>NC_058405.1:45389326-45747099 GCF_002201575.2 Neomonachus schauinslandi | reverse complement strand
AGAAAGAAAGAAAGAAAGAAAGAAAGAAAGAAAGAAAGAAAGAAAGAGAGAGAGAGAGAGAGAGAGAGAGAGAGAGAGAGAAAGAAAGAAAGAAAGAAAGAAAGAAAGAAAGAAAGAAAGAAAGAAAGAAAGAAAGAAAAAGCATCATACCAGAATAATATCTTTAAAACCGCTGAGACTCAATATTGTGATCTCTCAGGATAATTTACTGGGGTGAGACTGATGAGCTGTAGCTGCTGTAAATACCCAGCGTTGTCCTTAGGAAAGAAAAGATTTCCAGGATAAACCATTTGCAGGGAAAATCCAATCTAGCATCCTTTATTTTGAGAACTTATGTTTAGGGTGGAAAAAAAAACCAAAAACAAAACCCAACCTCCTATATATAAACATAGAGTTTTCATCCTTTATTATAAGTGTGGATAATTCCAACAGCTGTGAAAATGTAGGACCTTGACCAACATATGACTATATAAAATCATTTCATGGAAAGAAACAACCAAGGAGATTTCTTTTAGTTTCTTCCCTCTCTTTCCTCCCCTGTCTGTTATTGTGCAGTATTGTTATGTCTACAGAACTATATGCAAAATATATTCAATAAGCATTTACTGAGCCCCCACTCTGCTGTTGCAGAATGAGAATAAAACTGCAGGAAATTTTCTATTTGCCCCCGGTGCGCCTGAAGTCCAGCAGGAGAGAGAAGATACTTACGGGACTACGGAGAAACAAAAGCACAGTTACCAGGAGGGGCGTGGGTACAAACTGCCTTAGGAAGGCAGAACTGCAGTTGAGAATCACCAGGCTGCCCGCTAAAGAAGACATATGCCTAATTCCAACGATGGGAGATGAAATTCCCATTTCAGGGACATAAAGTTGAAGTCCGTTGAGGGGCATTTTGGCTGCAGTGGCAGATGTTTGAGACCCTGTGCTAGAAATGGGGAGAGTTAATGACTACAGGTGGTTATCGTACCAAAATGACAAACAACAACAACAAAAAAATCCATAAAAACCTGAGTGGCTGCTGCTAGGTGTGCTGGCATATTTTCAAACACTAAAAAAGGTTGCTCATAAATTATCTTTCAAGTTGATTTCCTTTTTCTCTGTATGCTAGTGAAATGCTTTAATGAACATCCACCCACCTCAGTGGAATTGGGAGTTAGTACTGTTTGAGAAAAACAGGGGAGCTTGTAGCTCAAGGACACAGTAAGTGTTTCTGCCCAAACAATACAGCTGTGGACTGGGCGCCTGGGTGGCTCAGTTGGTTAAGCGACTGCCTTCGGCTCAGGTCATGATCCTGGAGTCCCTGGATCGAGTCCCGCATCAGGCTCCCCGCTCGGCAGGGAGTCTGCTTCTCCCTCCGACCCTCCCCCCTTTCATGCTCTCTCTTTCTCAGTCTCTCTCTCTCAAATAAATAAATAAAATCTTTAAAAAAAAAAAAAACAATACAGCTGTGGACTCACAAATCCCCCGTGGGCTTGGGACAGTCTCAGCAACTGTCAAAGCAAGAGGTTTTGGGGTGTTTGGGTTTTGTTTGTTGGTTTGCTCACTGGGGCGTTGTCCAAGTGGGATTTTATGGAAGACTCTATCAGAGAGTTCTCCAGCCTCTTTCTGAGCATTTACACATACACTTTCTTCTCCTCTTGGCACCTGCAACCCAAATTTCCCTGCACAGAATCACATCCATATCCGTAATATGAAAGAGGCTAATTGGATCGGAGGCATAACCTCGCTGCCTGAACCTGTGAGGACAGGCTCCCCTGTTAATATTTCTGCTGAAATCTGAGCAGCCTAGAGCCTGTAGGTTAAGTAAATACATTGTTGAATTTGCCAGGCTACAGGGAAAATGGCAATCTCTGTCATTTGCAGAACACCTACCATGTCCCAGAACCTTATATACATTTTTTTCTCTAAATAATAATCCTGTAGGGTTAGCAATTGTTATTCCTTTTCATAGGCTTCAAAAGACTAGATAATTTGCCCAAGGCCATATGTATGAGTGGTAAGACTTTCTGATCCCAGATCACTGCTTTTCTCTGTTCTAGGATTGGAAATATAACTCACAAGAGAATTAAAAATTGTACTTTAAGCAACATGAAAATATGGTGATAAGTTAGGCATAACTATATTGAACCAACCCTGACAGAAATTAAATAAAACCCTGGGGCAGCCCAGACCATACTATTTTAGGTTAGAAGAGATTGAAGAAGGGGCTCAGCCTGGGATACCGTAACCTTATCCAAATAATAGAATACCCTGCCCCCAGGGACCAGTATTATGGAGCATTGCTCACTCTCCCATGAGACCATAAGGTCATAGGCATGAAAAACAATCACTCACCGACTCACACATAGTGGCTACTGAAGTGACCTGGATGAAAATCTGAACCCAGGCAGATTATAAATCTTTGACTTTTCCCTTTGAGCAGTTAATCTAAAACCAGAGATTTCAGATAAAACAAGAACATTCAAAATTGCTGTGCTATCCTTTCGGAAATGTTACTTATTCAAAAATTACTGAAATCTCATAGACTTGAAAGGGGCTGACACCAAGGTATAGGGATGAATAGAAATGAAAGATAAAAACATCTGTCTTACTCTCCTACTACTCGTAACTTCAAATGAACTACATCCTAGATTAGGCAAATTTCCCAGCATCTCCTATGCAACATCCTTTTTTTTTTAATCTTGCAAAAAGAATCTCATTTATTGAATCTGATGTTTTGCCAACAAAGTACATACACATCAAACAAAAAAAATCATACATGAACAAACTGAGGGTTGCTGGAGGGGAGGGGGCTGGGGGCTGGGGTGACTGGGTGATGGACATTGGGGAGGGTATGTGCTATGGTGAGCGCTGTATGTTGTGTAAGATTGATAAATCACAGACCTGTACCCCTGCAACAAATAATACATTATATGTTAATAATAAAAAAAAAATCAAAAAAAAAATTCCATTAAGAAAGCAAAAAACAAGCTACAAACATATCAGTGAACTATGTAGCCAACAGAGGCACCTGGGTGGCTCAGTTGGTTAAGCGTCAGTGTTCGGCTCAGGTCGTGATCCTGGCGTCCTGGGATTGAGCCCCGCGTTGGGCTTCCCTCACAGTGGGGAGTCTGCTGCTCCCCCTGCTTGTGTGCTCTCTCTCTCTCTCTCAAATAAATGAATAAAATCTTAAAAAAGAATCATACATGAAAATAGGCAACACCCTTTCATTCCTCCTTTTTGTTTTTCCCTTGCAGTGGTCTTTGTGGAGTGGTAGTGTTCAGAGTAAGATAGTTGGTGAAGTTTACTTGGAATGGAGTGAGACGAAGAAGGAATTAATTGTTTCCATCATGCATCTTGCAACTGTCTGAGTATCAGCTTTGTGCACTCTGGGGAAAGCAAAATCGTCAACACTCACTGCTCTTGTGGAGCTCACATTCTAGTGAGGGGAAAGATGACAAAAAGGATAAATAAGTAATATATATTGTGCATTAAACAGTAAATGCTGAGGAGAAAAATAGAGGTAAATGTCTGGTGGTGCCATTTTAAATGACGTGTTTATTTAATGTGAGCACAGGGCATCCATGCAAAGACTTCACATGTGTGGAAATATCCTGACCATGGTAGAGTGGACTTAGCTGGTGTGTTAGCTTCTTGGGGCTGCTATAACAAAGTACCACAATCCGGGTGCCTTTAAAAACAGAAATGGAATGGCTCATGCCTCTGGAAGCTAGGAAATCTGAAATCAAGGTGTCTACAGGGTTGATTCCCTCGGAAGGCTATGAGAAAGAATCTGTTCTGTGCCTCTCACCTTGCTTCTGGTAACCTCAAGTGTTCCTCAGCTTGTAGCCTTCTCCCTGTGTCTTCGTGTCATCTTCCCTCCGTGCGTGTCTGTCTCTCTGTCCAAATTTCCGCTTTTCAGAAGGACACCAGTCCTACTGGATGAGGGCCCACGCAAATGGCCTCATCTTAACTTGATCATTATAAAGGTCCTATTTCCAAATAAGATCACATTTACAGGTACTAGGGTTTAGGACTTCAACATCTTTTTTTTGGTGGGGGGTGACATGATTCATAACCTATAACCCCTAAGAAATGCTCTAAAATAATTAAACAGTCCTGACAATACCACTTGGAGAGAGGAATCATTAAAGGGGTTGATTGCTTTCATCAGGGACTGCTGATGATGCCTACTTCTATATTTAATAAAGGCTAATTTCAGCCCTTCAAACATTTATAATGAATTATTTAATGTAAGCTGGCAAAAATATACCTATCGAACGTAGATGTTGTCTTCATTGCTATTGGATTTGGCTATAGCATAAAAAAGGAATTAGTGGTCTCTCAGGGACCGGAGCAGCAGAAAATTGGACAGGCAAAGGTCTCCTGAGCAGCCCCACAGCAACTCTGCCCACATTGGGCTGGTCCCTCTGCTAGCAGCAGCCCAACATTGCCTCCCGGATTCCTTAATAAGCATCTTTTCTTTTCACAAAGGGTAGAAAATATTATCAAGCTAAATTTTTCCCTCTGCCAACAAGTTAGGGATAATGTGCACCATGTGGATCAAGCTGATCACATAAATTAAGGCTTTAAAGCACAATATCTGAGCGTTTCCCAACTGAACGCTGCTTTTCTGTATAAATTAAAAATGTCTAAAAGGGGGGTTTATTAGAAGGAGACTATCAAAGCTTTTTATGAACACGCTTTCTCTTTTGATCTCTATAATTTTCAAAAAGTGTTAGACATATCATGATTTCTAGCACAACTGGAATTTTAAATCTAGGAATCAGAAGGAAAAAATGCAAAATAGAAAAGACATGGATTTGAAGCCATGTCTACTTTGCCGCAATAAGTCATTAAGCGGAGGAAATGAATTTCGGTAAAAAGCCTGGGTTATCTAACACTTTATCAACCAAAAAGCACCAGAAACAAAGCATTTTTATACCCCCCCCCAACACAAATCTTCAATCTATTAACCACAGGACTACGAGAAGGTTGTTATTTGCTTTCTTCCTGGTTTGGGGAGGAGAGAGAAAATTACATCTTTGCGTCAGTGAGCTTTTTCAAACAATGGTGATTTACATGTCAATCTCCTGATTATTAAATATTACCTATGTGATTTTCAACTGCATCCAATAGAAAAAATAATTTTAATGGCAGATGATATTTTAAAAATACTACTTTGAATTTATACAAAGGCTTGGAGGAGATCAAAGTTCTTTCAAGGTATATATACTTGTGGGTCACTGAGCCAGAACAGATCTGAAGTGGTCATTTATTTCTGAGCCCTCTCTCCAAGCATGTCAATATTAAAATATCAAATATTGGGAGACGTCTCAGGTTCTACTCTTCAAGAACTCAATCCATGTGAGACAAAGTTAATAGTGCCCCCTGGATTTGGGAGATTGCCAAATAGTAAATATAGCGTTCATGATGTGTCCAGTTTAGTGACCCTGAGAGATGTTAGAAAATAATTCAAGCACCTTTCCTTGTCTGAATGGGAACTAAGGAGAGGTATGGTTCTTTTCTTTTGAAAGGTTAGTCCATCAAGTTACTGAACCACAGCATATTCAAAAGATACAAAGGCAAGTATATCAGCTTGTTAGAACTGCCATTACAAAATACCACAGACTGAGTGGCTTAAACAAGAGAAATTTATTTTTTCACAGTTCTGGAGGCTGGAAGTCCAAGATCAAGGTACCAGCAGGGTTGGTTTCCTCTGAGAACAGAGGAAAGAGAACAAGCTGTTCCAAGCCTCTCCCCTTGGCTGCCGATGGCCACTTTCTTACTGTGTCTTCACGTGGTCTTTGTGCACGCACACTCCTGATGTCTCTCTCTCTCTCTCTCTCTGTGTGTCCTAATCTCTTCTTTTTATAAGGACACCAGCTGGACTGAATAGGACCCACCCTAACAGCCTCATTTTAACTTAATTACCTCTTTAAAGGCCCTTTCTCCAAATACAGTCACATTCTGAGATCCTGGGGGTTAGGACTTTGACATATGAATTATGGTGGTAGGGGGAATCATTCTGCCATAACAGCAAGCAAGGTGGGGGTCACTTGTTAGTCTCAGTGATCACGACTCCCGTGTTGATTAAGTTTTCACATTCTTCCTGCTGGAAGGATGAATGTA
This sequence comes from Neomonachus schauinslandi, assembly GCF_002201575.2. Classification (NCBI taxonomy): domain Eukaryota; kingdom Metazoa; phylum Chordata; class Mammalia; order Carnivora; family Phocidae; genus Neomonachus; species Neomonachus schauinslandi. The sequence continues at coordinate 45,740,988 of NC_058405.1, read as the reverse complement.
GATGGCATCTTATTCAACTCTACAAGCTGCAACTCTATGATCTGCCTGAATGAAGGAAGAATTAGCAAAACATGGCCTACGAAGGCAGAGTTACCTTCTTCAGGACTTGAAGGTTACCAGCATCCCCCTTCTGCTCTTGAAATAAAGATGAAATGACTATATAAATCAATGCAGTGGGGGTTATGGAAGTCAAAGCTTTGAAATCTCGAACTAGAATATGGAATCTACTGGTGGATTTCAAAGTCCTGACTAGCACAGTGTCTGGTACAGTTAGGAGCTACCTGAGTAGCGTATCTCCAAGTAGACTGGCCACCATCATGCTCCATCTTGTTTCTCTTTCTCACCGGACATCGATCCCAATAAGAACAGAGATTTAGCACATTCGTTAGCTTTTCCCAGTTCCTGGCATGGTAGTGGATACACAGCAATCACTTGGAACCCACCGAATGAGTGAATACTCCCTCTCCTTTAGAGGCTGCTCTAGAACTAGTACAGTTATAGGGGAGGCAAGTTGTGTGCTTCCAAAATCACTGCCTTTGACTTTTCTGAGTAATCAGAGTCAGATTTTCTGCCCACTCTAGCTGGAAGAAAGGCAGTTTGATTTTGTCAGAAATCATGGCTCTTTCACTTTCCCCCCCCCATTGCTCTCTACAGTCTAGTTGCAACACTCTTATCTAGCTAGAGGAGACAACTCTGAACATGACTGACTCTCTGTTGAGTGAACTTGCTGGTTTTGAGTAGTCTGAATCCCAGTCATGGCAGGGCAGCCGGCAATAAGGGTACTTGTGTTTTTATATTTTACATAGCACAGGTAATTTTTGTTTCTTCTAATTAAATATCTGACATGACCCATCTTAATAAATTTCTCAGGAAAAGTGACCCAAAGTACTCTCCTAATGGGTGGGCGAACATGTGCTCACTTATACTGGGTGACTCTAAGGAGACTGTGTCTATGTGCATTTTTATTGTGGTCTATGCAAATGCAAAGTCTGACCCATGCAGGGTCCTACTTCCTAGTGGAAGGACTCCTCTACTCCCCTTGTATGTCTACATTCCCAGGAAAGAAGCACCAAACAAGCGTTAGAGACATCTCCCAACTGTAAGAAGGATCCTGCCATGAGCACTGATCCCTGACTTCCTCTCCTCTCCAGCTTCTTAGAAATGAAGGTCATTTCTCTTTGCTAGGAGACCAAGGGCCCTGGACCCTTGGAGAAGGCAGAATGAGCAGCAAAATGAAAGATCATAGGCTGTTTCCAAAAGTTCCACTCTTGTTCCCAGGTTATAGATTATCTAAAAGAAAAATTTAACTCAATCAAAAAATTCATTCAGCTCTATGAAACTGCAGACGTTATAAACTCTTTCCTAAAGAGCACCAAACCTTGAATTTTTCCTGCTAGAGAGGAGCTGATCTTCACAGATACCTGTGTATTACTAGACATGAAGAAGGAAGGTAAATGCTGTCCTCTCCTCATAAAACACTTTTTTTGCCTTTCCCTCTCCTCTGCCACTGAACTCACTATGTTTACAAGTACAAGCTATGACTCTGGAGATGGAAAATCTGATACCGTCAGCACAAGTTAAACAAAATGAAAAGGGAAAAAAACCTACACCCATCTGGACTTCCATATGCTCTGTAGCCAAGAGGCTAATATAATTCCTTGAATGTTGGTTATAAAGCAATGTGATATGGGTAACTGCTATGCACTGAGCTTATTTAGACAAGTGTTCTTTCTACTCAATAAACCTTTGAAAGGATTAAAGTACAATCACTCCCAATTATCTGCCCATAAGGTCTCCCCTTCCTATGAGTTTTGACCATACCCTACAACGGGTCCCTGTTTTATCCCGGTCTGATTCCCTGTCCACTGGACCAAGTGACAGAGTGTAACAAGAACACATGACATTCAGGGACTGTTCAGAGGTTTAATATGCCCAGGGTGTGGGGTGCATGGCTGGATAGGGGGCTGCCGAGAGAGAGAGCCGCCTAAAGATATAGGAGCTAGGCTGTGAGCGGCCTTCCAAGCTATAATAAGGATTTTATCTCTGAGCATCAGGGAACCGTTCGAGTAACATGCTGATTTTTGATTTAAAGAAATAATTCTGGTGACAGTGTGGACAGTATACGTGAGAAGAGAAAAAAAAGATGAGGGCATGGCTAATTTAGTGAGATTGTCATGGTCCAGCAGAAAAATGATGAAGGCCATACGAAGGCCACTCCAGGAGGGCTTAAGAGGAAGGACCAGGTTCAATTTTGTGGTCAGATTTATTCACCAGGAAAGCTTGCTTCCTGCTCTTCAAAAAAAATCAATTCAAAAGGAAACTCTCTGAGGAATCCTCGGGATTTTTGCAGTCCCTAATATATAAGAAACAATATTAAGGAGACTTTTAGTGTGCTTGTTGAAGACTATTGTGAGAAGGGAGGAGGAGTCTTAAAATTACTACACACTTCACTTCTTTATCTAATGGGAGCAATCATCATTAATGTTCTAATTTCTCAGCTTAACATCTAAGTTGCCTCCTTATTATTTTTAATAGTCATAGTTTTCTGTATCCGAGTGTTTTCTTTTGCACTGAATATAAAAATGCCCTTGATTTTTGTTCCTTTTAATTTTTTTCCTAATGATGCCTCAGATTTCCACCTCTGAAAGCTCCAGTAACAGCCTTGACCACTGGCCCTTTAGTACACTTCATAATGAAATTAAAACTAAATGGATTTCAACAATCTAGTTTAAATGTTTCTAAGTCCTCTTTTATAGACATCTTCTAAAGCTGGGGACCACACAATGGTCTTCGTGCCAATTATTTAAAAAAAAGAAAAGGAAGAGGAGATTTTGCAAGATATTTTCTTCTAAAAACTTAGCCTGTGTACTTGAGTCGAGTCAAAACTATTGTTACATGAAAGAACTGAAAAGACCCATGACTCGGCATGCGGTGTTAGTAAATGAATACTACCATAATATAATTTGCAAAGATTGCGCTATGCTAACAAAAACTCTCCGTTGTTCTGCATTAGGAATAATTGCGTGTTCCGAAGATTTTCACCTGTTAGAAAGGATGGGCCCGCTCAGCTGAACAGGGTTTTGGAGGTCAGCAGTTTCAAGGTCACCCTTCTGAAGCTGCTGCAGAAGAGCCCCAGGGCGTGATGTGAAACGGATGACCATACTGCCCTCAGCAGAGCTTGGTGCGCTGATGCTCAGGAACCCACATAGCTCAGGACACAGGAGAGCCCAAATCTCAGACATTAGAGGTAAGTGGGTAGAGTGGATTGGGAGACATGTTTTTTTTTTTTTTTTTTTAAGATTTTATTTATTTATTTGAGAGAGAGAGAATGAGAGACAGAGAGCACGAGAGGGAAGAGGGCAGAGGGCAGAGGGAGAAGCAGACCCCCTGCTGAGCAGGGAGCCCGATGCGGGACTCGATCCCGGGACTCCAGGATCATGACCTGAGCCGAAGGCAGTCGCTTAACCAACTGAGCCACCCAGGCGCCCGGGAGACATGTTTTAAAAGAATTAACAGTTCCAAATGGCTGGAGGGAAATTGCCTAACATCCTCACTGAAGCTTCTTGGGAAGGCTGGACACGAACTCGCTTCATCAGAGAGGCAGATGTTTCTGATTTCTGGTTTTTTCTTTGTTATGAAAATGAACATGGGTTAAAAGAGAACTGCGTTTTGGGGGCCACGGTTTGGAGCACGTATCCCACTCGTGTGGGAGAGACGGCACCAGGAGCCCTCACCTGTTTCCACAATGGGCTGTGCAGAAAGACCAGCGCCCAGGAAGTAAACAAGCTTGTCAGTTCCCCTAGAAAAGCAGCAGACTAGCTGTCACTCTATTACACAACACTGAGTTTTTCATTTTATCCCAAAGACATGAAAACCAGCATCCAATACCACCTCTCATTTTTCTTAAGTAACACAATGGAACTGAGATTCTCCAAGTCACAGAGAAAAAATGTAATCCGAGTAACTGAAATAGGGAGGAAAAAAAAAGTAATAAGGGAGAAGTATGCAACAGCCAGCTCACTCAGAGCCAGGTTTTCAATGGGCCTTCTTAATTGTGTCTGCAGTCTTTAACGGCACCTTCCATTCTCGCCAGTATAAGCCCACATTTCAAAAGCAAATTGGATACCTGCATGAACAAGCAGGCAGTTAGGCAGCTAATTACTGTTTGCAATTCAATTACCTAATTACTGTGGGCAAGTGTAGGGTGTTTGTACAAGCAAACAGTCCCACCCACAAATATTGCAGATTTGATTAAGAAGGCTTAGGTGCAAAGATCCATGTGCACTGCTAGTGCATAATAGGCTCAATAATTTTCCCTCTGGGCCCAGGAAGGTCCTGGTTAAACACTCTTCTAGGAATGGAGTGGGGAAAAGCCTGCCGAAGCAGACTTCATAAGCGTCTCCCCAAGTCAGGCCGAAGCTAAGCCAGAACCTTGCTACTCAAAGTGTGGTCTGCAGATCAGCAGCGTTGGCATCTTCTGAGAGCTTGTCTGAAAGGCACAATCTCGAGCCCCATCCCAGACATACTGAATTAGAATCCACATTATAACAAGATGCCCAGGTGGTTCATATGCACCTTTGTTTGAGAAGCACCTCTCTAGATGGCTGCTCAAGAAACAAGACTGTCCTTGGCTCCAAGTTCCGCAGAGCTAGGTCTGTGTGGGGGTTGTCCTTGAAAGCCTTCCTTTAAAATGAGAGCAAGGCAGGTAGAAGCAGATGACCAATGATTATTCAGCCACAATGAGGAAGCTTGATGCTTCAAGAGAAATTCTAAAAAGGCAATGCTTCCGAAAGGGGACTACATGTTCGGCAGCAAAATCGTTCTGTGAATGTCCTCAACCAGGAGGAGTTGGAGTCCAATTAATCAGTAAGATCTGCTTCCACCGAAGAACAATATAAGTGTGTGAATATTGTGTGTTCTCTGCCAATCTCTACAGAGACAGACCACACTGATGCATTTACCCCAACATTACTAACAGAATGGAAGGCCTCAGGGAGAGGCATTTTCTACTCCCAAATAGACTGCTTCAACCACCTCATCAATCTCGCTCACTTTGCATGGTGCTGGAACCTGAGAGCAGTGCCATTTTAAGCAAAATTGTGTAGTTTGTCTTCATGATATAGAGGAAAGGCGCCGTGCAGGAATCAGGGACCTGACCCCACCGCTAACCAGCTGTATGACCTTGGGCAAGGCACTTTAGGCTCAGTTTCCTCATCCGTAAAATGAGGGGATTGAATTGGCTGTTTTCCTAATTCCCTTCTAGTCCCTACAGTAATTTGTCATCATCCTTCCACACTGGGGCTCACAGCTTCTACGTCCAGCTCTAGCTGGTGAGATACCCCCATATAGCATATTACACCTTCTGATTCCAGGCAATTCCCCAGTGTGGGACTTCTGCACTATCTCCTACCTATACTTTCTTACTATGACTCTCATCCAATTCAAAGCTGCTTCAGTTATTTAATTAGCAACCTTCCAAAAAGCTATGTTCTAAAGTATTAGCCGCTAATTTAAATGTATTAACTCTCCCATGGAGTATTTGGTTTTGAATGGAGAACTCCTGCCTTAGCATAGAGGATTCAATTCTTTTTTTTTTTTTCAAGATTTTATTTATTTTTTGACAGAGAGACACAGTGAGAGAGGGAACACAAGCAGGGGAAGTGGGAGAGGGAAAAGCAGGCTTCCCACAGAGCAGGGAGCCAAACGTGGGGCTCATCCCAGGACCCTGGGATCATGACCTGAGCCGAAGGCAGACACTTAACGACTGAGCCACCCAGGCGTCCCAAGGACTCAATTCTTAATGATGAAATTTTAAACATGTTTCCCTAATAAGGAAACTATGGCATTTCTATAAATAGCCAAAGCACTGACCATGAGGCCAAGAAAACTACTCTCTTTTTGTTTCAGCAACTGAGGCCTAGAGAGATCATCTCACTTGTCCAAGGAGATGCCGCCAGGGTTGGAACTAATATTTCTTGAATCTCAACACTCTAAAGAGGTTCATCTTTTTATTGTTATTATTATAAATGCAACTGTAATTTGAGGTAAGTGGTGACCAATCGGCATGATCGTTAACTTTGTCTCCCAAAAGGTCAAGAGTAGACTGGATCTTAGGGAATAGATGTCATTTCAAGACTTCTTCTATGGGGCACCTGGGTGGCTCGGTTGGTTAAGTGTCCAACTCTTGATTTTCAGCTCAGGTCATGATCTCAGGGTCGCGGGATCAAGCCCCACATCGGGCTCCATGCTCAGTGCAGAGTCTGCTTAAGATTCTCTCTCTCACTCTGCTCCTCCCCCTGCTCACACACACACTCTCTCTCTAAAATAAGTAAATAAAATCTTTAAAAAAAAAAGACTTCTTCTATAAAGGAAAAAGAAAGCATCTTTCATAATAATGCTCTATCATAGTTGTCCAAGCTAAAGTCAGTGGGCTTTTAAAATCAATCATTTGACAACCCAAAGGGAAAAGGCAATATTGCTGAGAGGAGAGGTTGTTAAAAGCACTGAAGGACCACAAAAGGGAAAAAGGATGCAATGAAGCGTCAGGAGCTCTGACCCTGTCACTTCTTGTAGTCAACAACTTTACAGCTTCGGCTGGGATTGGACTAGATCTCTCAATGTCTTAACATATTTTTTTACCTGTGATAGGTGAGAATAATGAATCAAGCCTAAAATTAAGCTTATTAGGAATAAATGAAAGGCCTGACATGTGGGTTCATATAAACAACTGTACGAGAACAGGATGGAATGAAGACATTGTTTAGCAGCTATATGATTTAAAGAATCACTGATTTCAATCAAGTCTCATATGACTTTGAAAGGGCTAATTTGAGTTCAAGCAGCATTAGTATGTGTTCATTTTAAATAGACTTATTTAAATTATAGTCCTGTTCTGCTTTGTTAGATCACATTCAGGGTGGTGCATTCCTGTTTTGATACCACATTTAAGAAGCATGTGGACAAAAGAAAGTGGCCTGGGTAGGGAAGAGACTCTGAACTTTGTCATAGGACATGCAAGAGAAGGGCACTGAATGTTTAGCTAGAGGGGGAAGAAAAAGGCCCCATATGACCTGAGGGTTACTTGAAGGGCTATTGTTTTCATGAGGGGTTGGCACTATGTTGTGAAGCGCCAGTGAGCAGAGCCAGGGCCAGTGAGAAGGAGGTGCAGGAAAGCGAGGCCCCGAGTAGTCAGGGGCATCGAAAGGCAGAACAGGGGACCTCAGGAGGTCATTTGCCAGGGCAGTTCAAGCCCTTCTGTTTGTTCTTCTTTGGAAAAGATCCAAGCATCAGATAAGTGGATGAACAAGGTGACCCTTTTACTATTCCTTTCCAACCAAGAGCCTATGAACTGGAGAGAGAAGCTGGACCAAAAGAAAAAGCAGAGATGAGCAAATGCCAGGTGTTTATTGCTACTTTAAATGAAACCATCCCCCTCCAGGGAATAGCAATAAATCATTCATTTTCACAGGGGGGATATTTTTAGTCTATTTTGCTAACATCCATAGAAGGCACATCTACAGAATTATGACAATTAAGACACTCTTGATGTCACTGATTTAACAAGGCTATCACCTATGGGTAAGCTTAATTTTTGCTGAGGAGATACAAATATCTTGTGTTTATAACTCAAAGACTCTTTTTTTTTCCTGTATCTAATATGTGAATTCTCTCCATGTGCCTTATTTAAGGTTGTCATATCTCATTAGCAAATTTTATTTTTACCTGACCAGTTGAAAATGCGTCATGTTAATGGCAACTCCTATTACTAAACTTCATGAGAAAGCATGATGCCTTCTCTTTGTATTCATTTTTAGTTTCTTCATGACTACCAGTGTAACTATAATTTATTAAGATGTGATTGTCTTCAGTAGTGTGACCATCTGCGTTATTAATACAAAAGCAAAACAAAATCTGTTCCTTTTATCTTATGTCTACCGCTGCCCCCGCCTCCCCCCCCCCCCGCCCAATCCAATAATCATCTTATTTTGACTTGCCCAAGAGGCAGGAACTATTTCCTGATTTTAAGAATCTCCATTTTGAGAGTGTTTGAAGTTCACCTTTTCTCTATAGACACAAGAGAAATCACTAAAACTCTGACAGTACACATCATAATCTAATGTGCAGATGTCTGCAAATATTAATGAGCAAATGTATTGAAATTATCAGAGAAAAACATTCTTCTGTGGTTTATATCACTATAGTCTGCTTTGAAATTATGCTATATTACCCCAATAAAAGCCTGGAGACACAGAAAATAAAGATACCTTAATCTATAAAGCAGTGATCAGCTTTCATAATTAGAACAATAAGCTACTAATTCTTTTTCTACTGTTTGGGGAAAGGCGAAAAGGAAAGAGTGATATTTGGACAGCTAAGGGGCAAAATGAGGCCCCTGCATGCTACAAGGTAAGGGTAAAAGCCTTTAGGAATATTGGAGAAAGTACTTAAGGGGGATGTGAAGATACCAGAGACCATTTTTATCTGGTTTTTTTAAGGTTTTGCCTGGGTTATCATGAACGTAATTGCCAAAGAAAACGGTTATGCCAGCTCATATCTGAGGAAGAGGTAGAAATAGCCAGCCTCAACTAAGAGGAGTGCTGGGCCATCCTGAACCAATAAGAATCTCTTCTCTCATAAACACCTGGGAAGAGCCACACTGTCTCTCAGCAATCTCCAGAGCCTCCCAAGAAATTTTTATTGATTGCACAACTATTCTTAGGGAGCGCAGTCCATTAACTGACTTGGAATTTCAAACTCCTGTCTTCCTCCTGATCACCACCAGCTTGACCAAGTGTGTGGCACAAGCCTGGGGATTGAACAGCAGAAGCCCACAATAAACAAACCACACACCAAAGTTCATTCTCCTAAGTTTCCGAAGCCGCTGGCCTTCACTGGACCTCCTCCCCACCCAGTCATGGGTGTCAGAGGAACAAACCCTCAGTCTGGGTCAGCCTGTTCTAACAGCTCAGTGTCAGAGAGTTACCAAAAGCTAAAGATACGAGGAAAGTATTATTGAAAATAACCAGCATTGCTCTATGGGTAGTGAAGTGGGGAGTGTTGTCATTTTTATATTTCTTATTTCATTTGATTCACAAGACATATCTATGAGTTACCAACAATAGATATCACATTCACCACTTAGCAAATGAAGAAATCAAGGCAAGAAGAAATTGAGACTTTCCATACTTGTCAGTGTCCTCAGCTCTGACCAGCCATTAAAGATATTTTAAGGTCATATGGAGATTAGAACCCAGATGCCTAACTCATAATTTAAAGATTTTTGGCCAAGTTAGTTGTTCTCTTCCCAATGCTACTCAATTATCTTCAAAAAGAAAAGCTATTAATTCCACATTAGTTCCAGGAACTATTCTAGGTTCTGATGAATCCATCAATTCCACCAAAAAACACAAAATTAAAAAGTTAGATAAAAAATCAATAATTACATGATTTGTACTGTGGATTATAATAGAAGTTTATAAAAGATGCTGCGGGAAACACAGTAGAAAGAATTCTTAATTTTGTCTGAGGATATCAAAGGTAGCAATGTTTGAGATAGTTCTTAAAACCTAAGTAAGAGTTCCCAAGGTAGAAAAAGAGGCAAAAAAAATTCCTTACAGAAAAATTAAGGTAAATAAGGCACAGAAATATTCAAGCAAATGGTATTCTAAAAAAATGGTCAGTGGTTTGGAGATACTAACTTGAGGCTAGGTTGGGAGGGGCCCTCTATGCTAAGTTAATGAACTGAGGCTTAGCCCTGTGGGCCAAGGGAACCTATGAAAGGATTCTCTGGAAAAAAAAAGCGAGTAAAGACTGTTATCAATAACCTATTAAATGTAGAGTGCCAGGTTGCAGACATCATTCTACTGGCATGCTGACTAGAATTGAGAACAGCAAGGCTCCTTTTACTTATTCCAACCCATTTTCTCCCAAGATGACATCACCATTCACCTCCCCCTCTACTCTCTCCAGGAGGCATCAAAAGTAATTGAACATCCATAGCAAGTTCTATGTTTGCTGTGAATGGAGTCATTCATTCTGGCTAGAAGATCTTCATTATAATTGCATGAAGCTTTCATTGCGGGCCATATTATGAGACTGTACTCAGCGCTGGCACAAGAAGAACTGCCTGGTAGAGCCAGCTGCAAATGTCATGGCCAGCTTTTATGCACAAAGTGAATGGGAACTTAAAAAAATGCAACACCCATTATCGTGATTCATCTTCCCATCAGCATCAGGACGTCTCTGATTACCTTGTCTGCCTTTCAGGGAGGACATCTAGAACAAGGATGAAGGGAAGGGGTTGTGGCTATAGAGCTGGGCTCTCCTCTGAGGCTCCAGCTGTAGATAGCCACACTCCATGCTGACAGTCGAGCCAAGGTCTTCCCGAATGCTGGCTGAAAAAGCCATTATAAGACAGAATATGAACCCTGGAGCCTACTGCTCCCAGCAGGAGTAGAAGCAGAGAACAGTAGGAGCTGACTATAATTTTCTTTTTCTCTGGTAGCAAAGCAAGGAGGGAAAAAAAAAAGTCACAAACACGAGGGAGAGGAAATGGGAGATCTTTATTCTGAGCCACTAAATTTCCTGGAGGCTGAAAACTCCAAAAGGTAAGTTCACATAAAACACTGGCATTTCACCTGGTATGTTCAAGAACCTCAGGTGCACCGATTTTTTAAAATATAGCCATCTCATCTGTAGAGGGGAGATATTACCTTATCTGAAACCTTTGGACTAAACATTGGGGCGCCACGTGCCTGTACCTGTGAGGACCCAATCACAAAAGTAATTTGTTATAGGGACTTGACCTTACAAAGTTGAGGTTGCTGGGCAATAGTTTCTGCGAGGCTGTTGTCTTTGCATCTAATCCAGGAGCTTGATGTCTGCGGGCCATGCAGCTGGGAAGGGAAGATGGATGTTAAGTGGGGAGAGAGAGGACAAACTAGAACCCACACAGAGTCTCTCATGGTCTCCTGCAAGAGAAATTGGATCCTTCCTCACAGGGATAAACATACCTGGCCTAGGAGGAATAGAAGCTGAAGGAGGGTGCAGGGGGAAGGTAGCACAGCTGTGGGCCCAGCTGCTGCCCCACACCAGTGTGTATGAGCTACAAAAGCACCAAGTTTCTGAGCACAGAAACAATGTGGTTGCTGTCGTTACAGTGGCGATCCCCAAAGCTTGTGCAAACATGTCTCTTGCGGCCCACCTTAACCAAAAGCATATAAGGAAGAGAATTGTAGGGAATGCAGCCCAGCCTAGTCAAGTCAACAGGTTGCAAAGCCACCATGTGCCTTCGGGACTAACATCATGACCCTAAGTGGAAGGCAGATGACATACAGGTGTCCTGTTAGTTTCTTAGGGTTGCTGTAACGAAGTGTCACAAGCTGGATAGCTTAAAACAACAGACATTTATTCTCTCCTAATACTTGAGGCTAGAAATCCAAAATCAAAGTTTTGTCAGGGCCATGTTTCTTCCCAAGGCCCTTTGGAGCCTAGGGAAGAATCCTTCCTGGCTTTCTAGTTTCCGGTGGTTGCCAGTAACCCTCAGTGTCCCTTGGCTAGTGGCAGCATAACTCCAGTCTCTGCCTCTGTCCTTGCATGGCCTTCTTCCTCGTGCCTCTGTGAGCCTTTTCCTTTTCCCATAGGAGCACAAGTCGTACTGGATTTAGGGCCCATCCTATTTCAGTGTGACCCCACTGTAATGTAACTAATTATGTCTGCAAAGACCTTGTTTCTAAACAAAGTCATATTCTGAGGTTCTGCATGGATATGGATTTTGTAGGAAACACTATGAAAGCCGGTACAAATGTCATGAGGGAAAATCTAGATGGGGAAATGAACGGAAATCTTAGAACAGAGAATTTAACCAGCAGATGTGGCACTTATAAAAGGAACAGCCTCATTCCAAAGAATTACGTGTTCAGGAATTTAGTTTGGACCTAAATCTCTTGACACTGGAATGCAGGTATATCTAGAAGACTGGAAGTCATACACTTAGTGTCTTCTCATTTATCTTATTTATTTCCTCATGGGACATACCATATTGCTATTCAAAAGAGAAAATCCTCGTTCAAAGAGATTCCATAATATGCCCAAGGCTATACAATCTGGGATTTGAACTCAGGACTGTCAGCTTTCATTGGGAGTCTTTTATTACCCATTTTATGTAATAATAAATAATACTTGCTGAAGTGAATATTAACAAACTTCTACAGGCCATCTCTTACTGTCCCTCAAAGCTTATATTAAATATTATGTCTTCTTTGAAGACTCCCCTAACTCAACTGGACAAAATTAGTTCTTTCTCTGACTTCCCGCATTTGGGTCACAATTTCACTATTGCAGGCATTCCATCGCATTATAGTTATCTATTTGCACATCTGTTTCCTGCCTCATGGGAGGTACTGTATCGTATCATTGCAGTATTCCTGCACCCGGCCCAGTGTCTGGCACATAATGGGAACTCAAATCTTAATTGATTAAAGTTCTTCAGAGAAGAAACATTGCTTTCTAAAAATTTCTAAAAATGTTGTGTCTATATCCTCCCCCAATGTACTATTTTCAGACTTTAGAGACTCTGAATTTCTCTGTTATGCCAAATGAAATACTTCTCCTTCAATGCAGAAGTAATTCTACTTCAATTTTTATTTCTTTTCCCTTTTCTGAAAAGGTATAAAATAACTAGTCTCGAAGACTTAAAAAAAGAGGCAGGTAATTTTATGTGTTCATTTTTATTTTCCTGGTTGATAATCTCAACTCCATAACCTAATTTTATGGTATTTTTTGAAACCCTGTTAACTATACTTATGAACACACATAAATGTTTTTCATTTCATTTTTGTTTTTAGGTCATTTCATAATCTAAAAAAAATCACATTAACTCCACCATGCTTTCTGTTCTATTTCTTCTCATGCATCTTCTTCATTTCCTGTTACTTCACTCATATTTCTAGGAACAATCAGCTGCTTTCATCCCAGGGAAACAGATCACCATGAAAACTACACCAAAGAGGAAAAAAGGCAAGATTTACTTAGGGCCACCACCTGATTTCCCCGGGCCTCTCAGCAACTAAATTGTATTCTTATTTATCCAGTAGCCTTCTATTTTCTCAGGCCTGTGGTATCTACAATAGAGGCTACAGAGTCAGAAAGGGCCAATTTATTTTAGCTCATGGCCATCTCTCATTTCCTTAAATGTTTCAGTCCAGGCTCAGAGATGTCCTACATTTTGGCAACTCAAAGTGTGGTGTGCGGAACAGCAGTGGCAGCACCCAGGAGCCTGTTAGAAATGCAGACTCTCTTGGGCGCCTGGGTGGCTCAGTTGGTTAAGCGACTGCCTTCAGCTCAGGTCATGATCCTGGAGTCCCGGGATCGAGTCCCGCATCGGGCTCCCTGCTCAGTGGAGAGCCTGCTTCTGCCTCTCTCTCTGCCTGCCTCTCTGCCTACTTGTGCTTTCTCTCTGTGTGTCAAATAAATAAATAAAATCTTTAAAAAAAAAAAAGAAATGCAGACTCTCTGGCCCCTCCTCAGACCTACTGTGTCTGAGTCTACATTCTGACAAGTTTTCCAGCTGATGTGGATGTAACATTAATTTTGAGACCCACATCCCTAGATAATTGGAGGCGACTGTGAGTTAGAGGAAACAACTAGAGATTGACATAAAAAAAACTTAGGTTGGAACCCTGGCTCCTCTATGTTTCTATCCATGTGAACTTTGGAAAATCACTTGGCATTTCCTTTTTTATTTTCCTGGTTAATAATCTGACCCTCAGTTTCCTCAACTGTATATGAAAACTGTAAAGTAGTCCAAGAACCACTTACATTAGATTCTTAAGTCCTACCCTATAACTACTGAATCAGAATTTCTCAGAGATTTCCATTTTTAACAAGCTTCCCAGATAAGTCTTATGCACACGTTAAGGGTCACTGTTGTCAATACACATCGGAAACAATCTTTTCTCTCTTGACATCAGTGCTAGTGACATGAAGGTCAGTTCTAGTAACACAGAGGGCTGGTGATTTGAATAATTTTCTTATTAAGTTGGCATCTGTACTGCATTTCATCTTCCTTCTTTAGCCTCCACCATAGGTGAAGAAGTGGTAGTCTTCCCTTAAACTGAATCATAGCAGGAGGATTGCTTTATGGAAGGACTACAAAGACTGGCAATCTTTCCAAAACATTCTGTCAAGACAAAGGAACATGGTGCCTAGAGAGTTGTTATTACCAGTGGCTATTCATTGCTCTTCTGATTTGTCTAAGAATATCAGAAGGTTTCCAGGGAGATGTGGCTTCCCACTTTCTATTTCACAAGATATTTCTACACCTGGCAGTTTAAAAAAAAAAAAAAACTGAAAACCAAACGCTTCCTTCTCACTGCTGTGCAAGCTTTCTAGATCAAAGAAATCCCTTCAGCAGTCCTATACAAGTAAGTTAGAGAGCAAAGTGATGGAAAGCAACATTTGGTGAGCCTCTCCTACATGCCAGGTGCTGTTCTAGGTGTTCTATGGCTGCACATTCAGAGAATCCCCCTGCCATCCTGGGAACAGGGGATTTCTTTGTTGCATGTTACAGATGATGATGCAAATAAGCACTGGACACATTACATACTGTTTTAATATATAAGTTTTATTCTGAACTTTAATTAGGTCATTAAAAACTCTAAAAAAGCAAAAACACAAAACCCAAAAAGCTAATATTCCAAGAGTACTTAACTTACAATGTACTCACCATCTAATCTCATTCACGATTCTCAGTCTTACAGTATCACACAACTTCATTCGCGAAATATTGTTTAGTGCTTGCTCTGCTCTCTGGACCCCTGATACCCAGAAGGAGAGGGGATTACACAAGTACTAAATGATGGCAATGTCCATGAAGACTGCCGCACATCCTGCTTCAGAATGGGGTTGATACTACCTGAGGTGGAATAAGAGACTGTCAGGAAAGGGCTCTGCAAATTTCCAAAGAAGGGAGCATTGGTATATGGCTGAGAGAGATAGACAAGGCATGGAAAAGATCCTAACATGCTGAGATGGAGGGTTGAGGATTGCAGGAGAAAGATCAAATAAGCAAATGTCGGGAGGCAGGGAAATTCAGGGTCTATTCAAGCAAACAAGAGTAGCCCATTTGGTTGCAAACTAGCAGATATGCCAGGAGAGACCTGGGAAGCAGGGATATCATAAAAAGACTTGAATGTCAAGCCAAAGAGCGTGCCATATACGCCGAATGTTTTCGAACAGGGGAGAAGTTGATGAGAGTTGCTCATTAAAAATCATTCTGGGGGCGCCTAGGTGGCACAGTTGGTTAAGGGTCCGACTCTTGGTTTCAGCTCAGGTCCTGATCTCAGGATCGTGAGATTGAACCCTGCCTTGGGCTCCACACTCAGCATGGAGTCTGCTTGGGATTCTCTCTCCCTCTCCCCCTGTCCCCCCAAAATAAATAAATCTTTTTAAAAAATAAGAAATAAAATAAAAACCACTCTGGCAGTAGTGTATAATGTGTTGGGAGGAGAAAAAGAGACTGGGGGCAGGGAAAGGGGCTGCAACAAACCAAAGCCCCTGGACAAGTGAGGGTAGAAAAGGCTGTGAGAAATCTCTTTGGAGCAGAATGTAGGCACCCTGCTGGGAACTGAACATCAGTAGCAAGGAGGGCAGCACACATATTAACAATGAGAGGCAGCACTGAGAGGCCAACTGGGACCCTTGATGTCACCAAAAACCACATTTGTATCCTGCTTGGTGCATTACCTAACCTCTCTGAGTCTACAACTTTATTTGTAATGAGGGAAAAGTAACTTTAGAGGGCTGTTGTGAGGAGTACCTGAGTGAACATGTAAGATGTCTCATTGAGAGTGGTCCTTATACTGTGGCTTCCCTCTCTCCCTGTGTCCTTGACTCAGAATACTGAACATGGACCAGTAAAAGTGACATCCCCAGAAACATGTTAGAAATGTAGACCCTCAGTCTGCACCCTAACCTACTGAATCAGAATCTGAATTTTGACATGATCCCCGAAGATTTCAATGCACATTAAAGTTTGAAAAGTGTTACTCTCTGTAGTCCTTCTGAAATGCTCCCCATCCAGGTCCCCCAGCTTCTCTTTGACTCCTTAACCTTGACTCCCATTCTTTCTTCCACTTCCCCTCCTCCAAGAAGAAATGGAAGAAAGAGAGGGAAAAAATGAAAGAGAAAAAATACAGTAGAGCCTAGAAGAATGTCCTATGACTATAACATAACAACACTAATTTTTTTTCTTTTGTTAGAACTGTCACTACAAGACATTTTTAAAACAGTTTTAAACAGTTTCAAAAATGTTTGAAGAAAAATGACTTTCAAAGACAAATTCAGTTGGCACTTTTTCTGGTATGTTTGTGGAGAGTGGGGGCTGTCTCATTTTATTGGCACACCTATAGTCAAGCTTTTAGAATGACTAATAAAAGGAAAAGGCAGTGCTCTAGTGACAGAAGTAATCCAATTTTATAAGGCAACAAGCAGGACCTGCGGCTGAGAGAGGAATCTTTGATTTTGTGGATTAAGGATCAGACTCAGTCCTGAATGTCTAGGCATTTGGCCACCATTCAAACGAAAGCTTTTAGGCTCTTGACATTGTAAAGCAACAACATGGTAAAGGATCAAAAGATGGAGATTTCTCCACAAGTAAGAGCTAAGTCAGCCTCTGCCCACACAGGTTTTCTTTACATAACATCCACAAGCACGGGGAAGCTCCTAAGTTGGTGAGCCAATGGCTCAAGGTAGCAAAAGCAGACATTCTGATCCCAAGAGAGAGGACAGTACCATGATCTCTAAGGCCCATGCTTACAAAAGTACATTCATGATGAGAAAACAAGAGCCACAAAACAAACAGCCCTGGATCAACATCTCAGAAATCCATCCAACATGGACTCAGGCCTCCCCACTAGAACAGCCCTCAGCATACTTTTTGAACTCTGCCTGGGAATACCTTCCTGAATCTCCCAACCCTGATATGAATCTGCAACTGACAGAACATTGCCTGATTTTTTTTTTCAGTATGGATAAGTGAGGAATACATGGATTTAAAAGTATATGCAGTTGATTGGATAGTCTATCACAGTTAGCATAATTTCACATTATTACTGAAAGCACCATTATGATAAGGAACAAAGAACTAGGATGGTGACACTCTTTCTCACGTCTTAGCTGATTTCTTAAGCAAGTTAAAAGCTACATTTTAAGTCCCCATGATGTTGTCAATAATGATAATAATTAATTTCCAATTATTGAGTAATTACTCTCTACTACAGATTGTTCTTACAAAATGTTACTGTTAAGGATGGTAGATAATTCCCACCTTACAGATGTTGAAATTGAGGCAGAGAGAGGTTAATATCTTGTCAAAAGATACACAACTGATAAAAGATGAACCTGAGCCTCATATTCATATCTTTCTGTCTCCAAAGTCCTCTATATACTAATTCACATTGTGTCCAATAAGTCGCTCCACCTTATCGTTCCTTAGTTCCCTCACCTGTGAAATGAAGACCTTAATCAAATGGTCTTCCGTGTCCTTTTCTGCTAATAATCTGATAATCTTTGATTTTCTGTGACCTTAGGTTAGTCAATTTATGTAATGTAGAGTATTGTGATGGTCAATTTTATTTGTCATCTTGGCTAGGCTATGGTGTCCGATTGTTTGGTTAAAACTAGAGGATACAGTGAAGATATTTTTTAGATGTTATTAATATTAATCAGTTAACTTTGGGCGCCTGGGTGGCTCAGTTGGTTAAGCGACTGCCTTCGGCTCAGGTCATGATCCTGGAGTCCCAGGATCGAGTCCCGCATCGGGCTCCCTGCTCGGCAGGGAGCCTGCTTCTCCCTCTGACCCTCCCCCCTCTCATGTGCTCTCTCTCTCTCTCATTCTCTCTGTCTCAAATAAATAAATAAAATCTTTGGGCGCCTGGGTGGCTCAGTCGGTTAAGCGACTGCCTTCAGCTCAGGTCATGATCCTGGAGTCCCGGGATCGAGTCCCGCATTGGGCTCCCAGCTCGGCAGGGAGTCTGCTTCTCCCTCTGACCCTCCTCCCTCTCATGTTCTCTGTCTCTCATTCTCTCTCTCTCAAATAAATAAATAAAATCTTTAAAAATAAAAAAAATAAAAAATATATATTAATCAGTTAACTTCAAGTAAAGATTATTCTCAATAATGTGAGTGGGTCTTATTCATTCAGTTGAAGACCTTAAAAGAAAAACTGTAGTTCCATAGGCAAAAAGTAATTTTGCCTCAAGACTGTAACGTAGAAACCCTGAGTTTCCAGACTTCCAACCTACCCTACTACTTTTGGACTCAAAATGGAAAAATCAATTCTTACCTGAGTTTCCAGTATACCAGCCTGCCCAGCAGATTTCAGACTTGCCAGCCCCCTCAGGGGTTTTATGAGGCAGCTGCTTAAAAAACTGTGAGAAATAAATTCTGGTTGTTTATAAGTCACCCAGTCAATGATATTTTGTTATAACAGCCTAAACAAACTAAGACAAGGGACAAAAAAACTACAGGATAGACAGAAAACAATTAACAAAATGGCAATAGTAAGTCCTTCCATATCAACAATTACTTTAAATATAAATGGATTAAGTTCTATAATCAAAAGACATAGAATGGCTGAATGAATTTTTTTTTTAAATATAATTATGTAGTGTCTACTAGGACTCATTCTAGATTTAAGGACACACATATGCTGATAATGAAAGGATGGAAAAACATATTCTATGTGAGTGGTAACCAAAAGAGCAAGAATGGCCATACTTACACAAGAAAAAAAAATTTTTTTCTGTCTTATTTTTGATAAAAACTGTCAAAAGAGACAAAGGTTATATTATTATGTAATAACAAAAAGGATCAATTCACAAGTATATAACAATTATATATACACCCAACATCAGAGGTATATATAACCAAATACATAAAGCAAACACTGACAGAATTGAAGAGAGAAATAAACAGCAATACAATAACAGTAGGAAATTTCAATATTCCACTTTCAATAATGGATAGAATACCCAAATAGAAGATCAAAAAGTAAGCAGAGGACTTGGACAACACTAAAGGCTAAGTGGACCTCATAGACATATAAAGGACATTTCACCCAACAGCAACAGAATATACCTTCTCTAAGCACACATGGAACATTTCCAGGATAGGTCACATTTTAGATCACAAAACACAAAATAAATCTTAACAAATTTAAGGTGGCTGAAATCATACCAAGCATCTTTTCCAGCCACAATGGAATAAAACTAAAAATTAATAACAGAAGGAAAATTGAAAAATTCACAATATGTGGAAATTAAACAACACACTCTTGCACAACCAATAAGACAAAGAAGAAATCAAAAGGGAAGTTAGAACAAATCTTGAGACAAATGAAAACAAAAATATAGTATACCAACATGTATGGAATGCTGGAAAAGCAGTACTAAAAGAGAAGTGTATAGTGACAAAGGCCTATGTTAAAAAAGAAAAAAGATCTCAAGTGAACAACCTAACTTTACAACTCAAAGAATTAAAAAAAGAACAAACTAAACCCAAAGTTAGCAGAAGGAAGGTAATACTAAAGATTAGAGCAGAAATAGAGAACAGAAATATAATTTTAAAAAATCAACAAAATTATTTTAGTTTTTTTTAAAAGAAGGTCAACAAAATTGACAAGCCTTTAGCTAAACTAACTGAGAAAAAGGGAATAAATAAATAATATTTATTTAATAATAAATAAACAAGAGATATTAATAACTAATGCCACAGAAATAAAAAGGATCATGAGACAACTATAACCAATTATAAACCAACAAATTGACTGAGGAGGGCACGTTCTGCATGGAGCACTGGGTGTTATGCACAAACAATGAATCATGGAACACTTCATCTAAAACTAATGATGTAATGTATGGGGATTAACATAAGAATAAAAAAAAAATTAAAAAAAAAAAAAAAACCAACAAATTGGATAACTTTGAAAAAAAATGGATAAATTCCTAGAAACATACAACTTACCAAGACTGACTCAGGCAGAAATAGAAAGTCTAACCAGACCCATAACTAGTAAGGAGATTGAATCAATAATCAAAACCCTCCCCAAAAAGAAAAGCCCGAGACCAGATTATTTCACCGGTAAATTTTACCAAACAGTTAAAGAATTAATGCCAGTTCTTTTCAAACTCTTCCAAAAAACTGAGATATATATATATAAATCCTCAACAAAATACTAACAAACCAAATTCAACACACCTTAAAATATATATATATTTATATATATTTTTTAATTTATATATATATTTATATATATATATATATATATAAATCCTCAACAAAATACTAACAAACCAAATTCAACACACCTTAAAAAAAATCATACACCATGACTAAGTAGGATTTATCCCTGGAATGCAAATATGGTTCAACAGAAGAAAATCAATTAATGAGATACATTGTATTTAGAGAACAAGGAATAAAAATCACATAAAATCAAAGAATAAAAATTCACATGTTAATAGATGCAGAAAAAACATCTGGTAAAATTGAGCACCTTTTCATCATAAAAACATTCAATAAACTAGGAATAGAGGGAATGTACCTCAACATAATAAAGGCCATATATGAAAAGTGCACAGCTAATATCCTACCCAACAGTGAAAAACTGAAAGCTTTTCCTCTGAGATTGGGAATAAGACAAGTATGCCCACTCTCACTGCTTTTATTCAATTTTAAAGTACTGAAAGTTCTAGCCAGAGCAATGAGTCAAGAAAAAAAAATGTCATCCAAATCAGAAAGAAAGAAGTAAAATTATCTCTGTTTGCAGATGACGTGATCCTATATGTAAAACAGAACAAAACAAAACAAAAACAACAACAAAAACCTAAAGATTGCACACACAGAAAGGTAGAACTAATAAATGAATTCAGCAAAGTTGTAAGCTACAAAATTAGCAAATAAAAATCATTTGTGTTTTATACAATAACAGTGACCAATCCAAAAGGAAATTAAGAAGGCAATTCCATTTACAATAGCATCAAAGGAAGAAATTCTTAGGATTAAACTTAACCAAGCAGGTGAAAGACTTGTACACTAAAATCTATAAAACATTGTTGAAAGAAATTAAATAAGACACAAATAAATGTGAAGATATTCCATAGTTGTAGATTGAAAAACTTAATATTATTAAAATGTCCAAACTACCCAGTGTGATCTACAGATTCAATGCAGTCTCTATCAAAATCCCAATGGTATTTTTTTTTTTTGCAGAAATAGAAAAAATAAAAACAATCCTAAAATTCACATGGAACCACAAAGGCCTCCAAATAGCCAAAACAACCTTGAGAAAGAACAAAGCTAAAGGCTCACACTTTCTCATTTCTAAACATATTGTAAAGCTACAGTAAAATTAATTAAAACACTATGGCAATAGCATAAAGACAGATATATAGACAAATGGAACAGAATAAAAAGCCCAGAAACAAACCCCTACACATATGGTAAACTGATCTTCAATAAGAGTGCCAAGAATACACAATAGAGAATGCATAAATTGAATTTAAATTAAAAGTAATTTAAAAAAAGAGAATGCATAATCTTGTCAGCAAATGTGTTGAGAAAATTGTATAACCACATGCAAAAGAATGAAATTGAACCCTTTTACCATACACAAAAATCAACTAAAAATGAATTAAAGACTTAACTGCAAGGCCTGAAACTGTAAAACTCCTAGAAGAAAACTTAGGGGAAAAACTTTGTGACATTGATCTTGGCAAAGATTTATTGGATATGACACCAAAAACATAGGCAACATAAGCAAAAATAAATAAGTAGGACTATCTCAAATGAAAAATCTCCGTACACAGTGAGGAAAACCAGTGACAGAGTAAAAAGGCAACTTATGGAATGGGAGAAAATAATTGCAAAGTGTGTATGTCATAAGGGTTTAATATCCAAAATATTCAAAGAACTCCCACAATTTAATGGTAGAAAACAAATAACCTAACTTAAAAATGGGCAAAAGACTGAAATAGACATTTCCACAAAGAAGACCTACAGATGGCCAACAGGTACATGAAAAGTAGTTCAACATCACTAATCATAAGAGAAATGCAAATCAAACCCACAATGAGCTATCACCTTATACCTATTAGAATGGCCATATAAAAATAAATAAACAGAAAATAACAAGTGTTGGTGAGGATGTGGAAAGATTGGAACTCTAACATTATTAGTAGGAGTGCAAAACGGCACAGCCACTATGGAGAACAGTACGGAGGTTCTTTAAAAAATTAAAAATAGACCTACTGTATGATCCAACAATCCCACTTCTGAGTATTTGTCAAAAAAATTGAAATCAGGATCTCCAAGAGATATATGTACTCTCATATTTATTACAACACTGTCTGCAATAGCCAAGACATGGAACCTCAATGTTCATTGACTGATGAATGAATAATGTGATTTGTACATACAATGGAACATTATTCAGGCTTTAAAAAGGAAGGAAATACTGTCATATGCTACAACATGGATGAATCTTGAGGACATTATGCAAATTAAAAGAAGCAAGTTCCAAAAGGATAAATACTGCATGATTCCATTTATATGAGGTATGTAAGTAGTCAAACTCATCAAAGCAGAAAGTAGAATGGTGATTGCCAGGGGCTGGGAGGAGAGGAAAATGGAGAGTTGCTGTTGAATGGGTATAAAGTTTATCATGTAAGATGAAAATATTCTAGTGACCTTTGTGCTTATAGTTACCAATATTGTAATGTACACTTACAAATTCGTAAGAAGACTGGTCTCATGCTTTTTACTATGATTTTTTTTTAAGTAGATATATTAAATTGAAAGTGAAATCAAATTAGTAAAAAGAATTACAAGAAGCATAGTTTTGCTTCTAGACCTATGGCTATCCACAGTTGAAACCAATTTTGGCTTTGTTTTTCAAAATATATTCCACAATTTCTCATGGTAACTTCCTCCATTATCCTTAGGAAATTTTTCTTTAAAGTGCTCCTAACTCTACCAAGAGATATAGGATTTGTTTCTTGTCCTAAGTCTAAATGTTTGATTTGGTACTTGACCATGCCCTGAGGATTCGTTGTGTATCCTTTCTTCCCTGTACTATAAAATTTGTTAAATGGCTCTGAGACTTTATCATGCTATAAACTACTAAAATTCCTTGGTATTGACCAGCAGATTGATGATCCTTAAACTTCATTATAAAATAACCAATTCAGTCAGAGAGGTAGTTATCTCCTTAGGTTTTATTCTCTTGGCTATACCTTTCAGTTTGTTACCTAGCCCTTGCCTCTCAAAAACCTGAAATTCAGGTTAATTTACCTGTGTTATCCACACATGCTACTTATATTTACACTTAAGTTAATTAAAATGATATAAAATTGAAAATTCACTTTCCCAGGCACACTAGCTATGTTTCAAGAACTCAATAGCCACATGTGGCTAGTGGCTACTGAATTGAGCAGCACAGATATAGATCATTTTTAATGATTGCAGAAAGTTCTATTGGACAGGACTATTCCAGATCCTCCCATCACCCTCCAAATCCCCACCCCTAGTTGGCATATTAGCAGAACTCTGAGCTTCTAAATAAATTTCACTTGTCTCATCTGAAGAGTGAGAATAACACTTTTCTGACTCAAGAAAGAGAACTGACCCAGATTATCTTTGAGGTTCCTTACTAGTATGATAGCCTCATTTCTGTGACTCCACTAAGACTTGACACTTGGTCAGGAAGATAACTCCCATTATAATAATGTTTCTCTGGAAAAAATCAAATTTGAATTACATCATCTCAACTCACAGCCTCTTTGCCAAGAATATAACCTACTTAAGTGTAGGAACTGCATTCCAACTTCACAAATTCCTTATTGGATCCAACATGGCAGGTGGTACTTAAACTGTATTTTTTTACACCCTAAGAGGCCTTGAAAATACTGTGATAAGAGAACCAGCCTCTCTATGAAGGGTCACAGCATCCCTGTTAGAAGACATCTGGGAAGCAGAAAATTCACTTAAAAATGCAAACCACATAGTCCTGTAAGTAATTAATTAGGGAACATAAGTTGTATTTGAACTAAAACGGAACCTTTGATTATACTTAATGTCTGGTGGATGATTAATGTATGAAGTGTTTGCTGTTTACTAAACAAGGGATTTGTCTTTTCTTTGCCATCTGAAAAATCTTGTTTGAAACACTTAGTTTCAGAGATGTGATCATTTCTTTGGCACTTCCTGGACTGTTAAATTGAATTCATGCTGTCCTTCCTCGTTTCCCAACCTACTCAGGAAGTATGAAAATGGGAACTGATGAGCAAAGCCTGGACATGTTTCCACATCCACTGTGTTAATGTTTATTAATGCAAGTTAGCCTGCACACAGATCTACCACCTGGACCAAGATAAATGGTCAACGGTATACCTTGCTGCTTGGGCAACTACCCTTCCACATCTAAAACAGAAGACATCTTCTAACTTGGGTTATTATTCACTTCCGTGGCAAACCTTATTGAGATCATCATTTTATATCATAAACCTTATTTTAAAAATATTTTATTTATTTGAGATAGCTAGAGAGAGAGAGCATGCACGCATGAGTAGGGGGTGGCAGAGGAAGAGGGAGAAGCAGGCTTTCCACTGATCAGGAATCCCGACAGGGGCCTCAATCCCAGGACCCTGGAATCAGGACCTGAGCCAACGGCAGATGCTTAACTGAGCCACCCAGGTCCCCTATCATAAACCTCTTTATATCAGAAACCCAAATATGTTTAACAATAATTCTCAACATAAGATATAGTAAAAAAAGTTTATCAGACCACCTTCTTCCCCATTTCAAGTAGCCATATTTGTTCTAGGTTTTCCTGAGCAGGGAAAATGAATTGGGGGATGATTGGGTGATTTTTCCCCAAACTTCCTGGGTCTTCTCTTGTGCCAATTCAACTTTGTTTTGTTATTCTTGGCTTTTTGCCTCATGAGGAACCAGAAGTTTATAAGCAGATCTAGGAACCAGTG
The DNA here is from genome assembly GCF_002201575.2 of Neomonachus schauinslandi. Classification (NCBI taxonomy): domain Eukaryota; kingdom Metazoa; phylum Chordata; class Mammalia; order Carnivora; family Phocidae; genus Neomonachus; species Neomonachus schauinslandi. The sequence continues at coordinate 45,715,951 of NC_058405.1, read as the reverse complement.
GTTTTCATCCTGGAACTCATCAACCCCCAGAAGATAAAAGCAAAATTGCATGAATACATGCATTTTTTTCTTAGGAGAAGGTTAATAGCTTTCATGAGATTTTGAAATGAATCCATGATCCAGAGGAGATTAAAAAGTCCCAATTTCAATGGACTTGGAATGTAATCAAGTCACCAATGACATATTGCTTCTGCCATGAGAAAGGGCCAGTGATAGTGCACAACACAGTGGCCACACATCTATAAAATGAAGAACTTGAACGCGTAAGACAGGAGCCCTGTCTTATCCCCAACTTTTAATAGTTGAGATATGTTCAGTAAACGTGGATGAAGGACTTTAAGCACTGATGATATGTCAGAAAGCGAATTATAATAACACCCACCACGATTTACTAATCTGAGGCTCAAATTGGCTAATAATGTGTTCAAGATAACAAAGCTGACTGACATATTGCAGTACAAAAATTAGAGGCCAGGTCCCTCTGAAAGCTTCTATATTAATATGCCCAGCTAGGAATGTCCTTCCAGACCGTAGGCTTGGATCTTCAAATCTCCAGTCATCCCAACTAAAACTGGAAAGGTGGCACATCTCATGATTCTTCAGGCAGGGCAAAATAAGGCTAATTTTAGAAGTCTAATGAGAAAGGATTAAGATACTTCCTGTTAGACAGTCAACACAAGTGCCTCTCATTAGCAGCAATAAAAAAAACCAGCTTTACGGTCAGCAAAGGAAGCAGCCTCGGCTTTCTTTTGTGAGTCTCAGCTGCGTTGCCCCTTTAAGAAGCTTAGCCCACATAGTCACATTCATAGATCCTCTAAATCAAAACCTTTTCAAAAAACACCCAGGAGTGATCCCTAACTACCAAGGAGTAAGACATATCCTCTCAGGAAAGAACCCTGAAGAGGTTTATCTGAATGCCGGTGAGGTTCAGCTATTCAAGAGAAAGCCATCTAGATAAGTGATTTTACACAATTTGTGAATTTTATCCCATGCCAGCAAACTTTTATTGACACCTGTTCTATGCAGGAATTGTGCAAAATGCTGCCGAAGGGGCAGAGATGTATAGGAGGAGATTGCTGTCCACCGCGGGTTCAGAGTTCATTGGGAGAGACAGGTATACACCCCATATATGTAGTCTGGCAGATAGTAGTATGTTGCAAAATCAATTTTCAACCAAAATCAAGAGGAGAGCAGGACAGGGAAAGAGCAGACAGGGAAAGTCTGAAAAGGGCTTGTGGAAAATGTGGGCTCTTTGGATTAGTAAAGGCAAGTAAGACATTGATAGGGACTAACATCTCAAAAGCATAGAAGAAGGTGTGTATGTACCTGGAAAAATAATAATAGCCCAAGGAGGCCAGAGAGTAGAGTGACTCTGGAGAGTCAAGAGAACACAGGGCAGTTGGCCGGGAAGATGGTTGGAAGCTAAGGGCGCACTGCAGCCGTTGTTAGGCCCATCCCATAGACCCATGCTACTCAGACCGTGGTCAAAGTAAAGCGGCCTCAGGAACACCTGGAAACTTGTTGGACATGCAGAAGCCCAGACCCCATTCTAGGCCAACAGCATCACAATCTGCATTTTTACCTGATGGCTGGGTGATTTGTAGATGCATTATGTTTTGAGAAAGACCGCTGAAGACAATGGGGAACTACTGAAGGTTTCTAGGAGAGAGGAGTAATCTGACCTTAGCTGTGCTTGGGAAATGCACCTTCGTAAAGCAGCATGGGGAGCACACAAAATGGCCATTCAATAAACAGCTTTTCAGTGACCACATTCTTTGCAAAAAGATGAACAGTTGTCTTCTGGAATGATGATTATTAAATGATATTCCAGCAGCCAGAATTTTATCACATTTGACTTGGAGGTACCTCAGATATTAATTTTTTTAATATAATTTATTCATTGGATGGGAAGATGAAGAAGGGAAACCTGGTTGTTGCTGCAAATAAAATAGATGTATTTTTCACTTGAATTCTTTATCTGAAATCTATGTAACCATGCTGCCTGATTTTAGATGGCTCAAAATTTTTAATGCTACTTGAAATCTGATAGCCAAGGACCCTGTAATATGAGATAAAATTAATCAGGCAGGCTCAAAGCCCTAATTCCAGAACAGTCTATGGCAACTCTTATACCCTCCTCCATCCCCCAAACACCCATTTTGAGATAGCCAGGATCATTTTCTTCATTTCCTGCCCAGACAGCTGTGGAGCGTTGCAATTCTTTGTTAGACAGCTGCAGCATTTCTCCTTAGAAAAGGATACATCTTCTCAAGGATGCGGTTATTCTCAAATTTTTAGCTTATTTTTTAAACAGTGGTGTACCCACCAGATGTAGAAATAGCTTAGCTTTAGAAACCTTAGTGCAAGGCCATAGCTAACATGCGCATCCCAGCTTGGAGGTCAGCGCTAAAACGTCCTCCCTGGGTTGCTTGTAATCTCCACTGCTTCAGCAAACAGTCCAACCCACTCCTGTTGGAAAATCCTCTGGACTCCTGAGAATAACTCCTTACTAGCTGAGTAAACCTTAACCATCTCCTACAAGCAGATAAGAAAATGCCACACATCTAGAAGGTGAGGAGTAGCCAATTTTAATCCTCGATTATCTCCTCCTTCCACACATCCACAAAACAGCCCTGCTATCTTCTGATCTTTACTATGAAACTGCAGACAGGAGAGAAAGAGCTAAAAGAAGATAAAATCTCTTTCTCTTTCTCTCTCTCTCTCTCTCTCTCTCTCTCTCGTGTGTGTGCACGCACATGCACCCATGGGCAGTTATGTAGGAGGGAGACAGGCAACCACATAAAAATTGAAAATTACCTCAGATGACATTAAAGGAGACAGGACTTGGAAGACTGCAGGGAGCAGAGATGATTAGAGTGAGTAGGCACGTCGGGTGAGGGCTAAGAGGTTAGAATACTTAGATTATTTGGGAAATGTTGGACATTAGGTCAAGGGAGGTTTGTTACTATGCCATGTCCTATAATTTAGATATCACAAATCACAAATAGCACAGATATGAGGGAAGCTTTTCTCCTCTTAAATGACTTCTACGTTCACAATAACCTCTTATTTGGCACTATTTTAATCTTTTTTTAAGGCTCCTTAGACTTGGCAAAATGGGTCCAGAGGCAATTAAAAGTCCTGTTAGTTACTTCTGTGAAATTGGTGTTTAATAGCTTTTGGGGTGTTTCTCCAAATAAAAATTCCATTTGCCCCATTTCTGTTTCGAGATCTCTAATAATCAATAAATTTTGTTTGACAAGGAATGCCACAAGTTAAAGCTATTTCCTAACTTTGTAAAATCAGTCACAAGCTCTATCCCCTGAGGTGGAGAGGAGACATTCTTTGTTCATTGGCACAGCCAAGTGCACAGAGACCAGGCAGCAAAGTGCAACTGGTCTGATGCGGTCAACAAACTGCTCTGGGCACCTACCACAGATCAGGGGTTTTGCTAGGCAAAGGCTAGAAATAGATAAATAAGGCATGAACCCTGACTCACACAACGTACATATTACGAGAAAGACAATCAAGGAAAGGGTACTTGTAATACATGTTTATTAATATAACAGGGGCAGCTTTTCCTGACCAATTGGAGAGGAAATCCCTCCAAAAGTTAGTTGTTCTTAGAAGTTCATTCTGATGGAGATTTTGGGTAGTGTAGATGCTCAGGCAGGGTTAACCAGCTCTGAGAGCTTGACTAACGAGTTTAAAGTCATGGTTGTGTACAAGATGAGTTATCCCACTACCACATGCCAAATTCAGCAAGGGTGACCCCTGCAGCACTGGAGAAAGTTCTCATGTAGCCAGTAGGTGGTAGGCAGTCTGTGGTTGGTTTACTGGGAAAAGCTAGTTAGGGGTGCATCACCACCAAGCAGCTTAGAATGACAAGACTCTAGAGCTGGACTGCCTGGGTTTAAATCCTGGCTCTCCTGTTTACTAGATATTTGACCTTAGGCTCAATCTCTCTGTTCGAGTTTCCTCATCTGGGAAATGGCGATAATAAAAAACACTACCTACTTCATAGGATTTTTATGAGAAGTCAATGAGTTGAATTGTGTCTAGTCTTAAGGATAGTGCTTGGACCTTAGAAAGTGCTTTGAAAGGGTTATGTTAAATAAAAGTCAATATCATGACCCCCATTTAATGTCTATCAAGATAAGGTAGCTGAACCATAATTTGTTCCAGATAACATCTGCTTTTTCAGTGGATGAGATGACCTTTCCATGAAGGAAATGGACCATCTGTCCCAAGCAGCCTCCCACTCTATCAAAAAAGTTCCACTCAGATTATATTCAAATAAAATAGTTCCATGGCCCCCTTTCCCCTAGTTCTGGCATAATGAATGGGATACATTTTCCCAAGAGACTCTTGCTATGGTGGGGTTCATCATCTCCCCTCTTCTTTAAAATTCAGCCAGAAGTAAGAGGCAGTCCCATATTAAGGGAATAGAGATCCCAAGATCTGATAACAAATTAGCATTAAAATCTAGTCATATCCTTTTTTAAAAAACTTATTTAAATTTAATTATTTAACATATAGTGTATCATTAGTTTCAGATGTAGAGTTCAGTGATTCATCCATTGCATATAACACCCAGCGCTCATTACATCGTGTGCCCTCGTTAATGCCCATCACACAGTTACCCCATTTCCCCACCCCCTCTCCTCCAGCAACCCTCAGTTTGTTTCCTAGAGTTAAGAGTCTCTTATGGTTTGTCTCCCTCTCGGAGTTCATCTTACTTTATTTTTCCCACCCTTCCCCTATGATCCTCTGTTTTGTTTCTTAAATTCCACATATGAGTGAAACCATATGATAATTGTCTTTCTCTGACTGTCTAGTCATATTCTTTTATATGTCTTTCTCTTAGATTCAGCATTGAATTTAATTACATTGATTGGCTTTGTCTTATCTCCAATTATAAAACCAATATTTTATAAATCTCTTGTTTTTCCTATTGTTCTCCACAAGAGTTAGCAAACAACCTTCCCTCTCTAGGCTATTTATTAAAAAATAAAAACAAAAGTTACATTTAGGCATACACATTACCCCTAGACTGACAGACTTCTACAAAACTAATTTCCCCATCCTCTTATCAGGGGTCTGTACGAAGGCAGCAGCGGCATGGAAACTATTTATAAGCTGCACAGGCCAAGTAAATGCCAGGAAGCAAAATTGGCTGCCTTTAAGATTTTACACAGACATTCCAAGTCCCAGAGCTATTTCTTGTTCAAAATTTTAATAATTAGTCACTTTCTTCAGCTGTGACCAAAAAAAAAAAAAAAAAAAAAAGCAAAAGCTTCCTAGGAGGACATTAGGATCATATTAGGCTCCTTTGTCAGGCAGCTTAATAAGTGTCCCACTGAGAAGGTCAGCAGCCACAGCTCCTCCCAGTCTCATTGTAGATAAAAACTCCACTGATAGGCACTTGAGTCCCCGACCTGCAAGTTAACACTCCCTGTTTTTCCAGACAGCCGTTCTCTGGAGTGCAGGCTGACAATCATGTCAAGCAGGGCTAGGACCTGACCACCAGCCTCATTTTCAATTGTGAGTAAAATCAGGATTTGAAGCCAGGTCTCTGAAGATCAGGCGCAATGACATGAACTTGGTCCCCTAATAAATCACAGCTGAAGTTAGTGTTCGGGAGAGCAAATGCTATATGATGCTTCTGGCAAGATGAATTCTATTACAGTCTCACTTGTCCCCTTTTGCCTTGGCTTAAAACTTTCAAAGAAGTTTAATCAGACTTTCCCAAACTCCATGTTTATCCTTTGTTTAAAAGCAATTTTTTTGTTCTTTCAGGAAATCATCGTACGGATGGCCTCAGGGGAAAAATTACATATTTTATACTTAGTCTGAGGGCTGTTGGGCTTTCACAGGAGCAGAGTTTAGAGCAAAAATCATATGTGGTCCTAGGAATTCTGAGTGAAGAAGAACAAAAATTACATACCAAGCCATTTTTGAAAGAGAAAAAATTACATATCAAGTCATTTTTGAGGTATTTTTAACATTTTATGTTTTCTATCTAGAGATGCTGAAAATAAATAATACCTGAAAATTATGATGTACCTTCTGAATTCAGCTTCAGTGGAGCAGGTGATACTTAAGAAAGCATCACCAGTAAATATCAAAACATCACAGAAATATTGATGTTTTACCTCTATGCTCTTCTTAGCAATTTTTATGTGGGCCAAATGGTATAAACTCAGCATTTAAACCTACAAAGTACAATTTTTTTTTTCTGATTCTTAACGCAAAGATGTGTACTCACAAAGAAAAATCAATTTGTCAACCTTGCATGTACATGACATTTTTCATTTCCCCACTTGCTGAGGAGAAACACAGACAGTGTGTGCTGCTGAATGAAGTGACATTTAAAGAATTGTGATTTTTTTCTTTTCATTTACTACCTTAGTCACATTTAAAATTTTAAATATTACATGAATAAGCCTTCCCTACATATTTGAAATCACACCAGTAAAATTCCTTGCAAGGAAGCAAAATTTTCACCTACTCAACGCACCCTTCTATGTCTGTTGTCAAAATGATACATTTAATGGCATCAAAAGGCTGAACAAGTAGAAAACGCAGGGTCTTTGGGCAACATTTCACAAATTTATCCAAGTTTTCACTTGCCCTAAACTGACTTCTTTTTTTTTTTAAGATTTTATTTATTTTTTAATTTATTTACTTGACAGAGAGAGACACAGCCAGAGAGGGAACGCAAGCAGGGGGAGCGGGAGAGGGAGAAACAGGCTTCCCGTGGAGCAGGGAGCCCAGTGCGGGGCTCGATCCCAGGACCTGGGATCATGACCTGAGCTGAAGGCAGACGCTTAATGACTGAGCCACCCAGGCACCCCATAAACTGACTTCTTTTAATCCTTGTCTCATGCCTTCAGGATCTAGCCTGTGCTTAGTTTCATGACCACATTATTCTAGCTGCTGAGCTAGAAGTAATTAACAGTTTCACATCGTAGAAGAAGCAGGTTTACCCCCTTGAAGAAGGTAATTGGTCATTGATGGTTGTCTGCCATATTTAGAATATTCTCTTAGTCATCTTCCGTAATTTAAAAGGTCGGTTTGGTGGAAATATACTGCCTGCCCTACTATTTTTCAAGCAGATCACTTTTTCCTAAAGTAGCTTCATTATACCAAGTAAACCCATTGCTCATTTCCCCTGATGCAGGACGACAGCAAATACCCCAACCCATTCCGGCTTCAAGTGCCTTATACTCCGGGAAATGAGTCTTGTTCTACACTAGACCCATTGAACATCCATGCCAGACTCTGTTTGTTACTTCATTTGTTTCTTGAGAAAAGCCCTATAGGATTGGTCATCTTATCACCATCTTATACTTGAAGAAACTGAGACTCAGAGGGTTCAGAGGAGTTAAGCTCACTTAGCTATCAGGAATTGGAATCTAAACTGTCTGCATCCAAAACCTGGATCCCAGTGACTGAGCCATCTTGGTTCTCTTTCTGGCCATAAGTGAAATATAATGGTCAAGATCTGAAGGCTGGATTCAAATTCCACCTCTGCTCCATTTCAGCTTTGGCACTTTGGAAAAAGTGTTTAACCCACTGAGTGAAATGAAGCTAGAGAGATGCATGTCCCATGGGAAGCTCACAAAGATTAGAAGGTGTGTGGTAAGCACTCCGCCTACTGCTTCCCATGCAGCCAAGTGTTGAATATGAGAGGGGCTGTCAGAGCATAGGAAGTATCAATTTCAAATATTCCAGATCACAGTGTGTGTGTTCAAGGCATCTGTAGAGTTAAAACTGAAAAGCCTTAACCAAGTTTTTAGTCATCCAGGACCTTAACAATCATAATTAATGAAAATGTCTTTTGTTAAAAGCTTACCACTGCCAGGTGCTGTGCTGAGCACTTTACATACGCCATATTCATTGATTCTCGCAACCACGCAATGAGCCAGAAATTAAACCTGTTTTATAGTTGATGAGTCCAGGATTAAGAGTGGTTATATATTCAACCAGCTAGTTATGCAGAGGAGTGGAGATGTGAATCCAGGCAGATACCAGAACCTAAGTTTTTCCTATAGTTGTGTGGACTACTCTTTGATTATCTCTATAGCAGGATCTGAAGTGACTTGTCTAAATTCAACTGTTTTGTTATTTCTCTCTTTCTCTATACATTCAAAGGATGGAATGCAAACATTTTAACTTACCTCCTAGATAACTTGAAGATTGAGACCTCCCCGCCCTCTAAGAAAGGGAAACTAGCTTATCAGTGGCTAACAATTTGGGTTCTAAGGATGCTGAGCCTAATAATAGGCCATACACTCTGTCAGAAAAGGAAAACAGGGTTTCACAACAGTTAAGTCCCTCTAAGGGAGGAGGAAGGATTCCCTCAGAACAAAAGTCAGTCAGAAGGAAGTGACTTGGAAGAGGAGGTGAAAAAGAAAAGGTCATGGGGACAGGAACTGCATCCCTAAAAGTCAGCTTCCCAAAGGACAATTCTAAAGGGCCTGGGTGAAAGATAATCAACCAAGGTGGTAAACAGCCGTGATTCTGAAGCCAGCCTGCCTTGAACCAAACCCAGTTCTACTGCTCACTATTTTGTGGCCTTTGACAAGTGGATTAACCTCTATGCTACTCAACTGCTACCTCAGATTTCTCTTCTGTAAAATGGGAAGATGTTAGCATCTACATTATAGGGCTCTGAGGGTTAAATGAACTAATACCTGTTAAGCCATGAGGACAGTATCTGGCCCAGAGGATGTGCTCAGTTATTATTTATACAGTATTTGAGAGCCCTTGAGTTGGGTGGAGCTGTGTCATCATACACCCAAAGTGGAAGTCTGGGCCATGGCCTGCACCCACATCTGTGCCTACACCAGCAGATCCTCCTGTTAGGGCTCAGAAATAATTCATTCTGGAAGGATCCAGTGACATACTTGTGATTTCCCAGTGGGAGCAGGTCTTGACTTTGCTACAAAACCCTTCTCTGCCATTTCCAAATGCCACATGAGGACCACTGCAAATCCAAGATCAGAAAGCTCGTTGAAGTCAGAACTGAAATGATTAGCAACTAAGACTCCAGTTCCCCTTTCTTCTATCCCCACTTCAATTTTGCTCAGTTCCCACATGTGTAAAATAAAAACACCACCCACTTCACAGAATCATTGAGTATTAAATGAGGTAACAAATAATCACCCAGCAAAGGGCCTGACACATAGTAGGTCATTGAAAAAATATTTACTTCCTTTTTTCTTTCCTCAAGCTAAAGACAGCACTTATTAAACCCTGTTAAGGGACTAATGATTTAAGGTAAAAGGCCTCATGAGAAGCAGGCAGTTGGTTCTATCATTGAGACACTGCTGCCTACACCATGTCTATGGATTTACTCCTTCCCCAGATGCTTGTGTCTCATAGTGTAGATAGGTCAGAAAGAATGCCTTCAACATAGGAATAAAATGAGGATAATAATAGTAATGATCATTAATAAAATCTAACTTCAGATATGTAATAAATTTGGCCTCTGTTTCTTTAGTGGAAATGTCTGTATTTTTCTCCTCTGGTCCCTAGAAAACTAAATCACCATTTATTCCTACGTGTTAGGAAGAGATGTGCTCTGCTGTAGTCATTAAATTCATTTAAGCTCACACAACAGAAGGAGACGTTCTGGAGGGCCTTTGTCATCATTAAATGAGCACCTATGTGGCATTGCCAGAAGTGAAAGAAATAAAGGCACTTTGAGGAATGAAAGAGAAAAGCCACTAGCATAAAAATTAATCAGATGAAGCATATTAGTAGAGAGAGACCCACAATCTGTTTACTACATCCCGTGTGACAACTTGATGAAGGTACTGAGAAAAACCACTAGAGAGGACCCACCATTTTAAGACCAAAATACCAGAAACAAAGGCTGCCTTGAAGTACTGTTTGTGATGCTACACCTAACCCTCCGCAGGACAGCTAATTTCTCACACCAATCAGTCCATGGCTAGAAATGCTGAGGAGGGAAAAAAATCCCTGCTGCACACTTTCCTGTCTTTCCCCAGATTCTAAATCTTCGTACAGAAATAATTTGCAAGCACAGGCATCTCCGGGATTCAATAAATTTTCCCTGCCACCTCCCTTTGTTCCTTCAATCCTAGAGGGATGCTCCAAGCAGACAGAAAATGTGACCCAGAAGTGTGGCAGCACATTTGTGTCTTGTTTCAGGAAGATGAGTGTTTCTCGGTCTCGTGCAGTTGAACTCACACATTCCATCTCTGAGGAAAGTTTTGAATAGTCCTGGCCCTTTGTTCTCAAGACCACTTTAGGAAACAGCCCTCAGAGACACAAAGACAATAAACTGCTCGGTGGGATGCTCTGTGCTCTGAATATATATCTTCAAGGATCAGGATATACTACTGATGTTTTCCTATCATGGTATTGTAGGCACGATTTCTTGTTACCAACCAGGACTATCAGTCCTAGACTAGGTTACACTTGAAGAATCTATCTCAACAATCACATGCTGGTTCATAGAGTGAGCATAATATTTGCACATAGCCCTCAAATTAGTCCTAATTTTTCCCTGGAGTATAAAATGCCATTGAAAGTATTTTTAAATAAATGGGAAATATGTGGATATTCTACACAAATATCTGTATGTAGCTGGACTTGACCTAAACGAACCCAGACATAGAAAATGTATCTCTATTAGATAATAATAACAGTCATGCATTTGCTTTCTTATTGGAATAGGATTTAAAGCTAGCGAAATAAAACAATAAAAATAAAAAATAAAGCTAGGGAAATCAGGAGTGCGTCTTGGGTTCAAACCAATACCAGAACGTACGAACATGCTCAGAGATGCCACGAGTCAAAGGAAAATGTGGACACATCCCCACCCTGACTGGACCCAGTTGGTTGAGAAGAAGGGGGCTCTGACTTTCAGACCCCATCTGTGACCTCAGCCGGGAACAGCACCGCTACAGAAAGCCCTTCATGTGCTCAGGGCACATTCCACAGCAGAATGAATGAGGAAATCAGTAGTGGGCTATTGCTTCGTAATAGGGACTGTCCTGTAGGTGAATCTTTAAAAATGTGGCCTCTGCCTCATCCTTGTGGTTATTCAAGCAGAAGTGAAAGGTTTTCCCATCCATGTCATAGAATCAAGCAAAAAATAATCACCATATCTCCTGCCAATCTTGTCTCCTTGACTGGGAGAGATTTTAAATGCAGAAGGACTGCTCACTTGGCTCGTTCCCTCCGCAACATACTAGCCTCCACTTCACTGGCGGATTAATAATGTTTTAGAATACCTGTCACCAATATGAAAAGCTCTAGCACACCAACTACCCTGATACATGAGCAGTTCGTGTAGGAAGGACTACAGTTTATAATCAAATGTAACATATGAGTGGTAATATTTGTTATACTTTATAGGAATGGCTTTAGTTTATAACCAAATTTAATATATGAAGGGTTATATTCTTTAAATACATAGGATAAATTTTATACTTTCCAAATGAAAATCCCAACTCACTACCTTTCAACAAACAAACAAGTCATAATCAGGAAAAAAAAATTAGAATCCACCCAACTCATTTCTTCTGAATTATCTCTCTATCTGCTCCATTTCTCTTTTCCCCCACCCTCCCATAGTCTGTTGTTGCCAGCAAGTAAACATAAATGCTGAAGCAAGAACAAAAGGAAAACAGAAACATATATTTATGTAAACTTGTATTGATTCAACTAGGAAGAAACCCCACAGCTTTCAAGGTCTGAGTCACAAATCATTATGATCAGAAATGCTGAAGTGCTAGGAATACACAAGTACTCTGGCTTGTTATCATGGTTCAGGTCTGTTGCAGAGCCAGAGAGAAGGGGAAAACATTGAATATAGTTTTAAGCCTCCATTTATCAGGTGATATTTTGGGAGAGGAAGGACACGGTGGCCATGAGTCCAAGCTCGTCTATTCAGCGCCACACATACTCGCTGACAGATCCGCATTTGGGAAAATCAGAGGGAGGTCGCATCACCTTTCCAAACATGAGAAAACTCTGTTCTTCCCAAGATGACCCGAAATGTTCTAATTATTGGTTATTCCCTCTGGTTGGTGATGCAGCCAACAAGCACGTAGAGTTCAGTGAACCCACAAGCGCACAGCTGTTATCTTTGACTTGTGGCCAAAACAAAAATTGGAACAGAATTTACCCAGACAAGTGTAAAGGCTTCTGTTTAAAGCAGCTATTTTCTGAGCCAGATAAACAGCTTTGAAATGGAGAAGAAATAAATCCTTTTCTAGAATATCTGAATCAAAGCGAGGTCAATGTCTTAAAGACGAGATGTTCACATGGACTGCAAAAGTCTTCCAAAGAAGGAGGCAGCCTCCAGGCTGCCTGGAGTTCTCCCTGCTTCATCAACTTGTTTTTGTGTTTGGATACAACTTTCTGCATTCAGGAAAGGTGGCTGCGTTTATTTAGTTCCTGATATAAAACATCAGAGGACTGCAAACTGCTATTCTGGAAGCTTCCATGAGCCAGCAGTTGTATAGGCCAGTGGCCTGTTGGGCCAGGAGCATCAGAAGCTCTTATTTGGCAGTATGATGGCAGAAAGAAACAGAGTAGTTTCACTTTGGGACTGAGTCCGTGATCCTGTCCTTTGGATTTCCGCTAAGAAACGACATTAACAAATACCTTGCTTTTTGTAGGAAGCCGTGGGACTGGTAAGAAATAGCTGGTAGGAGAAGCGGGGAAAAATCACCCTCCCTGTTCCTTACACAAACACTGTGTGCCTGTAGTAATCCGGCAATCCATCTTACAATCACCGAACAGTACAGAGCAAGGAAGCAATTCGCACTGTAATAGTGCTCCTCAGAGCTTTTCATAGCTTGATGCCTATTGCGGCTGCTTATAGTGTATACCAGCCGGTGGGTATAAAATAGCAGATTCGGAGCCTGCAGAAGTAGTGTCCCAGGGTAGAAAAGGAGATGATTTTTTTTTCCCAGTAGGGTGAATATGCATATCGGTGTACCTGACTGGAGAGCTGGGTCCTGGTTAGCTGTCATCAGCAGCCCTCCCTCAGTACTTCCATCTCTAGTGGTCTGTTTCGGTGATAACGAGGCTTATATCACAAGGGTTTGAAAAGCCTGCTTCTCTTGCTTCCAGTGGGGTTACAGACCACATCGGCCGTGCAGACAGCTCTGAGCCTACTATCAACTTTCATCCACTCCCCCAGGTCCCCTGCACCCTGCACTTGCAGCAGGAGTAAAATTGCACTGGTTTCGGAGGCTTTTCCAGACATGGTAAGAACTACAAGACATTGTGGCCTGTTCTAAAATACTCTATCGTTAAGGCAGTCAGCTGCATAATTGGTGTCGACTTCATACCCAATGGGCAGGGATAGTTATCAGAAGCCCATTGAACAAATGGATGGGATGTTTCAAACCTATGAGCATCAAGCTTCTCCAAAAATAACAAGAAGTGACAGCTGAAGCCATGCTTAACAGAATTGGTTTTAAAATGTGAAATGGGTTTTAAAAGCAGCACTGCCTTCGTATAGGGTGTGAATGAGGCTTAGTAGGAAATATCAGGGGAGGGGGAATCCCTATCAAAGCTGAGACTCTTGCTTTGTTCTCCGCATAGACAATTGGGTATCTCTAGATAATACTTGAAAGGACGAGGATGTGTGGGCAGCAGATGGGTGGGTGGCCAAGGCGTGTGTAAAACAAGGCTCTAAGAGTTTCAGCGCACTTCATAAGCAGCACTTTAGGACCCATCCTTGTAACAATTCCAGAGCTGTTGTTTATCTGGTAATTTGTTTACCTCAAGTAAGCAAGGAAAATTGCACCTGCCACCTTCCCTCCCTCCCCTGGACCGTATGTTTTCTGCTGTTGGTTATCTGATTGCTTCCCCTTTCTCTACCCGATGCATGCCCTTCTTATAATTCTCTAACATTGGATCAGTACATTTTTTTTTCTGTGAATAGTGAAGAGGCTAAAAGTTTGCAGACCGTATAGTCTCTGCCACAACTATTTAACTCTGCCCTTAGAGTAGGAAGCCAGCTACAAACAGTGCGCAAATAAATGGGGAGTCTGGGTTCTAATAAAACTTTATTTACAAAAATAGGTTGGGGGCCAGATTTAGCCCACAGCCATAGTTGCAGACTCCTTCTGTAAGACATTGTGTCTTAAGCAAAATTAATCCTGGGAAATACTGTGAATCTTCAGTTCCTTTCCCACATTTTGATAACGTTCTGTGGTAGATCCTTAGTAATGCTCCCCCCTCGCATTTGTTCATGTGTTTCACTGTCCATAGTGAATTGTGTCCCTCTAAAATTCATATGTTAATGTCCCAATTAACCTCAGAATGTATCTTCATATTTGGAGATAAGGCCTTTAAAGAGGTGACTACAAAAAAAAAAAAAAAAAGCCTTTAGGGTGGAGCCCTGATCCTATATGACTGCTGTCTTTGTAAGAAGAGGAAGAGACACCAAGGATGCACATACAGAAAAAGCCATATGAAGAGGCAGCAAGAGGGAGGCCCTCTACAAGCCCAGGGGAGAAGCCTCAGAAGAAACCAGGCCTGCCATCTCCTTGATCTTGAACTTCCAGCCTCCAGAACTGTGAGAAAATAAGTTTCTATTCTTTAAGCCACCCAGACTGTAGCATCTTGTTAGGGTGGCCCTACCAAACAGTTACAGTGTCTCTGGGCCAAACATGCGATTTGCTTTGGCCAATGCGGCAATAGCAATTATGACACAAGCAGCAACTTGAAAAGTATCGCTTGCTGCTCTTGAGCCCCCTGGTGGACAAATCTGGACTCATCTGCTGGATGGTAAGAAACATGACCAGTCAGCTCATCACCGCAACGGGTGAGGTGAACCCCAGAATTGACTGCCTCATTGACTGGCAGCTGACCACAATTGCACAAGAGCCCAACTGAGCTCAGCAGAAGACCCAATGAGCTGAAACAGTCCACGTTGTTGAGTCAAGAAAACTGTTGTTTTAAGCCACTGAGTTTGGGGGTGGTTTGTTATATACAATGGATATGCCCCCTAACCACCTGCCATGTCTTCTCCACCTCAACGCTCAGACCCACCTCTTCGTCTCCTGTCTCCTGCTTCAACGCTGCACTCCATTTTTCAAGCCCCTCCTCCCTCCACACCATCCAGTAACTCAATCAGGCCCTTCATCCACTAGCGACACCACTCTCTGCTAGGCGGGTGTATTCATTTTCTGTCACTGTGATAACAAATCACCGCAAACTTAGCGACTTACAACAACACACACTAATTATATCAAAGTCTGTAGGTCAGAAGTTTGACACACGTCTCCAGGGAAAATCAGGACGCTAGCAGGGCTGCGTTCCTTTATTAGTGCCTCTAGGGGATAATCTGTTTCCTTGATCATTCACGTGGTTAGTGGCATTTAGTTCCTTGTTGTTGCTAGAGGACTGATATCCCTGTTTCCTTGCTGGCTGGCAGCTAAGGGCCATTGCTGACTTCTAGAGGCCACCCACATGTCTGGGCTCGTGGTTCCCTTCCTCCATCTTCAAGGCCAGCAAAGGTGGGCCAAGTCCCTTCCACACTTAGAATCTCTCCTGCATCTTCATTTATCACATTTCTCTGACTCCAGTTAGGAAAGTTCCCTGCCTTCAAGGGTTCATGTGATTAGATTGGGCCCACTCTGATAATCTAGGATAATCTCCCCATCTCAAGGTCCATAACCTTTATTATGTCTGCAAAGTCCATTTTGCCATATAACATTGCCTATTCACAGGCTCCAGGGCTTAGGGTGTGGACATCTTGTGGGGAGGGGGCCGGTTATTCTGCCTACCACAGGTGGCAACTTGCAGCAGTAAAATCAGAAGTGTCTCTTAGTTACACAGAATTTTTTTAAAAAGCCAAATGCCAGCTCTCAGGGTGGCTGCTCTCCATCACAACCACCATGCCAGCCAGTCTGGGGCTTCTGCATCCTCCGGAATTGCCACACTTACTTATGGCAGAGTGGGCTCCACCTACATTTATGGACGCTTCTGTCTCACAGCTCTTCCCTACTTAGTTGTAAATTAGGGTTTTTTGGCCATGATTCCCTGAATATGAGGTTTTCAAGAATGATGTTGGGAATCCCTTATGTCATTATCTTGGGCAAATGAGCTCTAACAAGTCATCATTTTTTTTAGCCCAACTGCTTCAAGCCTGAGGTGGCTGGACTCAGTATAGGGAAAAGATTGTGTTATAGCCAGTGTCACAAGTTTGTACCCCTATCCACTTAGGATTTTGCAAACTGGTATATTGTAGTTGATTGAAGCTACCAGGACCCATTCTTTATCAGTTAGAATGCCTTCAGCTGCAAGTAAAAGAAATCCTGATTTAAACAGGCACACACAGTATGAAAAATTACTATTTCACATCACAAGGAGCACAGACAGAGAGAAGACTTCAGGATTAATTAATTCTGTGGCTCAGAAAAATAATCAAGGTCCCAATTTCATTCTCTCTCTCTCCCCCCCGCCCATCCTGCCTTTTATGGTATCATCAAGCTGGTAGCAAGGTGTCTGCAGCTCTTCCTGGCATCACATCCAATTATAACTACATCTGGAGGAAGAAGAGAGAATTGTCTCTTCCTGTGCCTCTATCTTTGTTTGAGAAAATGTTTTCCTACAAGTTCCCTGGTAGACTTCCCCTCTGGTTTCATCGGCAGACTTGACCTAATTTAAAGCAAGACAAGGAAGGAGAACATGTCACTTCATCAAGCCCTTCCTTGATCACTCTTTTAAAATCACAACTACTCCCCGACACTTGTCTTCCATCATTCCCTTCTGAATTCACCAAGGCCTTGTTTTCCTCCTTAGCTTTTATTGCCATATGTTTTGCTTTATTTGTACATTTTCTTTACATACACACTATAATGTCAACTGCATTGTATTAGGGATTTGGAACTTTTTTATTTACCTAAAACAATGCCTGGCACATAATAAGTTTCTCTCAGTATTTTTAAGTAATTGAATAAGTGATACTCCTTGAACCAATGAGGCCCTTGGAGCTAGAGGTAAGATCCATTTCCCCATATGGCTGCAGTGGGGATGGTGGGCAAAAACTGAGTTTATGTTAAGAGTAGATGGGGGGCTTGGAAGTGAATGCTAAATAGGCAACCAACATCATCACTCAACCCCACTTCCACCGTCACTAATATTGGCCTGGGGTAACTTTGAAAAGACAGAGACTTGGTTATACTGTATCTTAGAAGTGATTACTGGTTTCAGGTCTTCTTGCTAAGAATCTTGATCCAAGGACCAGGCTTCTAGAAATTTGTCATCACAGATCCATTCATCCAACCATCCTATCATCATTTGGCATCTAAGGGAGGTTACCAATGCTATAAGTCCAATGGTTTAGTTAATACTTGTTCTTCCAATATTTGTAATATTTTTATATAATTTACCCTTATAATTCTGAAGAAGCAATTTACCTAAAGTTGACATAGTAATAAGAAGGGTTTTTTTCCTGGAAATAATCAGGATGATCTAAAGCAATTAGTTGAAGCAGTAAAAGGAACTAAGGAAAGCCATTAGGCTGATGTTTGGCTATTCAAACTATCCCACCTGGGGAAGCCTGCGTAGAGCTTGAAGAAAGACAGCAGGTGACCATATTCCTTTGATTAACATCAGACTTCTGTAGCATAATTCATAATATTCCTGCTCATGTTCTGCCCTCAGAGTTCTTGAGAGCCCCAAGGTAGGGGAACATCAGGTCTCTCAGGCCTCCTTCTGGAGGCCCTGCCCTCAGAGAAGAGCCAATATATTCACTGTGGAGAGGTACAGATCAGGCACTCAGTTTATGCCAGTCCCAAAACCCCTTCCCACCTCCTTCCAAAGAACCTTTCTTTATCCTTGGGAAGACGCAGGGGGACCATTTGACTTATCCATCCCAAATCCTGAGACCGGGACAGTCTTGCTATAACCACTATGACCCAACATAACCTAGAGTCTTCCCATTTGAACCCATTCTGCCTACATAATGCTGGGCTTTTCCTCAGAGCTCAAGAGTCTCTTACCCCACTTAGCCATTGTCATCATTGCCCCTTTCAGATTCTGCTTCTTCAGGAGCTGCTTGTGTCCCCTTTTCCCCAGGCAACCAGAGACAACTTCTGCCCAAGCTCCTTCCCTGAATCCCAGGCTCTTTTTTGGAATTCCTTATGGTCCCTAGAATCAGCTCCTCTTAATGAAGCCTGACCCTTTTTAGGCACTCTCTGAGGATACCTAGTTATAATCCAGTGTTTTCATTACTTTTTTTTTTTTTTCTCAAATTGTTCCAGCTTTGGTTAATAAGATTTCCTTCAGGTTGACTCCTGTGTCCTTACAATAAGTGCCCTTCCCTTTTTGAGCACTTTTCTCTATCATAAAATAATCCAGCTTAATCTTGTATTTTCCTGTCCCACCCCAGGGATGGTTTCTTTTGTTGTTGTTTTAAGATGTTATTTATTTATTTGACAGAGAGACACAGCGAGAGAGGGAACAGAAGCAGGGGGAGTGGAAGAGGGAGAAGCAGGAGAAACTTATTTTGTGCCAGGCATTGTTTTAGGTAAATTAAAGTCCCAAACCCTAACGCAACGCAACTGATGTGATAGTTTGATATATGTATCAAGGTCCATGATTTATACTAATAGCTCTAATTCCAGCCCAACACCACAGGTTTTATTTTAGCCTTCCCCCTTTCCTTATCTGAAATGTCCTTCTCCAATAGTGAGAAACTTGAGTTATTATCTACCTTATTATTTATTATATAAGTAAATTTATGATCTCATTTGTTCAACTCTAGTAGACATAAAGTACTTCAGAATTTCTACCCCATGCCCCTGTGAGAAACACATTTATTAACTAGATTACAGCATTTGTATAGCATTTGTATACAGCTATTTTTGTATTTAGTCTTACAGTATTCAATCAAAATACTGTTTTCCAAAGTTACTTAGGTTTATTCTTTGCTAGCAGTAGGATTCTTGACTCTGAAGTCTTTTTCAAGCAACCTGTAGTCCTCCTCATAGTCCTGTGACCCATTTTATCCATATGCAAATGCCTGTAGAGCTTTGGGTTTTAACATCATGATCCCTTTTTTCCTAAAAGGCAGGCACATTTAAACATACTTTTGAGGTCCCACTTTTAGACTAAGCTCCTTAGCCTAAATAAGTGTCAAATATATATTGTGCCAGATTTTTAAACGTCTTCTTTACAAGATAAAACCTCTTAATTAAAGAAGGAGAATGGGCTTGACTCCTGTGTGTATTGTATTTATGCTTTATTATTTTTCTATACAATAGTTTGGATGCCTGAGATGATCATTATAAATTTCTTTTTATTATTCTAAATTTGTATTATCCCCTTAAGTGGTATATTGGATTGGTATAGTTCACAACCTCCAGCCATAAAATACAAAGCAATAAAATCTTCTAATTAATGCACACATATGCAAAGTTTGTAATTAAATGCAAAGCTATAATTGGACCCAGTGCCCCATCTAACATGAAATAGCAATAGCAGGGAACTAGGAGGAAAAAAGAAGAGCTGAAATACTCAGCATTGAAGTTGAATGGTTATTTACAGTATCTTAAAGAAAAAACATTATTCCAGATTTTAGGGAGAAGAAATATCCATAAAACCAATAAGGAGAAAATCGGTCTCAATTTATCATTACACAGGAGGATAAGGTCTACTATATTTATGACACACTAATGTGGGGGAAGACTATAGCAAATTTGTGGATGTAGTAGCTAAGGAAATAAGCTCAGCTATTGACTATGATCTGCCCACATATACCCCTACACACAGAAAAAAAAAAAGCACACACCCACCCTCCCTTAGTGGGAGGCCTTAAATTCCCACTTCCTTTTTTTGTTTTTGTTCTACACATTTCTATATAAATATTATGTCTCTTGCAGCAAATGGAGTTATTTTGTCTCTGACTATAAGCATTTCCAAAGATGATGTCAAATGACCCACAAGCACACTTTTCATAAATAACTTGTTTCCAATCTCTAAAAATTAATAGTAATAATTTATGAGTTCCAAATTTTACATGAAATGGGGGGTTCACATTATTGTATTATATTAATTTCAGGATCTAACTAACCAAAGTTGCTTCTCCCCTGTCTTCTGATTGAACACTAACTGCCACTACCATCCACATAGTCATTCAAGCCAGAGCTTAGAAATCATCCATTACTCTTTACTTTCTCTCTACCCTAGTTCACCTTAATCAATCAATAAGTCCTATTAGTTCTATCTCCAAAATGTAGCATGAGTTCATCTTTACTGACACAACCCTAATCCAGCCTACTATCATTAATTAGCTGGACCACTGCAGTTGCCCCTTGACTCTTTTCCCCAATATTCATTTTTCCCATCTTGAATCCATCCTTTGTACTAAGGCCAAAGTGACTGATATTTCACAAATATAAGCTGATCACATTATTCCTTTTCTTTTTAAAGAATGTTCAGTGCCTTCATGTTCCTTGTGGGTGAGAGACCACATGAGTCACCAGAGGAACTCCTCTTACCCCACACTCCACCTCACTCTCTGAACTCAAGCCCACAACAACCCTTCAGTTCCTGGAATGCTTCCTTCTGCTCAGGTCCTTTGCCCATCCCTCCCACTCTGCTGCACCTGGTTAGCTCCTACTGATCATTCATATCTCAGCCCTACTGTCACCTCCTCTAAGAAATCCTCCCTAACCCCCACATAATAAGACAGGTTACCTCTCACATATTCTCAAAACACAATGGACTTCATAGCACTCATTATAGTTGAAATTCTGCATTTATTTGGAAAAAAATGTTTAATTTCTGTCTTTCTACTTCTCCTGGACTATAAAGAATTATGTCTATTTGGGTTCTCTATAGTATTCTTAGCACCAAAGTGAGTAAGTACCTGGCACTTAGTAGGTGATCAATAAATATTTATTGAACAAATACTGAATAAAAAAAGAATACTTTAACTATATGGAATTTTCACTTTTGTCTTCTCTATCAACCATCAACAGCAGGTGGAATAAAAATCCTGTCAGTGCACGTGAATCTCCTATTGCAATCCCTGAAGTTCTGCTGAGCTCAAGACAGATGGAAACCCTGCAGCATCCTCACAGAATGGCTCTCAGATATGACCTGCATACAAAGCAGAGAGCAGAACACTCCAGGCAGAGAGCCAGCAGCCTGTTGACATCCATAAAATACAAGGCTAGCTCTGGCTTTGACCCTCTCAGGTCCAGTAAAACATGGTAAAGATGTAGAGAACGGATGGGCTCATTTCCTGGAATTATTCCAGAAAATTTGAATATATGACCAACATTTGAATATATGACCATTTGTCAGCCACTCAGTATTACCTGATAATTTGCTATTATCTTTTTCAATCTCAAAGAGCAGGAGACTACATGTTTCAACAGTGTTTTTTCTTCTTTCTGCCATTCCCAGATGACATATTTAGTGAGACAAAAATGAGGATAATGCTTTCTGGTCCTCTCTTTTCTAGTTCCCATGAAGATATCATGTCCTGACCATGTGGACTATGGAGGGCAGGAGAATGACCCACCTGTAGAGGAGACACACCAGCTCCAGGAAGGATCCAATATGTCAAACACTGGGCACAAGTTGTGTAGTGAATGCTTGCCTGCTCTGGAATGGAGTCAATATGCAGGGATTTGTTCCCACGGAGCTGGCTGAGCATCACAAGGGATTTCCAGGTGGCAGGAGTTCTGTGTATCAGGTGGGTCCTGAGGCTTGGACTATGAAAGGTGCTAGAAGCAGAATTCAATATTAAAACAAAGGATAGTAGGAATTAGGCAAATGGAATCAAGGTCTATGGCCAAGCAAATGGTTTGTGAATGGTGGGAAAGGAAGAATGAGAGACAGAGGATAGAATGTCAACTGGGCAGACTCTCCCCCTCCCTAACACAGTCACTTGTCCTTGAATCTTACTGAAATTCTATAAGATTACAGGCATCTTAATGGGTCATTTTCTGTTCTTTGACACTCTGATGAGCCTGCTGGGAAAACTCCCAACATTAGAGCATTTCAACCACCTACCTTTCCATTCATATAGCTGGCCTGGTGATTATGTACCTCAAGAGAGAATTCTCACTATGCAAGATGGCACAATTACTAGTTAATGACCTCCCCCTCATCCAAGCTCCCAGTGTACGCAGTCATCTTTCTCAAGATCCCACTCAAAAATGTTCACATCCAGGTAGACTCTTTTAAACTGTCTCTGCTCCCATCAGGCCCCATTCCCACCCTGACTCTCAGCTAACTGCACCATCTATTTTATGGAGAAAATAAAAGCCATAGAGCAAGAAATACCTCAAACTCTTGCCCCTACAATTTGACCTGAAAAGGTGCCTAGATCTTTGCTTTCTTTTTTCTACTTTAGAAGAGGTAGTTCTGCTGCTGCTTAAAGCTAAGCCCCCCCACATGCATTCAGGATCACATTCTCTCCAAATCCTCACAGTTTGCTCCATCAAAGGTTTTCCCTTCCTTTTCTCTATCTTCAACTTCTTTCTTGCTACATACTCTAGCAAATAAGTCTCTCCCTCTTTAAAAGAATTAAGTTATCCCTTTAACTTTTTATTCCCTACTTTCCCAGGTGACTTAAAAGGCTCCTTTATGCAGCCACACCTTGAAGATATTGCAGGTTCAGCTCTAGACAGCCGCAATAAAGCAAATATCGCAATAAAGTGAATCAAATTACTTTTTTGGTTTCCTAGGCATATAAAAGTTATGTTTATGCTATTAAGTGTGCAATAGCAGTATGTCTAAAAAAAACAATGTACATACCTTAATTTAAAAATACTTTATTGCTAAAAAATGCTAACCATCATCTGAGCTTTTAGCAGTTGTAATGTTTTTGCTGGCTGAAGGTCTTGCCTTGATGTTGATGGCTGCTGAATGGTCAAAAGGTGGTTGCTGAAGGGTAGGGTGACTGTGGCAATTTTTCAAAATGAGACAACTAATTTGCCTCATCAGTTGACTTTTCCTTTCACTGTAGCATACAATGCTGTTTGATAGCATTTTACCCACAATAGAAATCCCTTTAAAATTGGAGTATATCCTCTCAAACCCTGCCACTGATTTATCAACTAATTTTATGTAATATTCAAAACCCTCTGCTGTCATTTCAACAATCTTCACAGCATCTTCACCAGGAGTAGATTCCATCTTTGCTCTTCCATAAGAAGAAACTTCTTATCAAAGTTTTATCATGAGATCGCAACAATTTAGTCACATCCTCAGGCTCTCTTTCTAATTCTAGTTTTCTTGCTATTTGTACCACATCTGCTGTTATTTCCCCTACTAAAATCTTAACCCCCTCACAGTCATCCATGAGGGTTGGAATCAACTTCTTCCAAACTCCTGTGAATGTTGATATTTTGACCTCTTCCCATGAATCATAAATGCTCTTGATGGCACTTAGAGTGATGAATCCTTTCCAGAAGGTTTTCAATTTACTTTGCCCAGATCCATCAGAGGAATCTGCAGCAGCTATAAACTTATGTAATATATTTCTTAAATAAAGACTCTGAAGTCTAACTTACTTCTTGATCCATGGGCTGCAGAATGGATGTTGTATTAACTGGTATGAAAACAACATAAATCTCATTGTACATCTCCATCAGAGCTCTTGGGTGACCAGATGCTTTGTCAATAAGCAGTAATATTTTGAAAGCCATCTTTTTTTTTTTGAAAGTAGTTCTCAGCAGTGGGCTTAAAATGTTCCGTAAAACATATAAACAGATGTGGTATCACTGAGGCTTTGTTGTTCCACTTATAGAGCACAGGCAGAGTAGATTTAGCATAATTCTTAAAGGACCATTTTTGGAATGGTCAATGAACAATGCTTCAACTTAAATCACCATCTACATTAGCCCCTAAGAAGAGAGTCGACCTGTCCCTTGAACCTTTGAAGCCAGGCATTGACTTCTCTTCTCCAGCTATGAAAGTTCTAGATGGCAACTTCTTCCAATAGAAGGGTGTTTTGTCTCCATTGAAAATCTGTTGTTTAGTGTAGCCATCTTCATTAAGGATCTTAGCCAGATCTTCTGGAGAACCTACTATAGCTTCTCCATCAGCACTTGCTACTTCACCTTGCCCTCTTCTATTATGGAGACAGCTTCTTTCCTTAAACCTCATGAACCAATATCTGCTAGCTTCAAACTTTTCTTCTGCAGCTTCCTCACCTCTTTCACCCTTCCTACAATTGAAGAGACTTGAGGCGCAGCTCTGGATTAGGCTTTGCTTAAGGGAATATTGTGGTTGGTCCAATCTTCTAACCAGACCACTCAAACTTTCTCCATATCAGCAATAAGGCTGTTTCACTTTCCTTATCAGTCATGTATTCACTGGAGTAGCCCTTTTAATTTCCTTCAATAACTTTTTTTTTTTTTCCACTCACAACTTGGCTAACTGTTTGGTGCAAGAAGCCTAGATTCTGGCCTATCCTGGATTTTAACATGCCTTCTTCACAAGCTTAATAATTTCTAGCTTTTGATTTAAAGTGAGAGACATGTGAATTTTCCTTTCACTTGAACACTTAGTGGCCACTGTAGGGTTATTATTTGGCCTGGTTTCAATATTGCTGTGTCTCAGGGAATAGGAAAGTCTGAGGAGAGGAAGAAATTTGGGAGAATTGCTGGTGGGTAGAGCAGCCAGAACACACACAGCATTTATTGATTCAGTTTGCTGTCTTATATGGGTACAGTTTATGGTGCCCCAAAACAATTACGGTAGTAACATCAAAGATCACTGATCGCAGAACACCATAACAAATATAATAATAAAGAAAAACCTTGAAATATTGTGAACACTACCAAAGTGTGACAATGGAGACACAAAGTGAGCAAATGCTGTTGGAGAAATGATGCCAATAGACTTGCTCAGTACAGAGTTGCCACAAATTTGTTTCAATTTGTAAAAAATGCAGTTTCTGCAAAGTGCAATAAATTGGGGTATGCCTGTATTCAAAGCTTTCTACTTTGTCACCTCCTATTCACTTGGCATAACTGAACCAGCTCTCACCAGATCAACAACAACCTGCTTGCAATCAAAACCAATGGACACTTTTCTCTCTTCATTTAGCTCACTGCATTTGAAAATGTTGGCCACTTTCTCTTCTTTTGGCTTCTGTGAAACTAATCTCTCCTAGTTTTATTCTCTCCCCTCTCCATTCCCTTGTAGTCTCCTTTGCTGATGTCTGTCCTTCTGCCCCCTTTCTCTTATCACAGTATACACATTACTTACAAAATCTCATCCACACCAGCCATCACAGACCATTTATACACATAGAACTTTCAAATAGCAACCCTAATCTCCTTAGTTCCAGACTACTCTGCCCAAGAATCTCATAAAAATTTCTATTTGGAGTTCCCAGAACTATCTCTAACTCATCCCATCCCAAACTGAATGAATGTGCTTCCTCACAAAAATGCTTACTTTGATAAACCTGTCCCTGATCACCTCTTGGGTCATCCCCAGTCACCCAAAGCAGGAGCCTGAGAGTCCACCTAGTTAACTGACTGTCCTTTGCCCTTCACACCCAGTTGGTCCCCAAACACTATTGATTCTGCCTCTTAAATACTTAACATCTCTACTCTTGCCTGTCTCCACTTTTATCGCTATGGTCAGGTTCTCATCATTACTTTCTGAAATGTAGCACTGGACTCCTAACTATCTCATTGTCTCTCCTTCTTAAATATATCCTCCAGAGTCCTTCTCTGCTTTTATTCCTTAAAAGACATACTATAAAGAAACAAAACTTCCTAGCATGCCATACAAATGAGTCACAATCTCAAGAACACCCTTACTTCTTCTAATATTATTTGGATATTAAAAACACCCACTTCGTAAGATTTTTGTGAGGCATACATGAGTTAATACATATAAAATGCTTAGAAGAGTGTCTCATACAAAGAGAATGCTCAGAAAAATTAGAAAATATCCTAGTAAGAACTTAATAATGTTCAATAAATAAATAATAACTGAGATGATCAGCAGAGGATTTCATGATTTGTATCCCAGTGCTGTACAGGCACACAGAAAGCTAAGTGTGGGCACAGTTGGCTTCAGATTCCAGGCTAATAGGGAAAAACTGCTAATATGATGCCAGGTTAAGGGCCTCGCTGGTTCAAAACTATATTTCCGGTTTTTGCAACCCACATCAGGGTAGATGGGCAATTTGGGATTAAAAAGCACATTATAAGATCTCTTTGTTTCTTATTTTTATTTCAATTGGGAATGATTCGTTTCCATTTTCTTCTTTGCATTTTCACCTATTTGAAATCTTTGAGCCTAGACACACACATGGTAAGGACTATACTGCACCCAGTGGAAACTCAAGTTCTAACTAATGTTCTCCGGGTACATGATGATGAGAACACACTCAAATGATGACCGTGAAGATGCTGATCAACAGAATCCCCCTCTCCCACCCACCCATGTTACATAAGGCTGCCAAAAGAGGCTTCTAAACCCTTATAACCTTAAGGGATTTACTTAAAAATACAACCATCTTGCAGGGTCAAGTGGCAGATCCTGTCTCTGTCAGAGGCACTGAAATTTATGCTGCAAAAGGACATCTCTGTGCTCATTCACATTAACCTCCAAGACAGGCCTGAACTTCCATTAATGATCTGTCATTGTTATTTATCTAAACTAGGCCTACAAGCTGTTTATGTTATTAGTCTCCTTCACCATTTGTGGGAAGTGAGCTTCTCAAGTTCCAAACTTCTCTCTTTCAAATTCAAAGGAGTCACTCTGGTGTACTTGGGTTTGAGGGGAAACAAAAAGGGCTGAATGGGGAAACTTCCTTTGTAGTACTATGAGATTTGACAACAAAAGACTTAATATTCCCCCAGATCTTTCACTGGGGCAGGATATAGCCACAACTTTTAACACGAGGACCACAAACCACTGCTGATAATGGAGAAACATATTTCACTTTAGTAATTATGGCCAGAAAAGTACATTGTTTTAAAAAGAAAAACAAGCTATTCAATTTTAGACATTTTTAGTCTTCTGACTCTTCACTGTTCTAGGATTCAGAAAGAATCATATCATATAATTAAATTCTCTACATAAACATACCAAGCAAGTATAAGGTGTTTAATATAGTGCCTGGCACAGAGTAAATGTAATAAATGGTCATCATTGATGTTGTTATTTTCATTATTCTGATCATCATCTCCCATAGTCAACTGGGGATACGACCAGAAAACAGAGCCAACCACAAGTTTGTCTTCTCATTAGGTAATAGACGTGGATAGAGTTAGAGATAGAAGAATATATGGAGATAGAGGAAAGACTTCTGCGTTTATCACAATATCACATTCACTTAGGAGCCCTGTCAGTCAGGAAAGGTAATATAATTATCCTACTGTTACATGTAAGGAAACTGACACCAAAAGAAGCATATCACAGCGGTCAATGAAAGATTTGAGCCTGTAATTCTACCTTTCAGACTCCTACCTTCTTACTCTTCTCTTTGAGGTTGAGAGAATGGTGCAAAGGAGGCTGGGGAACAGTGATGCAAGAGAAGTTGGGGAATGGGAGATAGTATAGGAAGCTGTTTTCCAGGTTATTTGAGTTCCTTAGCCTATGCAAAGTATATTGCTGTCAAGCAGTTTATTTGGTTTATAGGTGTGGCTTATGAAATTTACCTCTTTACTTCATCATCATCATCATCATAATTAATTGCAAGTAGGCATTAGTCTACACTCATGATTTGTTGTTTATTGCACCAGCATGAAAAGCAGAAGAAAGCACTATATCCTACAAAGGCTCAAATTTCTCTTTGAATTTATAATACTTATTCTAAAGGAGAAGAGAGATTCTGACAAGCATGGGTTGATTTCCCATTATGTTCCCTAGTTTCTTGGCTCAATAAGCTAGACCTTCAACAGTGCCAAGCATACGCTGACTGCCCTGGATCACCCAAGGTATGCTGGAGGCCTTAGGAGACCATATGTTAGGCATCTGACATATGTAAAAAAAAAAAAGAGCTGGTCATATTTCTGAAGCAGATTTCCGTAACTAGCTTCGCTGTGCAGGAATTAGCCCTGTGGCTCATCATGTTTAATTCATGCTTAATTACATTTGAATCTGTGAACTTTTCCATGAAGTCTTCACAATTGCAATTCCATTGTAGTAGTCATACTTGCTAAATTTTCTGTGCTTTAAACACAAATGTCAGTGCCTTGTGAAATTTCACAATGATGCTATCCACTGTCATTTTTCATTCAGCCATGAATCAACATAATTTGATGATAGCTATACAATTACAAAAATACTGTTGAGTAGACATCACCCATGTGAACCTGGTGCTAAGCATTACTGTAATAACGTCAGGGAAAAGTCATGAAATTCCTAGCCAGCCTGAACTTAACAGAACATGAAGTCATTTAACTTAATTGAAAGTGTTAGCACTGAGTTTTTCTACTTCAGCAATAGAAGTTCCATACAAATTAGAGCTGCTGAGGAAAGGGCTGCTTCCGTAGTTGCCTTTCACAGAGCCAACAAAACTACCAGATTTACAGTGACATTTCATATTCACTCATCCTTCCTTTCTAAGGACCATTTGATTAGCTCCTACTGCCATGTTTAAATCAAATCCTATGAAGCTGCATATCAGAAAGTCATAGACTCATAGCTGAAAGGAACTTAACAGATTACCTAATCTCCCACATTCATTTTGGAGATGAGAAGCTCAGACCCAGACTCTCCTAATATCACAGCTGTACAGTGACAGACTAGAACTGGAATTCAGGTTTCCTGATGCCCAAGCCAGGGAATCATTTTCAGTGCACACTAGGGCACATCTCGGTAATGGTAGCTGAGGGTTACAAAGTAAAGCTTTGCTCCGATTTGAGAAATGGAACCCCGAAGGCTCAAGTTCCATCTCCTTCCCTACCCAGATAGACCATTCCCACTAGTCTGGCTTTATGCCTGGAAATTTCACCATTGAGAATTTTTTTTTGGATTCAAACCATTGGGTTCCTAGGAGAAACTTGTTAAAATTGAAATCATGTATTATACAACAGAGGCTATCCCTTGAAATGGCCCAAGGAATCCTTTGCATGAATTTCAAGTTAGCAATCAGGGCCTGAACAAATGGCACAAGAGACAGAAACCATCTGATGGACGTGACTGATGCGGTAGGATGAGGGAGGAGACATTGGACATGGTGGGGAACCATAGTGGGTCCCTGGAATCTGAAGGTCCAAATAGGAAACAAGTTTCAGAGAGGCAGCATTGAGTCCTTCAAATAGGTTGGGAAATGGAAGGGAAGAGACTCTGATAAAAGAGCATTCTAGTGGGTGACTGATACCCACATACCAGAACCCAGAAGTAATGACCAATGACCGGTATTTTCTTCTCCAGAGGAAAATTCTATCTCCATGAAGCATTTTCATTTTACATCTCTTTCTTATTCAGAAAAGGGAAGAACACTTCTGCATCTTTCTTAAGCACTCCTGCCCAAGATTTTTCTCTGGGCATATATTATCTGCAGGTGGTCAGTCCTTTAGTTAGAAAGTCCATGATTTTAGAAAATCTTTTTCTGAGTTCAGGCAGCAGAGAGAAAGCTCCCAAACAAACCATCCTCCTCCCATCCGTTTGCTATAAGCTTCCTCGAGAAGGCTGTGGTCAGGTTTGAAGTCCATAAAGTATAGGAAAAGAGTGGTATCAATTGCCTAGGAACACCTCTGCCTGCCTCCTCCCTTCTCCATATCTTCTTACACATGCTGGACAGGGCAAGGTGGTGACACTTAGGGACTCTGGGCTTAGTATCCAGCCCCACTTTAAACTGAGTGAAAATATAATGGGGTAGGCATTTCGCGTTGAGAGGTAACCCCTTCTTGGGATAAGATATTATATTTAAAGGTCACTTTCTGGTGTGTCTAAATCAAACCATCAGTGAGGCTAGTGTGCTAGGCTATTTGAGTAGAGAGAAGAAACATGGGTCTTATCCTCAAGAGCTTATAACCCAGTAAAGGAGAGAGAGCATCTGCGTAGAGAGATAGCCAACAATGATATCAAGATCTGTCAATGAGAGGAAAGGGGAGAGGAGAGAAATGGATAAGAGACATGAGTGGGAAAGAAATATGTAAATGCATGAAAAAGAAGGGATAAGACAGATATCTTTAAGTACATGATAACAACGAGTAACTAAGCACTGTGTTCCCAGCACAGTGCTGTGCTTTATACACATTATCTTCTTTGATGGTATTTGTGACCTTTTTTAGAACTCCAGGAAGAAACTGCAATAATTGGTAGATTAGTACCTGTCTTCAAAGATTCCTCTAGGAAAAGTAACTGAGCAAAGGTTTACCATTAAAGGATGACAAAACCAAGCCAGTGCCTGTGGTTTGATAACAGTGAGTCAATGGCAGAAACTCTGTCATAAAGCTTCTTAACTCCAGGAACGTTGTCTGCCATCTTGTCAACTTTGCTGTGAATGTCCCCTCCACCTGGCTCAGCAACCTGGAAAGAGCAGGTGCCCAATATTCATCTGTCGGTCTGCCTTGGATTATAGCTTCTTATGTGGGGAGTGACCCTGTGTTATTGTCATTCATGAGTGACCAAATCCTTACAACAGTCTATCAGCACTTCAAAGTTCCCAAGATGCTTGACTAAACAAGGCCAGATAAGATCCACGGTAGACCGGTGGCCGATATGTCCTCAACACGTTCAGCCATAAAAACTCTCCTTATTTCTCCACAGGCCCACGAGTCCCTCCAAGTGCAAAGTCACCCTGAAGTGCAAAGAGCACAGTGGAATTGAGAGATTAGTGATGCAAAGGTGGTCAGGCAGTGGTAGAAGACAAGAGAACAAAAGCACTTGTCATGCCAAAGACATTTTCACCCCAAGCAGGCCAAACCTTTGTCTGCCAGCTTTGAAAACGCTGGCCACAATACATCCTCGGTTTGCCAGGATAAAAGGGATTCTATTGTGGAACTCTCTCTAGGCTCAGGGAAATAATTATTAACTGTGGCTTCCACGGGCTAGGATTATGCCAGGTGGAAAAAACCATGGGCTTTAATCTGCTTGATCTGAAATATCAAATTGGGCCTAAACACTTCCTAGTGCTCTTAGTGCTGCTGGGGAAGCCAAGCTCTTGATGCCTTAGCCCTTCTGTTCACAACTCAGCCTTTTCTTCTACATTTCCACGTTAATTACAACTCTTTGCAAGGGAGAGAATAATTGTTCTGGCTATTGTGTACTATCAACAGGCCATTTTCAAGCTTTTACCCAAAATTCAGTGATTAGGCCTCAGTCAGTATGCCTTCTGGATACTCTCACTTAGCCCTTCACACTTGCTGAGTAGACAATAGTCAGTCCTGTGGTTCTGAGATTGGAAAAATAGAAGGCCTCCTTCCACCTTTAATATTTGTGCCTACAGAACTCGGAGGGGGGGAAGACCAGAGATGTGTCCTCCTCCAGGGACCAAAGCAGACTCTAACTCCCTTCCATAGAAGAGACAGAGAAAGCCCTGCAGAGGCACATGGAAAACAGGCTTGAAGCAACACTGGTCACATTGGGAAGCTGGGCACAACCAGGCCGGCAACATGGACTCTCAGGAATTAGGTGGGTTGGTTTGCACAAAGCAATAAAACGAAACCAGAGCCAGAGGAGCACGAGGGCATCGGCCTCTCCAGATGGAGACTCTCAACGGTGCCATATGCTGCTGCGCGTGCCGACCTGGCGGTGGCTTGTCACTGCCATTCATTTGCCATCAGGAGCACGGCCGTCATGCATGGGGTGTCACTAAATCAACAAAAAACACAAATTCATTACCTTAGTCTGTCACTTAGCTCCATCCACTTTTTTGAAATCAGAAAGATCATTTTCCAAGAGTAAAGAGGATCTGTGTAACTAAGCTCTCAAGGAATAGCAAACATTGGGTAATAAAGAGTCTGACTCCATTTTTGATGTTTGCTGACAGTTTTCAAGGCCCACCACTCCCCTCCGCCCTGCCCCACAGCTGAGCAAGCTAATACGAAAGCTCAGTGCTCCCTCTTTTGGCACCAGCAGCAAATTCAAACCACACAAGCCACAGTCTGGGCGTGGGAAACCATAGCCCACACACACCCCATGACCACCATAAAACCTCCCTTCTTTGCCTTCTCAAGCCATCGTCAGACCAGCTTGGGAGCCTGCCTTGTCCTCCCCAGAGACCCTCAATGTGTGTACAATAAACTTTTTCACACCCTCTTGGTGCATGTGTGAAATTGTCACAACCTAATATGAGGTAGGGGTCCACCCTACCTCCATGGATTGACCACAGCACATTGTTTAAAATGCATAAGAACAAATACTGTCTAAAAAACCTGACTTGAAAAAAAAAGGGGGGGGGGGGCGCCTGGGTGGCTCAGTCGTTAAGCGTCTGCCTTCGGCTCAGGTCATGATCCCAGGGTCCTGGGATCAAGTCCCACAAGGGGCTCCTGCTCAGTGTGGAGCCTGCTTCTCCCTCTGCCTGCTCTGCATGCCGTTCCCCCTGCTTGTGCTCTCTCTCTGACAAATAAATAAATAAAATCTTAAAAAAATAAAATAAAAAACTTGACTTGGGGAGATTTCCAAGATATAGTCAAGCTTAAAAAGCAATTTGCAAAACAGCACGGATTGTATAATTCCATTTATATAAAAATGTAATAATGTATATATGTATATATATAAAAATATATGTAAATGTGTGTATATATATATACATACACACACACACACACACATATATATAAAACCTAAAGAAAATTAACTAAAATCTGTTAATTCTGGTCACTCCAGGGCAAAGGAATAGAGAATAAAAGGAGATTAAAAGGTCAACATCATGTTTCACTCCGCATACTTATGTTAGGCTTGACTCATTTATCATAGATATATCTATTTGTCTAAGGCACTACCAATAATTGAAATAAAATAAAACAAAATAAAATATTAAGTCTAGGGGTACCTGGGACACTCACCACTCTTGGTTTCAGCTCAGGTCATGAACTCAGGGTCATGAGATCAAGTCCCACTTTGGGCTCCATGCTGAGCGTGGAGTCTGCTTGAGATTCTCTCTCTCTTCCTCTCCTTCTGTCCATCCACCCCCCCCTAAAATATATATATATATACTAAAATAATTTTTTGAACTAATTTTAAAATGGTTTTACTCATCAGACAGGGAAAAGCTTTTTGAATGGGGGTACCCTACATTGAGGGGGATGTAAGGAAATGGGTACACTCTGCATTGCCAGTGAGCTGTGGAGAAAACTGATTAACATATATAAAAAGCCTCAAAAATTATCAAATCCGTTGCTCCAGTAATTCCATTTCTAGTGATCAATTCTAAGGAAAAAAAATTAGAGCTGTGTACAGCAATTTATATAAAAGAACTCCTATCACATTATTTTTAAAGCTAGTTTTTATTTCTACCAATGGAATATATGCACATAGTTTAAACATGAAGTTTATAAGGCTTATAGTGAACACAGCAGTCCCTGCTCCAACATTTCCCATCTCCCTAAGACCATTCTTCAGATTCCACCTCTCTCTGCTCTTTGATAGGTTTCTTCTGATGTGTCATTCCATGTTTTTCTTTTTTCTTCTTCTTTTTTAAAGATCTTATTTATTTATTTATTTGAGAGCGACAGAGAGAGAGAGAATGAGTAGGGGGAGGGAGAGGGGCAGGGAGAAGAGCCCCATATGGAGCTTGATCCCAGGACCCCGGGATCATGACCTAAGCTGAAGGCAGACACTTAACCAACGGAGCCACCCAGGCATCCCCATATTTTTCCATACTATGCTTATCCTGCTACTTCTTGGTTCATCAGTTTTAGATGTATGTTGATCTTACTATAGTGGCTGAGACTTCAACTCTCCTGCATCATCATCCCCACTCATCCTTACTTCCTGTCCCCTCTTCCTCCAGTCCTGTTATATCACAATCTTTATTCTCTATTATTATAACTATGCAAGTATTGGATTGAGTCAAAAGGTGAGCTTTTATGACATTTCCTTTCATGTACAGTACTTTTCCTAAAAAGTTAATCATTGCTTCTTCTTTTTTCTATAACTCTTGTGTTTCCAGATGTTTAACTCCTCCTGAGTCAACTCCTTCTCACAGAACTCCTAGGGCTTCCCTTTCCTGCTTCTCTCATGTTCGATACATACTCATTTTTCTTGATCTTCCTCTTTTTTTGTTTACTCTTTACTTTGCTTGAGTGTATCTCCCAGCAGCCTCCCAAGAAGGGAAAAAAGGAAGATTTTTTTTTTTTTTAAAGAATTGTATATCTGGAAAATCCTTTATTACTTCTTATAATAATAGCAATAAGGTAATCTCCCCCACCTTTTTTATTTTTCTCTTATTAGTTTGATGTTAGATGTTCTGCATTGATTTTCTAATTTCCTCCAGTCTCCTCCATTTTCTGTCTCTTTTTGTTCTGTTTTCTGAGCGTTCCTCAATTTCATTCTCCAATCCTTTTATTGAATTGTTTATTCTACTACCATATTTCTAATTTTAAGGGCTCTTTCGAATCCCTTGGTTTTTTTTATAGCCTCTTGTGTTTGTTTTATAGAGGTAGTATCTTTTATTGCGCTGAAGATATTAAATATAGATTTTTGTTTGTTTTCTTCTGCATTGTCTCTGTTTTTTATGGGTCCTTTTTTTATTTGTTTGTTTGTTTTTCTCTTTAAAGTTGAATGAGTTCCTCAAATATATAGTGATCCTTAGCTGAACATTCACATTTAAGACTGGCATTCCAAAGTTGCTGATTAGAAGCTCAGCATTTGTGAGTGTGACTTGCCCACTATTGGAAGTGTAAAGTACATGGGCATGACTTGTCCACCTATGAGCTAACCTGGAAGATTTTTAGCTGTGAAGTAAACAAGGCTTCTTGGTGAGAAAGAAATACCAGCGGTATGAGATATCTTCTCTGGAAGGATTATGTTTCTCCAAAAATTGTCTAATTCCCTGGTGGGTGCAAGGGAATTTGGTGAAAAGGCATCATACGACCAGCTATCGGCATTCTGGAAAAGTAGGGCAGGGGAAGACAGCCGAAGACTCAAAGATTAGTGCATTTCAGTGGCCCTGCTTTCAGCCCTGTGCCCTACCCCCCTCACTCCTCCCACCTTCTGTGATGCCATTGCAAGGCCTATGACACCTCATGTTACTACAAGAAGGAGACGGACAAATTGACAATAAAGCGTGGAGCCAGAAGGCGCTGTTATGTTCTGGGGATGGTGTGCCATACTCCTCAAAATGCGTGGGGCTGGAGTCTCCTGTAAGACCAGTGTAGTTTATTGACACTTACGGTTTTCTAAAGATGAATCCTACTCTTAGGACCAACTCTGGCCAACATAAGGAGATAAAATGTTGTAAGCTGGATAAAAAGTACCAGGCAGCAGCCTCGCATAGAGCTATATTGCTAAAATAAATCTTCCTGGTAGCTGGTCTAAAGATCACTGTTTCTGTGTATTGAATTTTAGCCTATTTTTATAGTCATGCATTCCTATAAAGACGCTTATTACAGACTGCAAAGACCTGATTATGAAGAGTAGCTGCAGAAAATGAATTATGCAAAGGAAAGATCTTGCATTCTTAATAAATATACTTGTTAACAAATATGCAGCAAAGAAACAACAGGCTGAGAACCACTACCCTAGAAATCAATGCTTATTATTCTAAGGAGCTGGTCATTTAGAAATAAACTATCTCATTCAGCAAATGCACGTGAATGACATCCTGCAACCGGAGCAGATGAAAGGTGTTTGGCCCGCAAGGGCTTTACCTTGTGCCACCACTGGGAGGGAACAAAAGTTCTTTCTGCCCTCTTTCTGGACTCTTGGTTCAAGTTAGGCTTCTGTCAGGATCAAGGTGAAACTCACTTCCACAGCTTCATTGGAACTTTGCTCAAAGAGTTAAGGAGAAGCATCCAGAAGGCATGTTTAGAGACGGCTTTTGTATGACCTGGGGGATTTGGGGTCCTTATTTCTAGCCACTCCCACCCTGAGAGTAGTTGTTCCATCGTGCTGTGAATAACTGAAATGCTGCTTTGCTGATCTCTGTATGTGTGAGAAATTTTATAATGTACGATCCAAGGGAAGTCGGCTTAGTACAAACTCCAGTGGACACATACAGCAATTAAAATATTTATTAGATATAATGCTGCCTATCTACCCACGTCTGCTCGTGCCTGTACATTAAGGTTACTGTAAGTGGTTAAATTATCCTATGACATATCTTTCAATGCTCAAGACTATAAGTAAATACCCCTACTGTATATT
The DNA here is from genome assembly GCF_002201575.2 of Neomonachus schauinslandi. NCBI lineage: Eukaryota > Metazoa > Chordata > Mammalia > Carnivora > Phocidae > Neomonachus > Neomonachus schauinslandi. Next base: position 45,679,696 of record NC_058405.1, on the reverse strand, counting down.
ATCATGTATATTTACTCCATCTTAGCACCATTATAATTGCCTATTAATACATTTATTTACCTTCCAGATTCTTAGTTTTGAAGCCATAGATGGGACATCTATTATATGCCCTGCCCAGTGCCCAGCACAGTGCTGGGTACATAGCATATGCTCACGAAATACTTGCTGCAGGAAGGAATGGCTTACAAAGTCTCTATTAAATCTTCTCATCAAGCTTGCCTCACTTCTCATTCCAGCTTCTAAATAGTCTAGGGGTAGTATGGTTATATAAGGGGGGAGAGAGAGTGGATACGGATCAAATTGTCAAATGGATTTGACTGCTTTCATGTATCTAAACCCGTTTTTGGAACTTGAATATTGAAAACACAACTCCGCCTACTTAGATGTATTGAGAGAAATGTAGGTTGATACAATCACTGTAGCAAACTTTCAAAGTTGAATTTACATACTATGTCTACCATTCAGCAATCCCATTCCTATAGTCTTGAAGGCTCTTGCATATGCACACAAAGGGATGTGCACACAAATGTCTATTGCAGCTTTCTTTATAACACCAGAGAAATGGAAACCCCTAAGGGTCAATTGACAAGAGAATGTGGAAATGATAAAATGGTGACTGAGCGCACATGAACTAAAGGTACACACAGTAAGGGTGAATCTTAGAAACATGTGATGGTTAATTTTCCATGTCAACTTTGGCTAAGCTGGGGTGCCCAATTGTTTGGTCCAAACACTAATCTAGACACTGTTGTTACGTACTTTTTAGATGTGATGAAAATGTATCACCAGTAGACCTTACGGTAAGCAGATTACCCTCCATAATGTGGGTGAGCCTCATCTGATCAGTAAAAGGCCTTGAGAGCAAAGATTGAGGTTTCTCAAGGAAAGAATTTTGCCTCAAGACTGCAACGTAGGAACCCTGCCTGTGTTTCCACTGCCAGCCTGCCAGCCTGGCCTACAAATTGTAGACTTGCCAACCCCCATGGTCAAAGGACTTAATTCCTTAAAATGTATCTATTTCTTAATATAAATTAATATAAATATAACATAATATAAATAAGTATTAAATATGTTTTTACCTTAAATTTTATGTATCTATGTATAATATCTCCTACTGGGTTGCCTCTGTGGAGAACCTTGACTAACACAAAACATAAACATCAGTGATAAAGTGTATAAAACTACATACAGTGGTACTTCAATATCATACCTATAAAGCTTAAAAAGAGGGACAATTAAATAATATCATGTTAAGAGATGGATACGTGTGCGAAAAAAATATTTTTGAAAGGAATGGTTAGGGACGCCTGGGTGGCTCAGATGGTTAAGCGTCTGCCTTCAGCTCAGGTCATAATCCTGGGGTCTGGATCCTGCTCAGCAGGGAGTCTGCCTCTCCCTCTGCCCCTCCCCCTCCCCCTGCTCATGCTCTCTCTCTCTCAATTAAATAAATACAATCTTTAATAAAAAAGAAATGGTTAAGCCCCACACGTATGAATTCACATTACCTCTGTGCAAGGAGTCAGGGGAAGGAGCTTAGGCTTTCCTTTTATGTGGTGTTGATAATGTTCTAGTTCTTAGGTAGTGTGGTAGGTTTATGAGTACTCATTTTATTAATATACCTTATGTTTTTATTTGTATATTAAACATCATCTTTTTACGAAGCAAATATTTTATGATTAAAACTTTTTAAAATAACAAACCTTATAGGCACCTATATAAAAGAACATTGTGCTGAGCTCCCTTTGTTGGCTTAGTCACTGTTTTTAACATAAAATATTTCCTTTTGGAAGCCTCTGTCTGTTCGTTTTTCTTTAGTAACACTCTTTGCTCTTTTATCCTTGTCCCACTGAACTTCTCACAGCTTCTAATCCATTAACCACTCTGACATATGGATTTAAATGCCCTTCTTATTACACTCTGTTGGATTCAAGTTCTCCAGGTCCGATTTCCCCAACTCGGTTTCACAATCGGTAGCTTTTCCTGTAGCCCTTATTTTCAACCCCCCCCATCTGGTTGGACTGCATTTCCCTTACGTTCATCTTGCCCAGACCCTGAGCTACATCCCGGGAGAGTACAATATCCCCTGTTGACTCCACGGGCTTTGATTATTTCTCCCCTTAACCTTGTTCTTTTGGTTAAGTCATTCTTCTTAGGCAAAAGTTCACACCTGTTCCCCCAAGTTTCTTTCCTTCAATTCTCTCTTTGACCTTCTCTAATCCAGCTTTTACCCACTTCACTCCATTGAAACACAAAGCTACCAATTATGCCCTCCTCGGGGGCTAAGCCTCCTGGCCTTGTGCCAGCCTCAGCCCCCTTGACCTCACCGCTGCCTTTGATCTTGTGAAACAGTCTGTCGTTGGGTCAATCGATAACTCCCACAAGGGCCAGGCAGAATGTGTTCCTTGCCTAGAGTGTAGAGAAGTCAGCATGCAGCTGGCTACCCAGAGTATTTTGCATGCTGCAAAGGAGCTCTCAGCTAAAAGAGGGGAGGCTTGAGATGAGAATTAGTTTTTCATTTAAAAGCTGAATAAAGGATTGATCGTGCAGGCTGAAGTAACTTGAAGAAAGAAAAGGGCTGCCAATGATCAGCACAAGCAGACCTTCTTTCAAATAATTTCTCAGCAATTTAACAAATAGTTGTAGAAAATGAAATTTTTGAGAGAATTTGAATTCCAAAGCTCACTGTAATAATTTGCCTCTGTGTTGTTGTTGTTTTTAATTTTCTGAGCGGCATATTTGGGTTTTGGTTTCATAGCTAAATATATGAGCAGCATATTTGGACTTTTTTATTTGATTGTTTTTTATTTAGATTTAGAAAGAGCTAGAAATAATCTTTTCTTCTCTGAAATCATACTAACAAAAATTCCTTTATGGCCCTTATTGAAATTCATCATACATTAAGACAGAATGCATTATTAATAATATAGTTGCATGAATTTGAGTTGATAATATGCGGTTGGATATTCAAGATACCCTCTCACAAAATATCTCCAAATTACTATTGTTGATTTATCTCTATAATTTCATACCCTTTAGCTAAACAGGACTCTTTTCTCCCTATGCCTTTACTTTCCCTCCTCCTTATCTTTGCTCCTGAAGTTTTTTTGGTTTCTGTTTGTTCTTTCTGACTTTAAGACCTCCTTGTTCTCTCATTTCCTCTGGTCAAAATTTCTCCCATTATTTGAGCAGCAGTAATACTTGACTTGTACCCTTTCTGACCTTATTTTGTTTTGTATTATGCATTTGCTATATTATTTAAACTTTTATTTGGAAATAATTTCAAACACACAGAAAAGTTGCAAAAATAACACAGAATATAACACCCTTGCTTGGGTACACAAATTTGAACATTCGCCATATTTGTTATCTCTTTCTTTCTCTGTATGCCTGTGTTCGTATAATATTTCCCTTCTGAACTTCTCTAGGATAGGTTCCATCTATCATGTCCCTTTATCCCTTAACATTTCAGTATGTATTTCCTAAGAATAAAGCTATTATTTTATAGGACCATGGTACAGTAATCAACCTGAGGAAATTTAACGCTGATACTATACTTTTTATCTAAGCAGTCCATATTCCAATTTTGTCAATTGTGCCAATAAAATCCTTTAAAAACTTTTTTTACTTCCAGTGCAGAATCCAGTCTAAGATCAAGCATTGCATTTAGATTGCATTTAATCTAAGTCATGTCATTAGTTGGCACGTATCATTGCAACTAATAAGCATTCTGAAGGTAGTCATGTTAAGAACATATAAATATCCTGCTCTTCATCAGACCCTTCCCCTAGATTTAGCATCCATTGATGATTCTTGCCCAAATTATTATGACAACTGAAAAATGGTGAATTTCCAATTCTACTACCCCACCCACATCTATCTGTCTGAATTAATCTTTAAGGAAGAGCCCTCCCTTTTCCCAATTTTTTTAAACTACCTAATTATTACCAATATAGATTCATAGGTTTCTATTTTATTCACTGGGTTACTGTCCTTATTTATTTTGATACTTAAAATTGTCTCTGACTTGGCTAGCGAAAGCCTCTTCAAGTGGGCTCCTGTATGCTTTTATTATGCCCATGTATTTTCAGATCACTTCCTTGCTTTCCAGCATAGCAGGATGATCCAGACTCATCTTGCGCCTTCTCAGCCCTGCAATCAGCTGTTTATTCATTCATCTCGCAAACATTATTTTAGTACCTGCCATGTACCAGACACTCTTCTAGGTTTCACCGATATGGTGATAAGCAAATCTAGCCATCGTCCTTTTCTTAATGGAATTTACAGCTACGTGGATGATATGGACATTAAAATTTTCTTTCCCCATGTCTCCCACTCACTCATCTTATCCCTGTGTGGTGACTACATGAATTTCTCACAAATTGGATTGCATGCTTACCGAACAAGACTTAAGGTTTTTTCTGGTTATCTCCAAATTTCCCCTTGTCAGAGTCTGGAGCAGGGTGATCCTGCAGGCTTGTAAGAAGTAGCTCTGGGTCTAAAGTTGTCTTGAGCCAGCAGGGAATGTTTTTACAGGGAACTCCATCCTGGAACCAGAGTGCACTTCAATGTCTCCTGTTCATCTGCTGTAGGGCAGACTTGTTGGGCACAAAGCTGGCAGGAGGAGGCATATGGCATTGGCTCCTAGGAACACAGGGCATTGGATCAACACTTTACGTAGGAGTCAGTAATGTCCATGTCAGAGTTCTTGGTTATGTGGAAAAGCCACAACTTCTCTAGTCACATGTTGAATGATTCTCTATTCCTTCCCTTGCTCCCTATGCTTCAGCGACAGTGGTTTTTCTTCCATTCCTTGAAAAATCCAAACTCTACCACATCACAGGCTCTCTAGTTCTTCTCCACACTATTCTTTTTTTTTTTTTTTTTCCAGTAGGCTCTATACCCAAATTGGGACTTGAACTCATGGCTCTGAGATTGAGAGTCTCATGCTCTACAGACTGAACCAGCCAGGCACCCCACACACTATTCTTATCATTCACATGGAAAGGCCATCTCTGGCCATCCCACCAAGACCCTTGCTCACCCTGTTCATTCCTCTAACATTACCTTTACAGTCTGAAACACAGAACCTTGAAGAACATGGCAGGAAGCTTAGATTTGTATGCAAGGGCAATAGACTCTGAAAAAAAAAAAAGAAGAAGAAGAAGAAGAAGAACCATCATGACATTTAAGGTAATTGACTATAGATATGCCTCTCACTTGAGCTATGAAAAGTAACAACCTAGACAAAAATGTTAGTACTCTTACCTCTATAATTTAGAAGATTTGCTTGAAATCTGAAAACCTAGAAATGAACAAATCATTGCACACAGGTTCAAAATAAATGAAATGTCCCATGGTGAGGCTTTAAGCACAACCTCTTGTCTTATTTAGGGATGCAACTTCCTGCTTTGGTCATGCTGTTTTAAAGTATTAGTGCAACCGTTAGGTACACCTCAGGGACTTTTGAGAATGTAATTAACAACATTTAATGTAGATGAAATGTGAATGTTTTTCATACCCAGTTGCACAAAGCTGAATGCATAAGAGCAGATGACTAAAAAAGTGTATTTGTGTTAGCAGTGCTCAGTTTTGAAGACCTTTCCATGACCCTACCACCTTCTCTTATTTATCTAGAAAGTGGTGGGAAGCAGTAAAATGTCCTAGACAAAAAGGTATCCTAGAGACTCCTAAGCATATAGGTTGTGGGAAGTCGAGGCCTTGAGAAAAATGTAATCAATTCATCTGGAAATTGGACAGTAAAATAATCAAATTGTGACCACTTTACTCACCAACAGATAAAAGTATCTATAATCAAGAATGGAAAGATTGTCTCTCTAAAAAAGTAGATATGAAGAAAAGATTGGCATAAGCTTCTTTCAAATTATTTTTTTTCCTGATGATAAAAGTAACACGTGAAAAAAATCTGAAATCTTGAATTGCAAAAAGAATGAAATAAATTTACTACAATCCCACCATCCAAATATACTAACAATTATTATTATTTTGACATGGGAGTCAGATGATAAAGATAATTCTACATTCTGACTTTTGTAATCACTTTCTGTTCTGAGCATTTCTCCTTGTCCTTAAATAACCTTTGAAGTCATGATTTTTTACATTATTTTAGCATACACATACACCTGATTTATTCAACAACTTCCTGGTTTAGGGAAATATAGGTTGCTTGCAATTGTTAGTCATAGTGAACAATGTTTTGGATTTCTGGTGTGAAAAATGGCAGATTGACTACTCACACTTTAGCTTTCTGCTTCCCCCAAACCCTGCTAAAATTTCAGGAAAAGGGCATTAATCCACAAGGAAAAACAGAGTGTGAGAGGAGTCCTCAGTAAATTAGAGGTCTTAATATATTCCTTGGAAGATTGAAAGAGGACAGAGGAGGGATGCCTGGGTGACTCAGTCGATTGGGCGTCTGCCTTCGGCTCAGGTCACGATCCCAGGGTCCTGGGATCGAGTCCTGCATCAGGGTTCTTGCTCAGCAAAGCTCAGCTTCTCCCTCTGCCTGCAGCTCCCCCACTTGTGCTCTCTCTCTGGCAAATTAATAAATAAAATCTGAAAGAAAGGAAGGAAGGAAGGAAGGGGACAGAGGAGAGTAACTGGCCATGGAAATATCTTGCTATTTCTTCCCCATAGATAACCTTTCTTAAGCATCTCTCCCTGCAATACCCATGCAAGAATGACAACATACCTTGAATTTACACAGTGTTACATGTCAAACATATTTCAATTTAATTAATAATTGATCGATCAATTACTTTCCTTTTACCCTTTAAAAAATGACATCACACTAGACCCTACCTCCAAGTCCACTGCTCTTTTAATTTGCACGCAATGTAGATTATCTCATTTTATTCAGTACATATGTTGAAAATCTTTAACCACACAATTTATTGCATTATGGTAGGAACTGTAAGTCTATTTATGTGACTTTGAAAGTAGCCCAGCTTGCACCAGCAAGTTTAATAAAAGCTTCTGATGATAGAATAAATGGTTCTTATTATGTTCGAATCTGAGTGCTTGGTTTTTGACACTTCTCTTTGGTGTAGGTAACACACTCTTGAAGGCTTTCTACCTCCATGCTATAATAGCTCTTCTATTACTGCATTTATCACTTCACACTGTAACTATTTGTTCACAGAACTGCCTTACATGCTAGCCTATGAGATCATCAAGGTCAGGGGTATTTTCATTCCTTTAACACATATTTTTGAGCACCTTCTACATATCACCCAGTGTGATAGGCACAGGAAATACAATGATGAACAAGGTAAATGTGGCTTATTTAGGCAAATACAGTGTGGTCTGAACCCCAGGCTGGTATATTACTTAGCCATTGCCACAGTAATGCTGTCTAACAAACCACTTCAAAACTCAGTGGCTTACAGTAACAAACATGCATTCTCATGCCATGAGTCTGCAGGTTCTCCATAGTTTGTGCAATCTGAGCTGGACTCCTGTGAGAGGTTCTGCATTAGGCCAAAGGATGGCTGGCATTGGTTCCTCACTGTGACTTGGGTTCAAGTCTAAGACACTTGCGTTTATCCTGGGGCACAGGCTTCTCAGAGCATGCCCTCCTCATGGTGGATCACTGGAACACAAAATGTCAAATTCATGGAGCAGACAAAACGTCTCTCTGCTCCATGAGGTTCATTTACTTTCCATTGGCCAAAGCAAGTCTCATGACCAAGCTCAACATCAATGGAGCAGGAGAGAGCCCCATGCGCAAGGACACTGCAAAGTTACATGGTAAAGGGTGAGATTTATATTTCCAATAGGAAATTGCAGAATGTAATTCAATCTACTACACTAGATCACTGTTTTTGTTACAGCTGATCATCGTACCCTGTAGTGCTCCCCTTTAAATTATTCATCATAAATAACTTGTTCAGTATTTGTCTCCCTACTCTTCTATAAGCTCTGTAAAGATAGAGATCCTGGGGGTACCTGGTAGCTCAGTCGGTTGAGCTCCTGGCTCTTGATTTTGGCTCAGGTCATGATCTCAGGGTCATGGGATCAAGCCCCACCTCAGGCTCTGCTCAGCACGGAGCCTGCTGGAGATTTTCTCTCTCCCTCTCCCTCTGCCCCTTCCCGCCCCCCTGCTTGTGTGCACACTCTCTCTCTCTCAAATAAATAAATAAAAATCTTAAAAAAAATAAAGATCCTGTTTTACTCACTAGTTATTTACTAAATCATCCTTTACACACTGTAAATGCTCAATAAATTAATATTGCAGTAAATTGAATTGGTAAGTGTCATGATAGGGACATCCAGAAAGCTAATAGATCATAAGGAACAGAGGTTCATACCATTTCCTGCTCATTGTCACCACCTGAGGAACTTTAAAAACTACATGCCTATGCCTCACCCAGCCCATTCAAAAGGAATCTTCTAGTTTTAATCTCTGAAAGTGGAGATGGGGCCTTGGCGAGTTCCCAATGCATACAGGTGATTCTAATATACAGCCAGGGATGAGAATCCCTGAGCTGGGGCCACCTGACTCAGATTAGGGCAGTCAGGGAAGGCTTCGTGAGGTATGAGGCATTTAAGCAGAGGCTACCCATGGACTGGTAAGTAGGTTTTGGCCCAGTGTGGGAGTGAGGGCAGGGTGGAGGAAGGTGGAGGTTTTTAACAGAGGCTGCTGTGTGTGCCAAGGAATTGAGGTAAAAGAGCTGTTTTACCTGGGGTCTGGGTAGGGTGAGGGGAGCAATGTGGAGCCTAACAACTGATGCTCTGGACAGAATTCTTAGATAAAAGGGCCAGAAAATATGAGAATTGAGGGGAAAGCTTTCCCTATCGGAAGCAGAGGTCTCTCAGGAAAGGCTCTGCCCGGTCTGAGTAACTTCCTTGGCTGCTTGCCCAGGTGAGGCTTTTGTTTGGTGCCCTTTTGCTCGAGTTTATTTTTGCTGTTGTTGCTATTATGCTGAGGTCTTTCCAACTCTTCTTTGTTTATGTAACTCTCTGGGCAGACATCTCACATCTAGGTTGTGACTGTCTTTCCAGGCAGCGTGTTTTGTTCATGATGACTGCTGAGTTACATTTTAATAATAAACAAGCACATGTATTTTTTTTTCAAGTATGAATACATGAAATAATCATACCAAGAACCTCTCTGCTTTAAAAACAAATTCCTCTTCGAGATAGACTTTATGCAGCTCCATATTCTCCCTATACAAATCCATGTGATGAATCAATTTCACATTTTTTTTTAATCAGTAAAACTTCGTTGCTCTTGTCAAAGTGATTTACTTGCATTCAATAATGAGAAATATTTATCCATCATGTTTTACTTATTGTCTCAGGAACCTTAGATGGCAGGATTCAATATTACCCAGATTTGGGACATAATTCTCCTCCCGCCTATCAAATTTTAATTTTTTTGCTTTTAATTTTAGCAATTCTGCTCTATATGTGTCTTCAGTGGTAATCTACCTTAAATACTTTTTGGAAGCAAGAAGCCGACAGATTACCAGGTAAGGGAGTCAGAACACTTACTAGATACTGTGGCAAATGAAAAATTACAGGATTCATTCACTGTCCCCGAATTCCCAGTCTACTAAATACTCAGAGAAGAATTTTTCTGCAAATAAGTATATTAGTGAAAGACTTGTAATGCCTAGGCCTCAAATTATCTCGACAGTAGGCCTAAAGCTAAAAATGTATTTCTTTGCATTCTATCTTAAAATCAAAGTTCTAACCGTTTAATTAAATTTTTTTCCAACTATATGCAGAGAGAGACCTACATGTACGCATACGCACACATCTGCAAAGGTGGCAGTAGTCAATATTACTGATTACCATCATGGTGAAGGTTGGCACATGTGAAATGTTGGGTTTTTGCAGTTCCAGTCAGAAGGTATAGGGCATGGGCAGTGAAACAGTAAATGCATAAATAAATTGCTGCCTGCTGCCTTCTGCAGCTTTCCAGAGAAAACAGTATCAATTGAAATCAAGTCATTTTGAGCCATGTCATTTTGCAGCAGAGAAGAAAATCTAAGAAAACTGAGCACCCTCTTCCAAGAAGTTACGAAGACAGGGTTCAATAAACCAACAAGTGGAGACTTTTCAAAGAAAATTCTGCCATTCTAGATCCCAACATTAGGCCTGTCCTCCAACCTCCCTCTTTTGAATAAAAAGTAATTTTTTAAAAAGATTTTATTTATTTGACAGTGAGAGAGAGAGAGAGGGCACAAGCAGGGGGAGTGGCAGACAGAGGGAGAAGGAGAAGCAGACTCCCTGCTGAGAAAGGAGCCCAATGGCGGGGCCCTGGGATCATAACCTGAGCCAAAGGCAGACATTTAACTGACAACCACCCAGGTGCCCCAAAAAGAGTAATTTTGTAAACCCTCTGAAAAATACTTCTTGTCACAATTCTACCTTCTGAATTTAATTAGCAATTTTATTACCTTCATTTTATTAACCTCTATTAATCATGAAAAACATATTACTGGCATTCCATTGATCTTCTGGTCTGAATTTGTAAGGGGAAGACTTCTTATTTCTATTTACTAACATGAATGAAAAAGATTTAAAGCAAGACACTTAGCATAGAAAACTCATAAACTTCCACTGAAATAAGCAGTTTCAGAAAAGCAGATGCATCTGGATTATATTGGTAAATGGTGCTTGGTTATAGACCAGTCAATACGGTTAACGCTAATTGTAGCGTACTCTGGTCAAAATTGTACTTTATCTTAATTTCTCTGATCTATGTCATTTTCCATAAAGTAATTCTGAAAACTTAAAGCTTATTGCATTCAGTACCTACTAAAGGAAGACTGATATGATTTAAATATCATTTTTCCTGGGTATTCAGATATCAGGTTACATATTGCTGTTAGTTCAGAATGGACTGATGTTTACTAGATCATATTCCATCTGCCCCAGACTTCCAGTAACATAGCTCAAAGTACCAGTGATTGACAGGTCTTGAACTAAGGCACATTTACAGAAAGTACCACAAGCATTTGTCTCCAGAGGCAATAGTCTTGACCTAAGGCATATTTATAGAAAGTACCACAAGCATTTGTCTCCAAAGGCAATATCCTTTATGACTGCTTGTGGAAATATTTATAATGCGTGTGGAGTGCCTTGATCATTTTGTTCAGTAAGCAATGCATTTACAAAATGGAAGAAGAATGAAAATTCAATTTTTTTCTTTTGATTTGATTACAAATCTCCAGTGAACTGTTCTGTGGTTGATCCCTATATACCAGTTCCTATTCCTTGGGACAAATGCAGAAACTGCAGGAGCCAGATCCATCACATGCTATTCTAAAGAACCGGAAAGTTTCCGAGCCTCCTGCTTCTGTGGATGTAAAAAAAATCCTGCCTGATCCTCTACTAGGCAGTATCATGTCAGATGATTGCATAACACCTTCGTGTGCTGAGCACCACTTCCTCCTTCTCCCCCCACCTCCCCCTTCCCCTTCCCCATTTAGCTCACATTTACCTTTATAGAAATTTTTGGCTGGATAATTCACACACTTTGGGGAAAAATAAAACTTAGCAAAATGCCAGGTTACATACTAAGACATTTACAGAAGAGAATCCAATAATTTCCTGTAGTTATTCTTCCCAACATAGTATGGAAATGCATTCAGTAGTTTAATTTTCTTTTCCTTCTCTTGCCAGAATTATTTATTGCTGAAAATTGAGGAGTTGTATTATAGTCATTATTTCTTTTAGTTTAAAAATTCAGTTTGATAGTAATCTTAAAAAAAAAAAATCCCACAAAGTTTAAATATGGTTTGGAAAGGCAGAAGAGGGATTTGAAGAGAACAGATCTGATGAAAAAGAAAAATGTTTTAGCATTTTCAACCGACCAGAGTGGAATCAGTGAAAAACAGAAGTCTCCAAAGGAAACTGCGACAAAGTAAAAAGGGTTTATAAAAGAATACATAGCCATTTTGAGAGTTGTGTTGGAAAGGATAAGGTGATTTTTTTTTTTTATCTGAGACTGTAATGAAAAGACCAGAATTACAGATTTGATGCCTCTGTGAGAGCCCAACTTTTCCATGACAACAGACTAGACTCGCATCCCTGGCTAAACATCTTGAAAAGATGTGGAAATATGGAACTGATTATACAGAGCTGATCCATGACAATTTGTGGGAAAACAACGCATAATTAAGGGTCATAGTGATCATGTTAACTGAGAAGGGTTCCCAAAAACTAATCTGAATGATTATTAGAGCTGAAGATTTCCTAGGCTATACAACACTCTACAGACATGAAGTAAACAAATTATGGCAAAATCTCCTCATTGTTGCTATCTGCAGAGATTGTTCTGCCATCATTTCCACAGCCATGATTATTGTCAAACACCGAAGTGAACATGAGCAAACAGTATGATGTGCTGGGGAGAAACAGGGGATAGAGGTGAGGCCTCACCCCCCTTCTCTACTCTTCTACTAACCAGCCATTTGATGTCCTATATACGGAAGGCCTATAAACTCCCTTTTAGTTTCCTCAACTCTCATATAGGAATAATAATAGTCCCTTATCTACCACCTCACTGGGTTGTTAGGGATATCCAATGATATGAAGTAAAAGAAACTGAGAAAAGATTAAAAATACTTACAAATGTAAGAGATTGATAGTGTTTATTGATCCCAGGTGCCAGACTGTTCTTGCATCTACACAAAGCTCTGCTTTCATAGCAGTTGACAACATTGATATTAGTTATATTGTTTTTCAAACTTCATTTTAACACATTCTGATTTCAAAAATAGTAAATGAGATGGTTTTTGCAAACAGGACTTGTCTTTTGTCCTTGTATTGCTATAAGTGGAAAAGTTCTGTTGTAGAGACTTTAATTTTTAGTATTTAGAAGACTTTGAAAAGAAGTTCAAATTCAGAGGCAAGTTTTAAGTCTCCACAAGTATTTCAGTGGTGATGGTAACAATAATATTTACACTACCTGCATTGATAAAAGCCTTGACTTCCCTTTATGGTCATGTCCCATGTCTATTGCAGTTCAAAAAAGACCAAGCGATACTTCCTGGGAAAAACCAACTGGCCTCAGACAGGTTCCCATGGAGAGGGAGAACATTGGTATGGTTATCAAGGGTCTGGGTCATGGATATAGAGGTTGAAAATTCAGGGTCAGTATATTCAGAGGTGATTGGGCTCAGGCACATGACTCATACCAACTCAACTCATAAGTCTGACATTAAAAATCCAAAATGTCAATTTATGCACTTATAATCAAAACTTTAACTCCTCATGGGTAGATCTGGACAGCACAATGCTCATCAGAAGGTTGCTTGATGGAACTGGAATCAGAAGCTTACTGCCTAAGCTGAATGGTAGTCAAGTCACCAGAGTATATGGGATATCTGTGCATCACAGGCCAGGTCCTTGGGCTCATGGTTCAGGCAACCCAGTCTTTTAGAGCTAGAGGTGGAAAGTCTATCTTTGCCCCCTTTGACCTGCCCTATTGTCGGCCAATTGGCTTTCAGATTAAGATTTTTTTCCTTTTGTCATATGATTATTTTCTCTTGAGGTTTAGCCTGGGAGGTAGTCTGCCTCTTTAAGGTAATCCTGTATCTTTGCTCTGATATATTTTTAAATGTTTGTTTCATAGAAACACTTGGAAGGTAGTCTTCTCAAGTTCTCAGCTGCACCCCACTGTTGCTCATTGTAATATACCACCAACCATTCTTCCTCACATTTCCCTGAGCTTGTTCTATGCTCTTAAACTTCTGGGCCTTTGAATATGATTTGGTCAGGAATGCTCACCATACCCAATGAACTCCTACAAAACTTTCAGTACTACTTTAAAAGTCCATTCCTCTGTGCTCACAGGGTAGGCAAAGGCTAGTGTTCACTAAAAGAGCTACATTACCAAACTCAATTGTACTATAGGGCTTAAGTCATTTTGCAGGCACAGCCCTTCCTCCAAGGGAGAAAAATAGAGAAAAGCAAGGATGAAAATGTAGTAATCAATCTTCAAGGAATCATTCTAGTTCCATAGGCCCACAGTAGCTATGGGGCCTCCTCTTGGCCAAGGGGATTTTATTTCATCAAATAAAAAAGTTTTGTTGTTAATCACTGTAATACTTTGAGATTCAAGGAACAGCCCCAGTGGATTACATTTGTCATTGCAGCTAACATCGTGTGCTTACTACATGCTAGGCAGAATGTAAAGCATCTGGTGTGGATTATTTCATTTAACCTTCATGATAAGCTTATGATGTAAGTGGTTTAATTATCCCACTTTATAGATGGGAAGACTGATGGTAAGAATAGACAAGTGGTAGGAGGTAGAGCCAGGACATAAATCTAGTGAAATCTGAAACTGTGTGGTGACCAAAAAAAGTGTTCCATTACCAAAAACATTTGTTTTTCCCACGGCAGTTGTCCCTGTAGTATGCCTGATCCCTACTGTAAAGACAGATCTGGGTGTTCCACGATGGCTAAGCATCTTGGCAAGATGTGGGCAAATACAAAGTCAGGAGGTGTAGAAACTTAGACTCTGTTGATGTAGGAATAGTGCCAGGTCCTCCCTGGATCAGCTATGGCTCCCAACAGACAACTTTCTCAGCTGTCACAGAGCCATAAACACAGCTCTGGGATCTGCTGATAGGTGCTCTGAGCTGTCCAGGAGAATGTCACACAAGCAAGTATTAAGATTTGAGCTAAAAAGGGGGGGGGGGGGGTTGTGCCCTACAGAACCAAAATTCCAAAAAAAATTGTCTAATATTTTTCAAAGAGTTTTCTCATAATTTCCAGAATATTAGACGTCTGGTTGTATCTATGCATATTTTCTACTCCCAAGCCTATGTGGTGATAAAACTGTACCCTGAGGACCCTGAGGAAAGAACCTTCTACCTCACCCAGTATTCACAGGGTTAGAGATGGCAAACTTCTTTTACTCCTAGAAAACCAATAGAGGGCTTTTGTCATAAATGGACCACAGTCCTAGTTATATAGCTGTATTTTCAGCCACAGTATTTGCTCATCCAGAGGAAGCTATTGTTTAGGTTACTGCAAGCTCCCACTGGGACTCAGCCAGCTGTACTGTCTTAACTATTGCTCAGGGTGTCCCTCTGTCCATTTGAACACATATATTTGGCACCTACCAGGTGCAGGCCACTTTTCTATCAGATCTCAGTGTTTTAAGTTTTATAAATGTATCCAAGTACAGAAAAATAATTTGGTCAGTGTAAAAATGTAGGATTCATGCTTAATGCATCTATGAAATGTCAGTCAAACGAACACAGGTTTCCCCTTCTCAAAAGTTTACCTCACGCCACTTCACTTTTACAAAAGACCTACATTTGTACCTGTTTTCACTCACCAAAAGAAATCCGAAGAGATTTTCACTAGTATGAAAGAAGGCAAAAAGCAAAAACAGTGTTTAGCATTTGTTTTGCAGCCAGCAATTACAGAGGTAGCATGCCCCCCAGAGCAGCAAGGGGGCACAGCCCCGCTCCTTCCCTGGGAGCTGACACAGCATCGAGCTGCCATAGCTTTGAACTCTGTGAGCGTCTGTGCTTCATCTTGATTTATTCTGTGCACCTGTTAGCAAGAAGCGTCCTAAGGTATCCGAAGACTCTAAGAGAGGTTATTTTTTGGGGTCTAGGAATGCTCAAAATTTTTTTCCATATAAATTAATGGTAATCGCTTCTTCACTTTACACCATTCCAGCTCACGAAGGTTTTCATAGGAAGCCTCTGTTTTCAGATAGCGGGGGGAACCCATACTCTACTGTGTAATTTGGACAGAAGTATGCCTTTTAGAATCAGAGGGCGCTCAACCTTTGAAACTGGTTGTTACCTCTCCCTTCCTCATCTGTCTTTCCCCCAAATCTATCTCCAAGTCACCTTCTCTCATCCCCTACGTACACACACTTAATCAAAACAAATCTGTGGAGCAGCTATCCGCATGGCTACTCCATCATTAAGATCTATCACTTCACAGCACCTTATGGTTATAATAGGATTTCCCCCCTTTGATTAATTCTTGTTCAACATCTCTCACACTTGCCTACCCACGAAACTCTTTCCTGGGGGAGAAAACAAAATTACACCTTCTTTTACACTGATCCAGCAGAGAAAATGAGATTGCCCAACACATTACAGCTTCTATTCAGCAGAGCCACATGCTCCCCTCTTGAGATAGGATGGAAAATGAGCTGCCAGCAAAAAAACCCAAAAAACTCCTAAAGAGTGTCACAATTGCAACTTTTCATTGGTGCTCCTAGTGACAGTACTTCTGACCTAAGACAACTGAGACCTACAGATGTACTCCTGAGTCTGCTCATTAGCCTAATGAGGATGGAGTCAGGCAAAGAGTTAATTTGACTAATTTAATCAGCATGCCCCTCCATGTGTCTACTGGGAGAACACCAAAGTGACGGAGACAAACAGAAACACACAGAGGAGAGGAATTTACTGGGCTGTGTTTGCCATTAGGCAGAGCCACTGTGAAAACATAATAGAATCAAAGCTGGAAAGAACCTTAATGATTGTTTAACCCATTCATATCATTTTATAAGGTCTAATGAGGTTCAGAAATCATCATAAAAATAAAATTTATTGTCAAATGGGTGATACATGGGAAAACATTTTATAAATTGTAAGCTACTATGTATGTACATAAATATTATTAGATTGTTTTCTCCAAACAACATAGGGGAATTTAAACAATGGATGCATTGTTCTATATTTTCATAGAACAAATACTATAAATAAATTTCTTCTCCCCACAAAAACTGATTCTTTAGCTGTGAGGACACCTTTCAAGCTAATCATCTTATAAGGATAGTTTGAAATTATGAAAATTTTTTCCTAAACTTTTCCTGCTTTTGAAGACTTGGGGAAAAATAAAGCATGTTCTTTGATGCTGAATATAAATTTTAGTTTTACCAGATTTAGGGATTTTCAGTTAATACTCGGTGTGGATGATTTATGTGTTTGATTAATGGTTTTCGATTTCTTTCAAGTTCTACCTTAAAATGAGCACCATAAAATGTCTATTTAATGTTGGCAGTACTTCTGATAGCGTGCCTTGATCTTACAATTAGAAATTAAGCCACAATTACCCATCAGATTCAGTAATTCTAAGAGAGTTGATTGAGGGTTTTTCCTGGACAATAGAATGTCATTTGCATTGATTATTTCATTATATTAATTTTCTCATCACTTTCCCTTTTTCTTTTTTTTTTTATTTCAACATTATTAAGTTTTTTCAACAGGCTTAAGCCTAAGGGGATGAAAAAGAAAATGAATGGGTTTCTTCGGTTTAAAAAAAAAAAGGAAGAAAAAGGCTTATGGGGATACTAAGCCTCATAGCCTATAAATTGGTCCTGTTCTCTTTTTTCCTTGATGATAGTTTGTGGAATTAAAACAGGATAGGAAAAATTATATTTTGAGGTTGAGTCTTTTAAGAAATTGAATTTTGTAATGTCCCTTCTATAACAATATTGCTGCTATCCCAGTAGCCAGATCAGGCAATACATAATGGTCTTTTTCTGTAAGTTTTCTTACAAATCATTTTTCTTTATTTGGTTATTGATGGAGAGCCTATTATGTATTGTAGGTATATATAAAGTATAAATAAAATTTATACTCTTGAAGGAGAGATAGACATTAAATAAATAAACAAATATGACTTTAAATAGAAGTGCAATAAAGGAAAAGAATTGTGTTCTATGACAGAAAAAAAGGAGATAACCTAATTTATATGTGACGGTAGTCAAGGAAGGCCTCTCTGAGAGATGTAAAGAGCAGGTGCATATTTAGGCTTATAGAGGACAGGATGAGGGATGAGGCTAAAGCAACTGTATAGGCAAAAGATCTTGAATCAGGGAAGACTTTGGTTGGTTCAAGGTCACCAAGTTCAGTGTAGCTGGAATAAAGAAAAAAATAGTAAAAAATAAGGCTGAAGAGGAAGCCAGTGTCCAACTTGGAGCAGTTGAAGAGGGAATGGAAGAGTTGATATAGTACAGTGGTGGGCTGAATGCAGGATTGAATTCTGCTTCCTCCCGAAATCTCACTACAGAATGACAGAAAAGAAAATTGTTATAAAAGGCATAAGCCCCCCCAAACAAAGAGAGATGCAGTGGAGTCCTTGGCATCAAAATTTTTTGCTTCTGCAAAGCATGTGAACAAGTGGTGATTGATTTATCAAATCTGAGAAAGTCTGCAGTGGGGAAAGCTGAGAAGTGACCCAGTTTACCAAGTTACCTCTAGAATTGGGGTAAAGGTGAGGCTAAACACAGAAGGAGTAGTTGAAAGCCCATTCAAGGAGCACTTAGACTCTGTACCGGTCAGGAGGGGATTCAATACAGAGAACGAATCACTTATAAAACAGTTGGAAGAACTAAAGAGGCACAGGTCAGAGAAAGCCATGGCTACTTCTTAGAGTTACTGGCAGTTTTCAGAGAATCAAGCATTGCAGGAACTTCGGGAAACTGCCAAAGATATCACGACTATCTGAAGCATCATAGCAAATGATTTGCAAAGAAATGCTCCTTGGTGGCTGAAAAATCTCATATTTGCTGAAGTCCATAAATTGCCTTCAGTTGTCAGAAAGCAATAATATGGTTTCTACCTTTCTTATGCCTTCCAGTCTTGTAGGCTCTCACTGGCAGACTTGAATACAGAACCTGGCCAGCAGATTATTCTGGAAGTGCAGTTCCTTGGCTTCTAGCACCTGCAGTATAAACAAGACCTACAAGAGTCATGATGTCAGGGAAAGCAGGAGGAATGTTGGAACTGAGTTGTTATCCATCAGTCCAGCATAGAGCCACCCTCCCAGATCCCATTCCCCTTTGTACAACTGGGCAATTGCCCTTTCCTCTATAGGCAGAAGATGAGGTGTAGAACAGATGGTCACCAGATACAGCTGATGGCTGGGGCACAGCTCTTCAAAAGGGGGGGGTGAGAGAAAAATGAATATATTAGACCTCTCTGCCCATTTAACTCTGGGTTTAAACTCCCTAGGCCAGACACTGGATGAGCCTTTCATAGAAAACCTGACCAGCCCAAGTGAAAAGGCCTCAGAGATACTGATCTCAAGGGTTTCTCCAGGAAATGTCCCTGCCAGATAACTTTATAAAGAATCCACAATGGCAAGCCCATACATGGGCATAAGCTTTAAACTATTTAATTCCCTACATTAAATATGAGCCAAGGATCATCAACATTTGAAGAAGACAGCAAACATGGAAATCACAGTCCAAAACAAACAAACAGCCATGGAAGACTGAGGCTATAAAGGAAAGAGGAAAATGTCAAAAAGAAAACTAACAATAACTATCTTTGGAAAGTAAGGAGAAATATATTGAAGTGAGAACAGAAAGCTTTTTTTTTTAATTAAAACATGATAGCAGAACTAAAACCTTAATAGAACCTTAGAAAATAGTATCCCAAGAATTAGAGTAAAAAACTCAGAGTTCATAAACAAAAAGGGAGGGAAAGGATAAAGAATGGTTCAAATGATGGAATCTCCAAAAATTTTTAAAAAACAAACAAAAACACAAGGAATTATAAAAGGAGAAGAAATTTTAGTGGGAATAATTCAAGATGATATATCAGAAATGAATGACACTGTGCTCAACACAATTAATGAACATAAGCTAAGATATTTAAAACACTGGGGACAAAATCTTACAAAGTTTTAAAGAGGAAACAAACCCAGGACTTAGAGCCAGGATTGGCAAACTTTTCTGTAAAGAGCCAGAACATAAATGTTTTAGAACTTGAGGGCCATAAAGTTAGTGCCCAAACTACCCAACCCTGCTGTTACAGTGTGAAAGCAAATATAAACAATATGTAAATGAGTGAGCATGGCTGTGTTTTAATAAAACTTTATTAACAAAAACAGGCTATGTGCTAGATTTGCTAACCTCTGAAAATCAAAGAAAAACACATGGGATTATGAAACCAGGAATTAGGTTCCATTTCTTGGAACCCAGATTATGATAAAATAAAATAGCAAGCCTGCAAGTCATTCAGCACAGAGGGCAACCACTCTCCATCAGAGCAGATCACAGGGTTTTGATAGAAACTGCTTTAAGATGAAATTGAGAGAATATGAACTGTGTTTATATGGATTCAGAGGGTATTTATACAACAGGAGAAATTCTGAGTATGTATTAATTATAAGCACATGGAAAACTAAATAAACAGAACAACTAATATTAACTCCATAGGAAACAAAATATTGCACAGGAAAAAAAATTAATCATTGATAACTATAATTCCAACTCAGAGGTCTCAGAGTCATTAACAAACATATATTGATCTAATCGAAATTATGACAGAACTATAACAGATGGAGGGAAGGAATGGCAGTGTGTTGTAGAGGGGTAGGTGTTTGTATAACAGGGAGTTAAAACTTTGTCTCCCATTAGTGGAAAATCAAAAGATAATAGATAAAGCCTAAATTACAAAAAATAAATAGTACACGAACATTCAGAGTTTTGAAGATACATACCAAACAAATCAGCTACAAAAGTTGATTGTGGTTATCTCTGGGTATTTTGGACTAGGGATGGCGAGTCATTTAATGAGATTTGTAGAACAATTCAACTCTTTTAAACTCTGTATATGTATAACACTTCGATTTTTTTAAGTTAATTTTTAAGAAGAATAAGTAGTTTTATCAATAGGAAAATAGGCAAATGGTATATTTAATCAATGGACTTTTGTATAACTCTTAAGGTAATTAGGTGAAACTTTATGTTTTAAGGTAAAGATTAATAGCAATGCTGAGCAAAAAAACAAAATGGCAAATTGCAGAAAGAGATGTAGAGTATGATAGAAAGCAATACTACATCTTATTTATACATAAATATGTACTAATGAATAATGATTCGCATGGGAAAAATAAACAATTCAAATGTGGTTGCCTCTTGGAGGGAGGACAATGAGAGCAGAGAATGGTCCCAGAAGTGCTTACACTCTAGAATATTTTATTTCTCGTAAGCAAATTAGGGAGAGTAATACTTTTAGACAAAACAGGAAGCAGTCAAAGATGCAAGAAAGAGAAGGGTAAACATCAACAGCAACAATAACATTAAAATCAGAGATAGGTTCCTCTTTCTGACAACACTTGGGCCTCCCATAAAGTCCCTCCATTTTCCTGTCACTTCTCTTTCCTTCTGTTTTGTTTTGCATTTGTTGTTTTGGGTGTCGTGTTTGTTTGGGTTTTCCATCAACATTCCAACATGCTCTTGCAATGACTCTATCTCCCTCCAGTGATAGTCCTGTGCTGCCATTCTGCTTGAGAGGGTCTCCATTTTCCTACCTCCCATCTGCTTTTAATGTTGCTTGTGGTGGTATTTTTAAGTAACAAGGCCTCAGTAGGAGTGATTCTGAGTAAAATATAGTATCACCAATTAAAACTGTTTTCTACCCCAGCCCACTATGCAGTCATGCCTTTGGAGAATAGGAGCTTTCACTAAAACCACTGTGAGATTTGAAACACAGTTGTATCATTAAGCATTATGAGAAAACAGGAAGTAGCTCCTACCAGGATTGGTTCCGTCATGCAACACTGTCATCAGGAGCCAAGCTCCTCCTACCCTGCCATCCACAGAGCATTGACTCAGTCCCCGGATTTGCCCCTTGCAGTACTATGGGGATTGGCATGGTCCCAAAGTCTACTTGAAGAGAGTTGCCTCTCCGTTTCATTACAGAGAAAACTTTTCTTGGCAACAAAAGCAGGCATTCTTTCAGGTTGCATTCACCAGGGTTCGGTCCCGTGCAAAGAGGGGTGGAAAAATGAGAATCTAGGATTTTCAGTCCCTACAGTGGGAGGCAGATTCTGCCAGCAAGCAAGTGGGGGTAGGGCATAGCTGTTGGACAGGTTATCCACAGTGCCTACCACTGACCTTCGGTGCCTTAGAACATCCACCACCATGCCCCGCAGAGGGCATAGCAGTGCCCAACAGACAGGGCCATATCCAGTAGAAGTGGTGGCAATGCCTACCAGCAGCAGCACTCCCCAGAAGGAAAGGCAGTACCAAATGGAAGCCTCAGTGGGGCCAGTGGATACAGTGTGCCCAACAGACACAGCCAAGTCCAGCACAAGGGAGACTGTAGCTGCATTGTTCAATATGATCACCAATATCCTCATGTGGATCTTTAAACTAAAATAAAATGTAAAATTCAGTTCTTCAGTCACACCACCTACATTTCAAGTATGCATTACCCACTAGTTGCTACCATATTGTATATCACAGATAAAGAACATTTCCATCTTTACAAAAAGTTTATTGGACTGTGCAGGACTAGAGCAAGGGAAGAACTTCTTAAATGGCAAATCCATATATGTAGAAATAGGATTATAGTATAGCTCATCCCCAAGTATCTCTAGGGATGCCTAGAGTCATGGTATAA
Organism: Neomonachus schauinslandi; assembly: GCF_002201575.2. NCBI lineage: Eukaryota > Metazoa > Chordata > Mammalia > Carnivora > Phocidae > Neomonachus > Neomonachus schauinslandi. The sequence continues at coordinate 45,657,326 of NC_058405.1, read as the reverse complement.
ACCTCTGGCCAAGGTGGGAATGAAATGTACTAGCTAATGATTTATAATATGCTGTTTAAAGCCCAAAATTCCCCTAGAGGCACGCAGGGTCAGCGAGTCTGCCTTGTTTAGTGGAAATGTATAAATGGATGGTCCCTACCTGGTTTACCTGGTCACTCAGCCTGATTCTGACTGTGAGATCAGTGCAGTATAAGAACCCCCACACAAACTTGTGACTCATCCTCCCTGAAACAAGTATCTTGTTCTCATATTGGTGGATCATGATTCTCAGATGGAGCATATTCTGAGCAATGCAGAGAGGACGCTGGAAGCTGTGCCCAGGTGTTCCAGACTTCTGTAATGTTGCTTTGTGCTTTCTTACTCCTGGTGCTGTGTATCCTTTGCTTGTAATAAATCTTTCATGAGTATACCTTGTTAGAGTCCTGTGAGTCCTTTCAATTATCTGACCCCGAGTAATTGTTGCACTCCATGGTGGCCAATCAGATTTGGTCATTAACACATATGAAACACCCTCTGGACACTGCTAGAAATAACTAGGCTGAACTTTACAAGGCTCTGGAGGTCCCACACTAGCAGATGTGAGCAAGAAACATCATATATTATAAGATTTTGTTGTTGTTCTTCTTTCTTTCATGTCAAAGGGAAGTTATGCATGAAGAGATATATTTTGACAGGAATAGAAGTCAGAGATTATTTGTGTTCAAATAATTTTATTGCCTAAACCTCAATTTTTCTCTTCTGTAAAATGGGAAATATTACAGAATTCACATCATAGGATTGCTTGAGGGTTGATTTGTATAATACATGTAATAGGTAAGTACAATGATGAGCATATAGGAAGAACCCTGTAAGTATGAGCTCTTGTTGTCACACTGCTCAAATGAAGATATCTATTAAATACGAACATTTATAACAATCTGGGTAATGCATTACCTTAAAGATCTCATTATCTGTCTTAGATTTTATTTTATTTCATCTGGTAGCATTATCTCAATTACCTTCTATTTTGTTTTCCTTTAAATGATATTTTATAGAAATGCACACTGTATCTGAGTAGAGTGCTACATCTTCCCACCCTAAACAGAGTAATATTTTCATATGCTCTATATTTTTATTCTATGCATGGCTCTTGCTCGGTGGGAAAATTATGGATGCAATTGTTAGGCCACTAACTCAAATTCTTCCCTGGTGGTTAATCATTGTTTCTAATCCCAGTGGTATAAACGGTTTTCTGGCAGTCTTCTGGCGTAATCCTCTCACTTTATAGTGAGATTTCACAGCTAGTAAATGATAGAACTGGGACTCCAATGCAATCAGACCCATATAAATGTTGAAGTTGTTATAGATGATACAGTACATTCTTGGAAAGGTATCATTTGTGATAGAAATAAGAGATTATAAAGAGACAAACATTTTAAGAAATTGCTCAAACTAATTTATAGGACAGTGCTGGAGGAGAGGCAACAAAGTTTAAGATATTCCTACTATTAAAGAATTTGGACCCCTAGTTGTACTTGTCCTATTCAAGTTTCTTTAAGTCACATGAAATAAAAACCCATTCAAGATAACTCAAGTAAAATGGTAATTTATTATAAGGCTATCTCAAAGAAGAAAAGGTAATATGGATGCATCTCAGGGCAACTAGAATTGGAAAGTAGAATGGCATTAGGGATTGAGGCAGACACTTCATCTCTTCCTCTCCTGATGATAAGTTCTCTAATCTCTACCTTTCTGGATTCTTTGCTTTGAATTCTGTTCTGTCTTGCCTGGTTTTCTCTGCCTGCATATCTGAACAGGGCCAACGCAGCCTTGCTCTTAACTCTAGAGTTCATCACTTTGTGATGACCAGCATTGTCTCTCTTTTCTGTTGGGCAGCATCCTCCTTACCATTATAGTCCATCTGCATTGTTTGCCGTTGGCTCAGAAGTTCATCTGTTGTTAATCGGTTTGGCTGGAGGTTTGTGGACACCTGGAATCAACAGCTGACCTTGATAGGGCTGCAGGAAAGTAAGTACCTCCAAACATATCCTTTATACATACACATACATGTATAAACGTTCAAGAACCGTACAAGGGCAGTCATTTAGGGTTATTTTAGAGGTGTCACGTGAGGTATATGCCAAATATGTCATAAAAACAGAAGTGCTTCAATAATTCATGGTAGCAGCTATCCATGTTCACTGAACCTCCAGGAAGTCTGAATAGAAAAAGTGGATATTAAGTGATATCTTGAAGAATGGGTAGTGTATGATTATCTGGAAAGAAGATAAAGGGTATTCCATTCAGGCAAAAAGGCATAAAGGTAGGAAATGTTAAGGTAGAAAGAGTAGAGTATTTAAACTGGAATAGAACGCTCATATACAGGTGTAATAAAAGGTAAGGTTGTAAAAGGTAAATTGTGGGCTAATTGGGGAGGGTCCTACAGTCCATATTATAGAGAATAGATTTGATTCTAGAGGCAAATTTGGATAAGAGTTGGTTGTAAAATATTTTTTATTTTGGGTACATGGGGAGAAGTTTAGGTATTGGGGCTGTTTGAAAATGGGTCTTGGGTGGTCCGGGGTTGGAAAAAAGAGGAAAGGTAATGTGGCATATTCTACTTCTAAGACTCCATCCTCAGGAAATTATAAAAGATAAAGCCCAAGATTTATGTACCAAAATATTTATGGCAACGCTGCAAATAACATAAAAATCTGGAAATGATTTAAATACCCAACAACATGGAGATTCATTAATAAATTATGTATATCCAGACGTATCATTAAAAAGAATGTTTTCAAAGAATATTTGATGATATGGAGGGAAGGGAAGTGAGGCTACTCGCCGTCTATTAAATGCAAAATTCAAGGACAAAGCTAATGTTTATGTATATGGTATTGCCAAAAACTTAAATCTTTCTAAGTTTTGATAATTCAGTCTCTACTTCTTAAACAGAGAAAATTAACACTATTGTTTAATTCTTTTTTTATTGTTTACAGCAAGCAAACATTGGTATCTGTTATATATGTTAAGGTAAATGCTAAATTGCTATAACAAAAAAACACCAAAAAGTGTGGCTTCAATAAGAGGTTTCTCTCTCATGAGAGAGAGTCTGGCTGGTGTAGGCTTGTTGCGTAGCCCCATTTTGCAAGGTATTTGCAGGGAACCAGATTTCTTTTATCTTGTTCTTTGCCTTCCTCTGGGTTATTTTCTTTCCTCCTGAAAGCTGAATTGGTGCCATGTCTCTGTTCCAGCCTAAAGGAGGAAAAAAGAACAAGTTCAAGCAACTTTATTTTTAAGGACGTGTAGCAAAATTTGCTTGCCTCACTTCTGTTCATATCACCTTAGCCAAAATTTGATCATAGTCACACCGAGCTAATAAGGGAGGCTAAGAGATACAGTGAGAGAATGTGCTCTGTGACTTAAAGGGAGAAGAGAGAGGGTAATTAAGGAGAATAGTAATCTTCCACATCTGCTAGAATATAATGGCTATTCAGGAAACCTTTATTAACTTTCTCAAAAATCTAAGGGTGTTGTTGTTGTTGTTGTTTTGCCTTTATGTCAGTAGCGGAAACTGTGACTGTCAGTAAACCAGCCACTTTGGTTTACCCACTTTAATTGAGCAATTAGATAATCAAACATAGCAAGGATAAGTCTCAGATCAAAAACTTAGGTGGGAAAAGTCACCATATTCCTTTATTTTCTTTAAATCTACTTAAATCTAGCTCCAACCCCATGCAGTCTGGCAGGCAAAAAATTCACTCAGAGGTATTACTGGACTCTTCTCCTGGGGTTGTGTCAAGGACTACCCCCAAGCGCCAATGGTCATCAGCCATCAGTGAGCATTAGGTGTTGTTCCTCCAAGTGCTGGACTCTGCACAGGGGACAGGAATATTTCTGAGACCACAGGTGCATGACATAGGTCTTACCTCTGGGATCTTTCTGCCATCAGTTCCCACCCCAGTCCTAGCACTGTGAGGGAACAGGACCCAGAACCCCGTACGCAAGGCCTCTGGATCTGGTTTCTTTTTTCTTTTTCTTCTTCTTTTTTTTTTGGGCAGTATAATTAACATACAATGTTATATTAGTTTCAGCTGTACAACAAAATGATTCAACAGTTCTATACATTCCTCAATGCTCACCACCATAGTGTAGTCACCATCTGTCACCAAACAATATTTTTACAGTATTATTGACTATAATCCCCATGCAGTATTTTTCATTTCCATGAGTTATTTATTTTATAACTGGAAGTTTGTACCTCTTAATCCCTTTTATCTATTATCCCCTCAACCACCTCCCTCCTGGCAACCACCAGTTTGCTCTCTGTGTTTAAGAGTCTGGTTTTTGGTTATATGTTTGTTTTTTAGATTCCACATATAAGTGGAATCAAATGGTATTGGTCTTTCTCTGTCTGACTTATTTCATTTAGCATATACACTCTAGGTCCACCCATGTTGTTGCAAATAGCAAGATCTCATTCTTTTTTAAGGCTGAGTAATATTGAATTGTGTGTGTGTGCGTGTGTGTATTACATCTTACTTATTCATTCATCTATTGATGGACACTTAGGTTGCTTCCATCTATTGGCTATTATAAATAATGCTGCAATAAACATAAAAAAGTACATATATCTTTTTCAGTTAGTGTTTTCATTTAATTTGGGTAAATATCCAGTAGTTGAATTACTGGATCATATGGTATTTCTGTTTTTAATTTTTTGAGGGGCCTCTATACTCTTTCCACAGTGGCTGCACAAGGTTTCCTTTCTCACCACATCCTTGCCAACATTTGTTACGTCTTGTCTTTTTGACTCTAGACACTCTGACAGATGTAAGGTGATATCTCATTGTGGTTTTGATTTGCATTTCCCTGATGATGAGTGATGTTGAGCATCTTTTCTGTGCATCTGTTGGCCATGTATATGTCTTCTTTGGAAAAATGTCTGTTCAGGTCCTCAGCCCATTTTTAAATCTGATTATTTGGGGGTTTTTTTATGTTGAGTTGTAGGAGTTCTTTATATATTTTGGATATTAGCCCCTTACTGGATATATCACTTGCAAATACCTTCTCTCATTCAGTAGGTTGCCTTTTTGGTTTGTTGATGGTTTCCTTTACTGTGCAAAAGGCTTTTTATTTTGGTGTAGTCCCAATAGTTTATTTTTGCTTTTATTTCCCTTGCCTGGGAGACATACCTAGAAAAATGTTGCTATGGCCAAAATCAAAGTGATTACTGCCTATGTTTTTTTCTGGGAATATACCTTCATGTCTCACATTTAGGTATGTAATCCACTTTGAGTTAGCTTTTGTGTATGGTGTAAGAAAGTGATTCAGTTTCATTCTTTTGCATGTAGCAGTCAGCTAAGAAAAAGAAATAAAAGGCATCCAAATCGGAAGGTAGAAGTAAAATTGTCATTATTTGCAGATAACATGATACTGTATATGGAAAACCCTAGAGACCACCTCAAAACTACTAGATAAATGAACTCATTAAAGTTGTAGGATACAAATGTTTTTTCTTTTTGCTGTTCATCTTGGTTGCTTCCCTTTACCCTATCTTCAGGTCACTGATTTGTTTTTCTGCTTACTCTAATATGCTGTTGATTCCCTCCAGTGTATTTTTTTTTTACTTCAGTTATTGACTTCTTCATCTCTGGTTCTTTTTATATTTTCTAACTGTTTGTTAAAGTTCTCACTGAGATCCTTCATTCTTTTCTCAAATCCAGTATCTTTATGACAATTACTTTAAATTTTTTGTCAGGCATATTGTTTATCTTCATTTCATTTAGCTCTTTTGCTATTATTTTTCCTGTTCTTTCCTTTGGGACATATTCCTCAGTCTCATTTTGTCTAACTCTGTGTGTGTTTCCATGTATTAGGAAGGTCAACTACATCTCCTGGTCTTGCAAATAGTGGCCTTGTGTAAAAGAGGCCCTGTGATGTCCTGTAGTGCAGTGTCTCCTGGGCACCATAACCAGGCTCTCCAGGGGTGTCTCCTCTGTGGGCTGTGTATGTCCTACTGTTGTGGCTGAGCTGCATTTGCTTTCAGTCCTGTTCACTGCAATGATCTACTTTGCCTGTTGTCGATGCACTGGGCAGGGTTCGGTCCCTGCACTGTTGAGGGGCCTGTCTGAGGCCCCTGTGGGCTTGTAGATGGGCAGCGCTAGCAGGCAAACTAGACGTCTGCACTTTGTCTCCCTGCCAGGGCTGTAGGTGCTTTCTCTCCGCATGGCCAGCTGAAAGACTTGCTGCTGGAACCGCGGGCACACTGGGGTGTGGGGTTCTCTCCCCACTCTCCCCGGGGCAGGAGTCACTTTGGAGTGGCACCTGTCCCTACTGGGGTTTCTTGCACGATGTGGTAGGGCAGCAGCTGCTTTGGAGAGAGTTGGGCAGGTTGGGTGGGGTAGGTCCATGGGGGAACGTGAGGGTGGGGCACACAGTACGAACCAGATAAGCAGAGAGTGTTTGCACTGGTCCCCACAAATGTCTGGTATCTAGCCAGGGTGAGAGGAAGAGAAATGACACCTGCCAGGACCTTTGTTATTGGAGAAGTCTCCTGAAGATCCCTGCCCTTCCCCTTATTTATTATACTGGCTTTTTAAGGGTGGAGACTCAGCTTCCAATTGCCCTCTTGTTCTCCTGGAACTAAGTCTGCTGATATGTAAAGCTTGTGAAATGAAGCCCACTGGTTTTCAAAACGTAATGTTGTAGGGACTCAGTGTAGGTCCCCAGTGCCTGGGTACCTGGCGTGGAGTCTGATCCTCTTGCTTCTCCACACCTGTGGTATCTCTCCTGTTTGTGGTTAGTCTTGCCAGGAGTTTGGATCCCAACCATATGTCTGCCCATGCTACTCTTTTCAAGGTGGCCTATTCTGCATTAACTGTGGAAGCTCTGGTCTTCCCAGCTGCGGGTCGTTTTCAGAGTCAGTTGTAAAGATACAGCATTTTCTCAGTGTTTCCCTAGCGAGAGGCGAGCTCAGGTCCTTCTGCTCCACCATCTTCCTCACCACCCTTCCGCCCTATGGATCTGTTTTGACCTTCTCAGTTTCATGGAAAACTTTCTTGTCTCCCTCAGTAATGACCAGGGAAATATTTTGAAAGCCTGAAGTCCAGACTAACATTACAAACGACAGAAAATGCTTTAGCCCTTAAGCAGGACTGCTCTCCACCCTGCAAGGTTTCTACTGGCTTAAAATGAGAAAGGAGAGTAAAATAGAGCAAACAAACCACAAATAATCGCCTATAAAAAGATTCTGCCACCAACTTCTGAAATCGCATGTAAAATCAAACCAGTACTTCAGTATATGAACTTTTTTTTTTTTACTTAATACTTCTAACTTTTTATTTTGCAAAATAGTACATGTACCCTTTACCCAGTTTCCACCAGTGGTAAACAAATCTTACAAACTATAGTACAAGTTCAAAATCAACATATTGACAGTGGCAGAAAACTGCTAACTACACTATAGACCTTATTCAGTTTCACATGCATTCATTTGTGGGTATGCGTAGGTCTATGTGTGAACTATTTTAAATTCACAGAGATTTTTCCATTGTGCTTGGTTCCTCATGATTGGTCAGATTTTAGAGAGTTGAAAAGGTCAGATAACCTGTACCTAAGTGATGTATCTGTGTCTGAGTTCCTTGAGGATAAAAATGGGAGAGCGGCAAGAGGAAAACATGAGAGAGGAAAAGGTTACTTATTTAACTGCTGTAACTACAAAGTTTGCCTGTGATTTGAAATAAAGAATCTGGAAGCTGTTTCTTTATTACCAAAACGTAGGTCACCAGATGGATATGGAATAGTATAGAGAGACCTGAGCATAAGAAGAGAGTGGAAAAAAATAAAAGTTTCACCCAATTCCCAATCAGGGCAGGTAAACGGGCTCCTTGCGTTCCTGGGGCAGCTTTCTACCCCTACACACCCCCCCTTGAGAGACTAAAACTCTCTCTCTCAAAATCAGTTTCTCAAGAATCAAATCTCTTATTTCTCAGTTCTCTGCCTATCTGACTTCCCAAACATCAACATTTCAAGTTTTGAGAAATATTTGACATTTTTCCTGTCGATTTAACACAAACCGGTGATTTTTTTTTTTTTTTAAGAAAACGTATTTTAACACAGTGAAAACATGACAAGCAGCAGTGTGCAGCCAAGGCTCTGTTAAAGGCACAGGCTGCCTCTCAGGAGACACTTGGTAGGGCCTCGAAAGTCAAGCAAACAAGAAGGAGGATCTCAATATTTTATGTCAAGGAAAACTTTCTCTACATCTTTACTTTTTTCCTGAAGATAAAGAAGTGCAGTAGCAACTTTCCAAGCTCCTATGGTTGACATCTTTATTAATGATCTTGCAGAGACAGCAAATGGTACTTAAATGAAGTTTGCAGATGATGCTAAATTAAGAGCTGTTGCTAATACCAATAAAGACAACACAGTAATAAATAAACTCGTGATGGTTAAAAATACAGTGAAGAAAAAGGGGAAAAGATACAGAATAGGCACATTTTGTGATGGTATACGAAAGCTACCCCGCCCCCACAAAGGAGACCTGTATTAGGGTAAATTTGAAGACTGTCTTATGGAAAAGGGAAGTTCCATGTCCCTCTCTCCCAACTGCAATGGAACTGAACTTGGAACAGCAGGTCTAATTTGGGCCCTTTATTCAACCTGAAAAAGTCCTAGGAAAGAGAACAAAGCTGAACTGAGAATCACCAAGTGTGATGCAAATTAAAAGGTTAATGGGAACAAACATTCACAATTTCAAGACTAAAAAAAGTCTGCAATTATTTGAAAGGTACAAACACTACAAAGAAGAGCAATTATTTAGTCTGGGGAAAGGGTCTGTAACTAGAAATAATGAAGTTAAGTATGACATTATTTCAGAAATATCTGGAAACTTTTTCCCAGCCACAAAAAAACTGTAAGATCTAAGCAATGGGTACAAAGACCATTCTTTTAGAATAGTCCACCCTGTGGGGAAGAGGAGAAGTAATGGAAAGGATCACAAGGTAGTTTAAGGAAAAGCATTAGCCCACCAGGGAGCGAAGAGCAGGGAAAGCAAAGACCTGGAGCTCAGGGGAACCAACAAATCCCTGGGGGCCTTGAGATGAGGAGCTGTGTGCCTGGGCTTACATAGCCAAGGGAATGCATTACAGAAAAGAAGACTCAGGATTTCCAGAACCCCACCTTCCAGTCTTAGAAAGACTCTGCTCATATATTATGTGAAATGCTTAGAAGAGATCTCTGACTTATATTCCTGGGGTCCTCTAAGAACTGATGTTCCTGTGATGGCAAGTAGCTTATTCATCACAGCAGCAAGTGTACTGAGAACAGACAAATCTTTCAAGTGGGTATTGATACATTCCGACAACAGTGAACTTACAATGTAGTTTGGACATACTGTGAGATCTGACAATTTCTCCTCCCATCTCTTCTTGGTTGTTACAATTATTACACTATAGAGCAGCCCAACATTGTGGGCAAACCTCAGCTCTACCACAGAGTGTATCTTGATTAAGTTACCTGACCTTTGTGAGCCTCAGTTTCCCCATCTATAAAAACAGGCGTCATAATAATATTCAGAAACTACCATTTGCCTACAATTCCCAGGCGTGATGAATCTCCCTAATCCCCTAAATAAAATAGTTTCATAAACTACTAATTTTGTAAATAATTTAGTTTTCTAAGTTAGGAGGTGGGCAATGGATGGCACGTCAGGCAGAGTTCTTGAGCACATGCAACAAAAGCCATTTTATCACCAAAAGGTGATAAAAAATTATTTTTAATAAAATTTTAATAAAAAGTTAAGGATTTTTTTAAAGGATATTTAAAAGAGACAGATGGTATGGGGAAATTGGATATTTGCATCAAAAGAATGAAACTAGACTTCTCTCTTACACCACTCACAAAAATTAGTTTGAAATGGATCACAGGCTTAAATGTAAGACCTAAGACCATAGAACCTAGAGAAAACATAGGTGATAAAATCCTTGGCATAAGTCTTGGCAATGATTGTTTTGGATACAACGCCTCAATCACAAGCAACAAAAGGAAAAATAAACAAGTGTGATTATATCAAACTAAAAAGCTTCTGCATGGCAAAGAAAATGGCCAATAAAATGAAAAGTCAACCTACAGAATGGGAGAAAATATTTGCAAACCACATATCTGATAAAAGGTTCATATCCAAGATATATAAGGAACTCCTACAACTCAATAACAAAACAAAACAAAATCTGATTAAAAAATAGGCAAAGGACCCAAGCAGACTTTTTTCCAAAAAAGATACTCAAGTGACTAACAGGTACATGAAGAGGTGCTCAAAATCACTAATTATCAAAGAAGTTCAAATTAAAACCACAGTAACCTATCACCTCACACCTATTAGAATGACTGTTATCAAAAAGACAAGAGATAACAAGTGTCAGTGACAATATGAAGGAAGAGGATTCTTTGTGCAGTGTTGGTAAGACTGTAAATTGGTATAGCCACTACAGAGGACAGTATGAAGGGGCCTCAAAAAATTAAAAACAGAGATACCATATTATCCAACAATCCCACTTCTGGATATATATCTAAAGGAAATGAAATCACTCTCTCAAAGAGATACTTACACTACCATGTTTACTGCAGCATTCTTTACAATAGTGAAGACATGGAAACAACCTAAGTGTCCATCAACAGATGAATAAAGAACATATGGGAGATTCACACACACACACACACTGGAATATTATTTAGCCATAAAAAAGAAGGAAATACTGCCATTTGTGACAACATGGATGAACAGAACTTGAGGACATTATGGTAAGTGAAATAAGTCAGAGAAAAATATTTTATTATCATACTTATACATGGAATTTTAAGAAGTCAAACTCATAGAAACAGAGCAGATTGATGGTAACCAGAGCAGAGGGTAGGGAAATGGGTAAAGGTGGTCAAAAGGTAAAAATTTCTAGTTATAGATAAGTTCTGGGGTTGTAATATGCAGCATGATGATTATAATTTACAATGTTGTATTTTATATTTGAAAGGTGCTAAGAGAATAGATCTTAAAAGTGCTCATGCAAAAGGTAAATATGTGGGGTGAGAGAGGTTAATTCAACTTAGTGTGGTAATTATTTTACAGTATATTACATATATCAAACCCTGTTGCACACTTTAAACTTATATGTTAATTATATCTCAATAAAATTGGGGGGTGGGGTTGAGGACAGAAAAATGAGCTCAAGGGTAAGCTTCTGAAGCAATGCTCAAACCTCACACAAAAACCACTGGTCTCTCATGGATATGGTCACCATCCCCATCACCAGTAAAGTCTCCTGCCATCTTGAGATGCTGTGATTCACACAGCGGCCAGAAACGCAACTTGACAGCACCCAGGGCTGCCATTAGCACTCTCACAACTTTTATGCCCCAAATAACCTTGTAGCATTGCTTAACAGCCAAATAGCTGGGCAGTCATCTCCTATCAGATGGATTCCACTTATAGCCTGCTTCCTTGTGCAGTTCTGTTCTGAATCAAAGTTTCCCATGTCTGATGGATAGGGCCTAACTACCTGCCTATGTCCTAACTGCAAGGGAATCTGGGAAAAGAAGTGTTGTGACTTCTACATGTGGGAGGCAGGACTCACGAGGCTGAATATTTCTCCAGACATGAGAAGGGTTTCAAGAGATGCTGGGCAGGATATGTGGGCAATCTGACTGTGACATCTTGATGCAGCTGATCTGGCTGATGAGAGAAGTATTCCCTTTCTCATCACTCCATGTGCATCCCTACCCAAGCTGAGCGCTCCTCGGTCAAAGAGGACGACCTTCCCCAATAGAGGAGGATCATTCTTCAGGCACGCGTGTATGAATAGCTGCTCTCCCCTGTTAGAACCTCCAAACAATCCCTCAAGAGATGCTGAGCAGCCCCAAAACATGACAAACGTCTACTGAAGGACTTGGCTCTGAAACATTAACATACACATGCTTTTTCCATATTTAAAATTAAATAGCAACAGATTTAGCAACTCTGGAGCACAAAACACTGCCACTGAATAAGTCCCTCGTATGAGGCATCCCAAAAGAGACAAAGTCTCAACTGATACTGCCTATAGGTCCAAATCCAAGTTCTTTGAGTCAAGTCCGTTCCTCCTCTACATCTTTCACAATTTTGTCTGGAGTCTTTAAGCTATGTACTACTTTGTAAACTTCACTCACACTAAATAAAATATAGAAAGGAACAGCTAAAATATACATGTATACGCATGAAACAGTGAGGAAGAAAATATGAGTAGCTACAACAGTCCTTATTTCTGAACAGATCACAAGGTTATAGTACTATTTTTTAATTTCCTTTCTCTTCTACCTGTTTCATATTCCCATTGTCATCAACCAGTACCTCAGCTGGTCAGGAGTCTTTGCCCAGTAGATAACCCAAATTTTATTCCCAAGGTAGATAAGCCCTTAGTAATCTTGCTTGTAAAGGGTTGCTGCAGTTTTCTTCTCTTTCGCACCGGATAAGGAAAAACTAGGAGACATCACATCCGTTGAGTTCCCCGTAAACTCCTCCTTGTTTCCATTGCCTAACCCTACTTTCCATTGATAATAGGGATCAACCACTTCAGTTAACGCAGAGCCCTTATTTTTGCCTGTTTTCCAGAAGCAAGAGGAATACTAGATGGCCAAGTAGCAATCTCAGCTTCCAACATTGTTGTATCACTTAATGAAGGAAACCTTTCTCTCAGGGTTACTAACACGCTTAAGCCAGATTTCAAAGATACAAGGAGGGGAAATAAAGGCCATCAGAGTGATTTAGTTATAATAGTGCGATGTGCCACTCCCACTTCCACTTCTCGGTTTCAGGGCCCCTGTGTTTCAGCTATGGAGGAAGCAGCATGGGATATTGGTCCCTGTTTGGGGTCAAACACATCTGTAGAATAGCATACAACCTGCACAAGGAGCTGTTAGCTACCCAACCAGAGTCATAACTGAATTTTCAATGGACTATTCTACTGTTAACAGGCTGGCTGCTTCTGGATGGTTGGGTATACAGTAGGACCAGTAATCCCATGGCCCAGGCACATTAGCTCATGTCTTTTGCTCTGAAATAAATTTTTTATTCTGTCCATTCTGGCCCCAGCTCAGACCTTACCCAAGGGCAATTATCTTACATTTCTCAAATGGGCAGCCTTTTGGGATTCTGCCTTTATGTAGTTCCCTCCTTAAATTTTCCAGACAGTTCAGGAAGCCAGACAACAGGATTCTAAAGATCGCTCAGAATCACAGAGCAGTCACAGTAAGGCATTCCAGCTCACCACCTGGGCTCTGAGAGGCCAAGTTCACAGCAGTTTCTAATCTCCCCTCTCTCCCTCTCCCCTCCACCTCCCTACCTCTCCGTCCCCCATTCCCTTTGTTCTTCCTTTACTCTCTCTCTTTTCCTTCCCCTTCTAAGTCTTCTCCTTCTTCACCTTGCACATTCTTCGTCATTTTTGTAGTTTCAACCAACTGCTGCCTATCCATCTGGGAGAAGCCCAATCCCTACCTAGTTTTCCCAGAGTAACCTTTATCCCAGTAGACACCCCCACTCCCCTCAGCATACTAGGTCAGAGGAAACTCAGCCTGTATAGAAAAACAACAACAACAAAATAGCCTTGAGACTATTAAATTATTCTCCCTAGCATAAAAACATCAATTTCTCTCATTTGTCGTTAAAATTACAAACTTCCATTCAAGGGAAGTGTTAACAAATTCCTTCATACAATCTTTACAAATTTTCTCAGTTTCAACCTCTAAGATTTTTTTTTTTTCCAAAATAAAAATCCTCTTTCACATCCATAGTCACATCCATAATTGTTTTAACTGAGCATTTGATAGGCTTTTAATCTGCACAGTTCTTTGTTGGTTTTATTGTGTTAGTTTTAAATATAGATTTTCAAGAACAGTACTTTTAACCACCTTGGGCACTTTCTTCTATCTGTGTTGTTGCTGTTATTGTTGTTTTACCCTTTTCTAACTTGTGTTGACAAATTTTATTTTGTGACTTTGATTTTAGTAATAGATCTGTGATAAAAGTAATCATTATTTCTATAATCTGACATCTTTCACAAACTTTGAAGCCCAGGCATAAATGTTCTCTATTGGCTGTCAAACATCTGTTTTCACTAATAATATGGTTTTATGGAAAAGATAAAGAATGGCTCAAAATTTCAGTAAGGATTTTTCAATTGAGTCATAAATGGGAAAGCACACAAAAAAGCAATTTATTGCAAATAGCATGTGACTAGAAATGGTCTGAAATGGAAGGAAATTTTCTGAGAATAAAAAAAGGAGTGGTTGGAACATACCCACCCACATAAACACACACACACGCTTTTCTCTGGGGTCGTGATTCTTAGTCTTGTTAGGTACTGAATCCTTTTAAGAATCTAAATAAAGTGATGGACTTTCTCCCCAGAAAGAAAGGCATTGACACACAAGGGCCATGGACTTGAAGTTAAAAACCTATGTCTAAGGAGTAATATTAGACAATTAATCCTAGTCCAAGTACCCTCTTGTTCCCCTTCTACCCCAAAGCCCCACTTGATGAAATATAGTATTCATCTGGAGGTAGAGATAGAAGGTCAGCACCACCCACGGTTTAACCTTCCATCCATTACAACAGAGCAGAGAAAGAATGAGGAAATGAGTGAATTAATACAAACACAGTTCCTCTTGGTGTAACTAGGTACAAATACTGTGGGGTTTGGAGAAGGTCATTCTGGGCCTGGGCAAAGGGAGGAGGGGGGAAGAACCATGCTGGATGTGGTGAATTACCGGCGGGAAGGGGCAGTCGAGGAGATGGGATCATTTCAAGGGGCCAGGGAGGGAGCCGTTGTATGAAATGCCTGGCACTTAGATTTTACCCTTTGAAGACAGGGTTTTGAACAGTTGAGGAACTGGTCAGCTCTGAATGTTAGAGAGATCACCCTGGCCAAAGTATGGAGAATGCATTTGAGGAGGATAAGACCAGAATCCGGGAGGCAGAGACACCAACCAGGAGGTGGTTTTAGGAGTCCAGGACAAAGATGATGGAAGACTGAACTAAAGCTGTGATACTAGGACCCAGCAAGAAAAAAAAAAAAAGGAAACCCATGTAGGAAATTAAAAAGAGCTGGACTCGATAATGGAGTGGAGATTGGAGGTGATGGAAATGAAAACGTCAATGAGTGCCACTCATTGAGTGCTTATGTTTTACAGAGGATTTAAACTGTGGACTGAACAGCTTTAACATGCCAGGACCATCCCACTGAGGGCTTCAGCTGGTCTTGGGCTGAGGACACATCAGGACTTTTCTTTCCACAAAATTCTTTCCAAGGCTAAAGCAGAAATTTTTGGGAGGCGGGGTAAAGAAGAGGACTCACCAAGAGGTTTATATACTATAACTGTGCTTGTAGTCTCCTAAGTACACACAAACATACACGTACTCCTGTGTATGCACACACACCCTTAAGTGGAGCCCCAGGAGCGGAGAGAAGGCCCTATCCATGTCATGCACACATGGTCTGTTCAGCCAGTGTTCTTGGACAACATGGAACTCTGCCACTGAGCACCTCAAGTATGTTTTCTTTAATTTTCAAAATACATTCTTCCACACTGAAAAATTAATCCCATAGATGCTTACACTAGTAAAATCATAGCTTATGACTCAGATGCCTGATTCTGCTTCACTGATTTTGACTATTTATAGTGGACATATTGGGGGATATCTTTTAATTCCTGGTGAATCCCCCCTTTCTCTCTTCTTTGGGTCACTGGCAAACAAAAGATAGGAAGAACCAAAAAGGAACAGGAAAGGTCAGTAATGTGCATGTGTGTAAGTCCCCTGAATTAGTGTTAGCTACTGATGGTTATATCACGGCCCTTCACTCACTTGTCTTTTCTTCATCAAGTCCAGAACAGGTGGTGGTGTCAAGGGGGTGACTACAGAGAGGGTTTCAGTGGCCCCCACCCAATAATCTCCATTTGTGCTTCCCTTGCCCTTTTTTTTTCTTTTTTTTTTGCACACCCAATTAGAAGTCTCCCAAGTCCCCACCTCCAACTTGCTGTTCCTAAGCCCTTTCTGTTAGGTTGAACCATATTAAATAACCCTTTTTATATGTCAAGAAGGGTTGAATGAAAATTATTTCACATGGTTCAAGTTAATGTCAAAATTCTGGACGCACATCCAGAATGTGTCTCTTCTTGAGATCAGAGGGAAGAAAGGCATTCTAAGCCACTCTTTCTGCTAGTGTCACCTGTTGTTCATCTCTGAATCCCCAGAGCCTCCTGCTACACTTGAGGATTCTCCCTCCTAGAAGGTTTGTGTTGGGTTGTAGGAGAAATGAAAAGGAGTTCTGAAGGACTTCAGGATTTTCTTGGAAAAGACCAGAGAAAAGCCATGTGCGGTCTAGCCTGTGTCAGAACCAGCACAGAGGTGCGCAGTCCTCCTCCAGCTTCCCGGGGGCTCCGCACCGACCGCAGTGGTCTTGGTGTGCTGAGGACACAATACAAGCACATGGGCAGTTGGAGGGGAGAACGCATTTCCCTCACACCGGAGCTTGTGCTGACTTCCAAAACACTGTCCTGGGCTCTTAAGAATGATCCCCCCCCCTGCACACAGAGGCAAAAAAAAAAAAAAAAAATACAGATTTTACAAAATGTGGCCAACAAGAGGAAACTAAAGAGTCCAGGCTTGGAGACACTGCTGGGAAAATTCATATCTGACTTTAATAATCAATAGCTTATGCTGGCATATGCCTGCTATCATCACACACTGTACGCCTGCAGACTATGGTACAATCAAGCTTTCATTTATATTTATGTGACCAGGAGGACTCTGTATTTGATGATTGTAAAAGATGCATGGACTCTGCTCTGTTTAATTCTGATATATTGGTCTATTATCTATAAGAGGCCATTGGCTAAATTGTACTATTCACATGAGGGTCCATGATGAAAATGTATCAAAATGATAGGGAAATATTCAGATTTCAGTTTTCTCCAACAGTAAAATTTGAGAATATAAGCATATTGTGTCTCCAAATGGCCATTGGAACTAGATTTAAGAGGATCTCACTATATAACAAATGCATTATTAAAATAGTTTGTTATGCTGCATTAAAAGAGAAGCAGCATGACAACTGATGGAGCAGGAGAGATGGATCCACAGAATTGCCGCCGAGGAAACGGCAGTCTCAGGAGTCAAATCAGAGAGCCTGGAGGGGGCCCCTAACGCTGAAGGAAACCAGCATTTCTTAAATAAGCAATTATTTCAGTTTTTGCTTTGTTTCAATAATGCAATATTTATTTAACTTCCTCACTGCTTATTCGGTAAGATAAGTCACTTCAGTTCTCCAGGCTCTTCAGCACCCATGGGTTGGGTGCTTCGGTGTGACAGTTACTGTGATGGACATGGATTTTCAAGGAGAATACTCATGGTCACTGCCTTCAGGAATCTGACAGTCCGGAGAACACACACATTATTGATTGATAGAACACACTAGTTTATTTTATTTGGGAGTTTCAGGTTTTTATTTAAATTCCAGTTAGTTAACATACAGTGTAACATTAGTTTTGGGTATAGAGATACGACATACTAATTTACTGTTCCTCTGGAAGGAGGTAAAGAGAAGCAGGCAATTCCTGGTTCCCAGTGGGAATTTCAGTAGTAGTAAAGAAAGGCGTTGTATGGATGGGAGTCCCAGTAAGCAGGTTTTCCTCTCAGTGTCTTCGTTGTGAAGATGTCCTTTTAAGGGGAAGGGTATACGTCTGCCATTGTTTCAAGGAATGGAAACGAACTTGAAGCAAGTCATTCTTGTATGCGATCAGTGACATCCATCTTCAGAATGCTAGTCTCAGTGAGCCAAATAATCAACTTATTGTAAGCAACATGGAAAATTAAAAATGTGTTAGGTTTAGTGGTCAGAAGGCCTGGCACTGAGTTGCAGCTCTGCCACTCCTGCCTAGGGGACCCTAGAAAAATCACTCCAGTTCCAAGGATCCAGATTTCCTCAGCTGTGAATGTTAATCCAATATTCAAAGTCACTAGAGGCCTAGGTTTCTACAGCTTAATGTGGCACTGAACCTTTGCCCACCACCTCTAACCAGATATCTTTAAATGAAGGCAGCTGTGGAGCATTTTGACTTTGTTCCAGAGCCAGATGTAGAATCCTGCCTGTCATGGTCATGCCAATAAAATAGAGTTTGTTGTCTTTACACATTGGACACACTGGAAACTAAAGACTAATGATCCACCCACTCAATGGATATATATTGAACATATAACAAAGGTCCTGGGAAACAATGGGAATAAGACAGGGTGCCCTCCCCCTCCCTGCAGGAATAAGCAAGAAAAGCCTCCAGGAATTTAGATCAAGGAGTTCAAATATCTTCTAATAGAATGCATAGCTTACAGCTAGCATTGCAAAACTCTACATCTGAAGTGATCTTAGAGGTCACATAGGACAAGCTCTTCATTTTTCACTGGGGAAACTGAGACCTAGACACCTATATCTTTCTGAAGTCTCTTGAGAAGCTAGTGACATTCTTCATTTAACCTGAAAACATTTGAGCTCCAATTTGCTAGCTCCCAAGAAAATAACAATAAAGCGCTCACAAATCTAATGGGTGACACAGATGACTAAAGATGACATGATAAGCATTGTGATCTGGAAACCCATGTTAGAGGGGTGTCAGAGAAGGCTTTCTTGAAGGAATCCAGTCTAGGCTGAACTCTAAAGGATGAGCAGGAGACATAGAGCTAGGGCAGTGAATCCTAATTTAGAGTTCAACCCTCTTCTACAAGCCAGGACTATGGGAACTAGTTGGGATTTGCTGCTCAGTGGGGAATGTTCTTAGGGATTTGCCTGCTCTCAGCCCTGTCTGACATAAAGTGTCAGGTAGCTCCTGAAAACTTTTGACTGGGTTCACTCTGCCCCTTGGTTCAATGATGGTGAGTAGAATAACACAGTCTGACAAAAATGTCCAACTGAGTTTGAGCAGACCTGGGTTGAATCCTTACTCTCACCGTGACTATAGCTGTGACCCATGGGCAAACCCTCTCTGAACCTCAGACTTCCTAGATGCAAAATGAGGAAAATATCTCCTTAATAAAGTTGTTAAATCTTTAATCAAATGGTAGATATAAACAGTCAGCACCTCCAGCAGTCAGGCCAGATAAAGAGCCCACAGAGTGTAGCTTTGAAGGGTCAAGCCAATGCAAGCACCTGAAATTGCAGTCTTCTCGTCAGAGGTGACTAATTGATTTTGCAAAAGGAAACAATAAATTCAAGGTCTCTAAACACGAAGACACTATCTTCTGTTCTGCTCCTCTGCTTCCTTATTATCAATTTAAATTATTATAAACTTTCTTGGTGCTTTACATCAAATCCATTAAACCCTCCATCCCAAGCTCATCACTACTATAGGCTTACTGAGAAAAGCACAAAAGTACAATTCAAATATACAGGTTTGCTGATAAGAATCAATTCACTCAGCCATAACATGTAAAAAGAAGCACAATTTCTATTGTCTTGTTCTTCTGGCATAAATTAATTATAGTTTATTCAAAGGAATTTTTAATAAAGGACCTAACAAAATTGTAGTTCTGGTCATGTTTTTTTTTTAATATTTTATTATTTATTTGAGAGAGAGAATGAGAGAGAGAGAGCACATGTGGGGGTGGTCAGACGGAGAAGCAGACTCCCTGCTGAGCAGGGAGCCCGATGCAGGGCTCGATCCTGGGACTCCAGGATCATGACCTGAGCCGAAGGCAGTCGCTTAACCAGCTGAGCCACCCAGGCACCCCCTGGTCATGTTTTAAATAAAAGCATCAAGTACTCCATTCTACTTCCTGCTTTAGAAGGGTTCTTCCACTACAGAACACTTAAGAAAGAAATTGAGGAAGACACAAAGAAATGGAAAAACATTCCATGCTCATGGATTAGAAGAACAAATATTGTGAAAATGTCTGTTCTACCGAGAGCAATCTACACATTCAATGCAATCCCTATCAAAATACTATCAACATTTTTTCACAGAGCTGGAATAAATAATCCTAAAATTTGTATGGAACCAGAAAAGACCCCAAATAGCCCGAGGAATATTGAAAAAAGAAAACCAAAGCTGGTGGCATCACAATCTCGGACTTCAAGCTCTATTACAAAGCTGTAATCATCAAGACAGTATGGTACTGGCACAAAAACAGACACAGAGATCAATGGAACAGAATAGAGAATCCAGAAATAGACCTTCAACTCTATGGTCAACTAATCTTCGACAAAACAGGAAAGAATATCCAATGAAAAAAGACGGTCTCTTCAACAAGTGGTGTTCGTAAAATTGGACAGCCCCATGCAGAAGAATGAAACTGGACCATTTCCTTACACCACACACAAAAATAGACTCCAAATGGATGAAAGACCTAAATGTGAGACAGGAATCCATCAAAATCCTAGAGGAGAACATAGGCAGTAACCTCTTTGACATCGGCCACAGCAACTTCTTTCAAGACACATCACCAAAGGCAAGGGAAACAAAAGCAAAAATGAAGTATTAGAACTTCATCAAGATAAAAAGCTTCTGCACAGCAAAGGAAACAGTCAACAAAACTAAAAGGCAACCTACGGAATGGGAGAATATGTTTGCAAATGACATATCAGATAAAAGGCTAGTATCCAAGATCTATAAAAAACTTAACAAACTCAACACCCAAAAAAACAAATAATCCAGGGGTGCCTGGGTGGCTCAGTTGGTTAGGTGTCTGCCTTTGGCTCAGGTCATGATCCCAGGGTCCTGGGATCAAGCCCCAAGTCAGTCTCCCTGTTCAGCGGGGAGTCTGCCTCTCCCTCTGCCTACTGCTCCAACTGCTTGTGTTCTCTCTCTCTTTCTCTCTCAAATAAAAAAATGAATAAATAAATAAAATCTTAAACAAATAACCCAGTCAAGAAATGCGCAGAAGACATGAACAGACACGTCTCCAAAGAAGACATACAAATGGCCAACAGACACTGAAAAAATGTTCCACATCACTGGGCATCAGGAAAATACAAATAAAAACCACAATGAGATACCACCTCACACCAGTCAGAATGGCTAAAATCAACAAGTCAGGAAACAACAAATGTTGGTGAGGATGCAGAGAAAGGGGAACCCTCTTACACTGTTGGTGGGAGTGAAAGCTGGTACAGCCACTCTGGAAAACAGTACAGTGGTTAAAAATAGAGCTACCCACAGTTTAGCCAAGATGTCCATCGACAGATGAATGGATAAAGAAGATGTGGTATATATATACAATGGAATATTATGCAGCCATCAAAAGGAATGAGATCTTGCCATTTGCAACAACGTGGATGGAACTGGAGGGTATTATGTTGAGTGAAATAAGTCAAACAGAGAAAGACATGTATCATATGACCTCACTGATATGAGGAATTCTTAATTGCAGGAAACAAACTGAGGGTTACTGGAGTGGGGGGTGGGGTGGAAGGGATGGGGTGACTGGATGATAGACACTGGGGAGGGTATGTGCTCTGGTAAGCGCTGTGAATTGTGCAAGACTGTTGAATCTCAGATCTGTACCTCTGAAACAAATAACGCAATATATGTTGAGAAAAAAAAAAGAAGAAGAAGAAGGTAGCAGGAGGGGAAGAAAGAAGAGGGGGAAATCGGAGGGGTAGACCAACCATGAGAGACGATGGACTCTGAAAAACAAACTGAGGGTTTTAGGGGGGAGGGGGGTGGGAGGATGGGTTAGCCTGGTGGTGGGTATTGAGGAGGGCACATTCTGCATGGAGCACTGGGTGTTATGCACAAACAATGAATCATGGAACACTTCATCTAAAACTAATGATGTAATGTATGGGGATTAACATAAGAATAAAAAAAAAAAATAGAGCTACCCTACAACCCAGCAATTATACTATTAGGTATTTACCCCAAAGATACAAATGTAGTAATCTGAAAGGACACTTGCACGCCAATGTTTATAGCAACAATGTCCACAATAGCCAAATTGTGGAAAGAGTGCAGATGTCCATCAACAGATGAATGGATAAAGAAGATGTGGTATATATATACAATGGAATACTACTTAGCCATCAGAAAGGATGAAATCTTACCATTTACATTGACATGGATGGAACTGGAGGGTATTTTGCTAAGCGAAATAAGTCAATCAGAGAAAGAAAATTATCATATGGTTTCACTCATGTGGAATTTAGGAAACAAAAGAGAAGATCATCAGGGAAGGGAGGAAAAACTGAATGGGAAGAAATCAGAGAGGGAGACAAACCATTAGAGACCCTTAATTATAGGGAAAAAAACAGGGTTGCTGGAAGGGAGGTGGGTGAGGGGGATGGGGTAACTGGGTAACGGACATTAAGGAGGGCACGTGATGTGATGAGCGCTGGGTGTTATATGCAACTGATGATTAACTAAACACTACATCTGAAACTAATAATGTCCTATATGTTGGTTAATTGAATTTAAGTTAAAAAAAGAAAGCGTTCTTCCAGGGTGGGTAGAATCCAAACTAATCCTCCTTTTTTGGATACAGAACAAAGTGGGTGAATAAATGACACCCAGACACAAAGTTCCTATGCCCCAGTGCATAATTTCTCTTGAGAGAGCTGGAGTTCTGACTCTGTCAAAAGTGTCCATATTTAGTGATGACCACCATAGCACTTGGCTACCTGGTTTTTACTCCATATAATTTCCTTCTTATATTCTCTTCAAATGTTTTGATAAGCTTCTCATAAAACTTTGCAAAGAAGGGAAACGAAAAGTTGCAAACTAACCACGTTGGGCCTGGACCAAACTAATGAGTGGGGGTTTGGAGGACAGGAAAGCTGATCAAATAAATGCGTGTGGGTTTCGGCATGCAAGTTTTTGACTCTGGCTTTTCAGAAACAGTGATGATATCAATTCACTCTTTCCTACTCAAGGATGTTATGCACCATCAGCTTCCAGGCTCTGATCTTTACAGTGTTAATCATCTGTAACCAATAGATTTTAATTCCCCCTGCAAAAATTCCAAAGATTTCTCTAACTGTTGGACAAGCAACCGGCAAGTTGTTTTGTCTTTTTTTCTTCACAAATGCCAATGTTATCAATAAAGGTCAAACTCCCCACCTTTATGAGAAAGGAAGCATAGTACAGTATTTTTAGCCCTGAGAGAGCTTCATCCTGTGATTTAATTAATCCAGTTAGTGACCCTTGTACCTTTCTGGCTAATTTTAAACCTCTATCAGTGGGTGATTACCCCATGTAACTTTAATGAAGAGAGTCAAAATTTCAGAAATAAGCAAGAGTGAGCAAAAAGGGAATATGTAGTTTTTCTAACCAATGTGAAAAAAGCCAATCCTAAGTTTTTAAACTCAGCAGATGTTCTGGTATCTCCCACAGCTTCTGTGGTGTTGTCACCAAGCACACTGATAATCTAATAAGGTGGAGTTATAGCAGCTTTCGTTCTAGACCACCATAATAAAGTGAGTATCACAACAAAGCAAGTCAAATGAATTTTTTGGCTTCCCAGTGCATATAAAAGTTACATTTGCACTATACTGTAGTCTATGAAGTGTGCAGTAACAGTGTCTTTAAAAATGTACATACCTTAATTAAAAATTACTTTCTTGTGAAAAAATGCTAACCGTTGTCTGAGTTTTCAGTGATTTGCAATCACTGATCACAGATCACCATAATATAATGATGAAAAAGTTTGAAATACTGTGATAATTACTAAAATGTGACATGAAGACATGAAGTGAGCAAATGGCATTGGAAAAATGGTGCCAATAGACATGCTCAATGCAAGGCTGCCACAAACCTTCAATTTGTAAAAAGGACAGCATCTGCGAAGTATAATAAAGTGAAGTGCAATAAAACAAGTTATGCCTATAGTTATGGAAAGAGTCACTCTTCATAGGTTCTTAATATCAGCTTGATTCTCTTGTTCCTTCTTACATCCCAAGGCCCGTGGACCAGAGCAGTGATCTGTGCAGAGATGGTCAAACTGGGGGATTCACAGATCTGGGAATATACCAAGCCCTTCCAAAGGGCATAGGAATTCCTATAGTTTTTAAGCATTCTTTTTTTTTTCCAGTTGAGGTGGAATTGACATACCATATTGGTTCAGGTATACAATGTAACATTTTGATACTTGTGTATATTGCAAAATGACCATACTAAGTCCAGTTTGCATCCATCACCATACATAGTTGCAAATTTCCTTTTCTTGCAATGAGAACTTTCAGGATCCATCCTCCTAGATACTTGCAAATATGAAACAGTATTATTAACTATAGTCACCATGCTGTGGTGAAATTTACTGCTAAATTGTGTCCCAGCCTGTCCAACCTGCTTCACTGTGGGCCTTCTTTTGTTTACCTGATGTATAGGAGTCAGTCAGCTGGTTTTTAGGTTTTTCCCAGAGGAATTTACTCCATATGTAGCTGTGGATTTGGTGTGTTTGCGGGAGGAGGTGAGTTCAGGATCTCATGTTGCCACCTTGAACCAGAATTCCCCTATAATTCTGGGAAATCAATTTCCAGTTTCTCAAACTCAACTCCTATTCTTTCCTAAAACAGATTTGCCTAATCAGACACCTGTTTCACCAATAGCCCCTTTCTTACTTTACCAAAAATGAGCCATGACCTGATTCCCCACCTCCAGCATCAAAATTGTCAGGGTATTAAAAAAGAAGGTGAAAGTACCTCCTTTCATGACTACTCAAGACACTAGAAGTTAAGGCTCCAGTCATTCCTTCTCTTTGATGTACTCCTGATAAGAATGAAGGTGGGCATTAAAAATAAAAATAAATGAATCCCTGTTTAAATGTTCTAAATGCAGATATACAATAAAAAGGGGCTGATAGTCAAAATAAAAATGAAATAAAGTGGGAGTAATGATAATTTTATTTAATGACTTCACTTTGTCTATCCCCTATTAACAAAGAATTCATTATTCATGAGGTAGAATCTGTTGAGAGCAAGGCAAAGAGCATCTGTGGGAAATATTTGATACCAAAAATGGTCCCTTTTTTATGTATTTAAATGTAAGCACTTCTTTTCAGCTATTCTCAATGCTCATCCCTAAGATATGTTATTAGCTGGGGAAAAAAAGCAACTTCCATCAGCCAAAAAAAAAAAAAAAAAAAAAGTACCTTCCATCAGCCAAAACAGTATGAGTTAATGCTGTAGATCTTTTAAATGTTACTGGGATGTTTTCTGTGATTTCTACTTTTTTAAGGTACATTAGCTAAAACCCACAGATAAACTTCTGTATGGTTTCTTTTAGGATTTGGTTTGTGTTAGTATTAAATAAGGCAGTTAAATCTATTTTATTTAGCCGTACCTTAAAATATTCTAATCTTTATCTTATGAAAAGTTTAATATTTCCACCCCTTAGTAATAAAATATAAAATTATGCTAGCTGCCAGACTGATTGATTTGCAGCAGTTTATATGGTTTTGTCTTTTGTAAGAACTGTGTAAGAAACTTTTGTAAGAAATGTGTAAGAACTTTGATCTTATCAAACTTTTTTAGGGTCAAACAAAAATTATGGTGTTATTTATGTTTATACCTGAACATTTTTGAAATATATCTAAGAGCCAGACACCAAAATTCAACACATATACCACATATGCACATGCACACATACTTACTCAAGAAGTGCCATGAGTTTGATTATAATCTCTACTTTTGGTAACTCATTTTACCTGTACATTACACTACCTTATTACAAATTAAGTAATGAGAAACTATATATTGGATTATTTTGTTTGTATATGTTAGTACAAACAGGATAAATTAGATCTATTAGATTAAAAACATTTAAATATGGATTTAACTGTTCATCACTTTTATATGATGCATTCCATAATCTCTTTCTTCATGGTTTCTAGTATATAATTAACAATCTACTTATGGGCACATTTATTTAGTTTAAAAATGAAGTCAGAGAGATTTGCAATTCTAGAAAATGATGGAGTAGGGCACACTTCTCTAGATTCTTCCTACTAAATACAGCTAAAAACTCTGGACATCATATAAAACACAAGAAGACTCTGAAAGGTGGAGAGAAGAAGATATTCTAGTGAAGGACCTTGGGACCTATGGAACAATGAGTTCCCTGGTTTTTCTGTTTGCCCTGAATACTCTGGATTGGGCACTAAAGAAGCCAAAACACCAACAGGCATGGGGAAAAAAAAAAATCTCATTCTAGCCAAAGATCAAAAAAGGGCTGCCTATCAAGAGAAAAAATGTAGGCAACAATTGCCCTACTTCAACTACCATGGGAAAGAAATGAGGCCATGCTTCTGCTCTCACTCCCACCAGCAAAGACCATATAGAGAGCTTAGAGTTCCATCTCATCAGGCCATAACAAGGTGTGCTTTCCTATGACAAGGGAGGTGTCAGAGAAGGCCAAGTATGGAGCCAGGATTTCACTACCACCAGTGGTAAGGAGAGCTCCCTCTTCCATGGTGTCAATGAAGTCCACATGGGGAACATAAATGTCCACTCCTACCCAACAGGGAGGCACCCTCTCCCAGAGTCTTAATGGAACCTGGACATCTACCCCACCTGAGAACAACTGAGTGATGTCCACCTTTCCCTACCAGTATGGTGTCAGAGGAGATCTGCTAAAACAAAACATTTAAATAAAATCCAGGGTCTCATTACACAACGGTCGAAATGTTCAGTATATAATAAAAAGTCACTAATCACACCAAGAACCAAAAAAAAAAAAAAAAAACTTAACTGAGTTAAGATAATCAATATACCCCAACACCAAGAAAACACAGGTGGTAGAATTATCTGATAGAGACTCCAAAAAAAAAAATTAATATATTTTCCCCATCCTTTCTGAGTCTGTATTGGATTTGGGTAAACATTATGCCTATAAATTTTTAAATAATAGTACAATTGCCATTTGGTAAGTCTGATAGAGTCTTTTTGGTACACTGTGCTCTTCTGAAATTGGAAACTCAAGGTCAGGAAGACAAGGGAAAATTGTAAAAAATTCCAAATTTAAAGAAGAGCTTAATCCTATATATTTAAACTGGATGATAGTGTGTATTAAATCATTATAATATTTGAATCCCATTGGATGCATTTAAAATAGAGTACCAAGCTCCATGGCTTAGCTGGTTAAAGTGCCTGTCTAGTAAAATAGTGATGTAGGGCGCCTAAATGGCTCAGTCAGTTAAGTGTCTGCCTTTGGCAGGTCATGATCCCAGGGTCCTCAGCAGGGAGTCTGCTGCTCCCTCTGCCCCTCCCTCCACTTGTGCTCTCTCTCTCTCAAAAATAAATTAAAAACAAATCTTTAAAGTTTAGTGATGTAGCAGTTTCATATTTAAATTTAAGTATTTATAAAGTACCAGATACTGCGTCCTTTGCAGTTATTTAAACTTATGATGAAAAATCTTTGAGATCAATTTGAAAATGTGTGGGAGGTCAATTAAGCAAAGAAAATGCTTGAAGACCATATACATAAGCTCAGTATCTATCAGAATTGTCCTTCTTTCCCAGACTACTCTGGGTGCTGACCATCTATCACCACCACATGACTATGTAGTCACACACATTGGACTTCTAGGATTCAACATCTCTCCTATTTTCACTTCTGTCATAGTCGCTACTGGACTCTTCCTATTGCCAGTCTTGGAGTCAGGTGTTCTGGATGTGGAGACAAAAGACTTTCATTGTCATCTAAATAAAGAGTAAATGGGGGGCGCCTGGGTGGCTCAGTCGGTTGAGTATCTACCTCTTGATTTCAGTTCTGGTGGTGATCTCTGGATTATGAGATGGAGGCCCCCCCCCAACCCACCAGCACCAGGCACCAGCTCACCGGGAGTCTGCTTCTCTCCCTTTTCCTCTCCTCCTATCCCTCTACCCACTCATGCTTGCTTGTGCACTCTTGCTCACTTGCTTGCTCTCTCTCTCATTAATTAATTAATTAATTAATTAATTAATTAATGGGAGGCGTTAGTCAAGGAGGTTTTATGCCTGGAGCACATTTGACCTAGAACTCGTTCTGACCCTTTTGATCTTTTTTTTTTTTTTTTAAGATTTTATTTGTTTGAGAGAGAATGAAATAGAGCATGAGACGGGGGAGGGTCAGAGGGAGAAGCAGACTCCCCGCTGAGCAGGGAGCCCAATGTGGGACTCGATCCCAGGACTCCAGGATCATGACCTGAGCCAAAGGCAGTTGCTTAACCAACTGAGCCACCCAGGTGCCCCCATTTGATCTTTTTAATGGTGATTTTTTTCAGCTCTTGATTTCCTTTACAAATTTTAAGAAATAGTTATAAAAAGGGGCGCCTGGGTGGCTCAGTTGGTTAAGCGTCTGCCTTTGGCTCAGGTCATGGTCTCAGGGTCCTGGGATTGAGCCCCGCATCGGGCTCCCTGCTCAGCAGGAAGCCTGCTTCTCCCTCTCCCACTCCCCCTGCTGTGTTCCCTCTCTGTCTCTCTGTCAAATAAATAAATAAAATCTTAAAAAAAAATAGTTACAAAAAATCTTCTATACACCAGACATGGTACTTCATGAATGAAGATTTTACACACACACACACACACACACACACACACACACTGCTTGGCTTTCAAGAAGCTTACAACTAATAGATTTCAATAGATTTCAAACAAATAAATGAAATACTGAAGGAAAGCTGCAGTAATAGAATATACAAAAACACTATATTTTATCAAATCTAAGATACCATGGATTATAAAATGTACCATTATTTTATGTACCATTAAGGAAAACTACCACTCAAATTGTGACACAATGCTTTCTTATCACGTAGAATCTTTATTTTATACTTACTGAAAGAACGTTTAAAACTTGTTTAGATGTAGAGCTTTATCATATTGCAAGTACATTAAAAGGAAAATATAAGTGAAATAAATTAAGGTGTTCCTGAATCTTCTTCTAATTCTAAGTTTATCTTTTAGTATCACTTTTTGAGTCAGATTTTTTAATGTCTGTGTCCTTCAACACAGTATTGGATTTTCTTTCAAGCTGCAGATACTCTCTTTGCAAGTATCTGCAGGTTTTGATGATGACCCTTTCTAGGCCTTAAAGAGAAGTTGTCAACAAAAGATTTCAAACAGTTAAGACTCATGATCCTTCTTTGAAAGCCTTCTTAAAATAGTTCGTCAACAACGGGGTTTTGCAGTTGTTCGGTCATGATTCCAGAAACAATAACTAACTCTGAGTACGTGCACAAAATAACAAGCATGTGATGACTGCTGCCTGACCACCAGTGATCGCGAGAGACACCAGCAATGAGAAAGGCATAGGGGGCAAATGGTGTGTTTTAGATTTGATTTAATAGGAGTATGAATGAAGAAGGATTAATTTTCTCTAAGATGGTCTGGGATAACCTGAACATGTTTTTGCTTTTTGTTTTCTTGCCAGGTCTCCATCAAGCAAGTAAAGGGAAGGGGAGGAGAAAACATGGAGACATGAAGCAACAGGGCACACTGGGGTATAAATTAGTTGATGAGCTTAAAATGAGCCTGGAAATCACAAATACCCTAGATCTCAAAAGAAGAAGCTTAAGTTCTTGGAAAAGATGGCAGAGTAGGAGGATCCTAAGCTCACCTCACCCCATGGACACACCTAGACAACAGCCACATCAGAGTAACTAACCTAGAAAATTACCCAAAGACTGGCAGGACAGACTCTCCACAGTTAATCATAGAGAGGAAGCCACATTGAAAAGGGTAGGAAGGGCTGAGACAGGAACAGGAACCAAACTCCTGGTGAGACTAACCACAAAGGGAGGGATACCACAAGTACAGAGAAGGGAGAAGAGCAGACTCCATGCCAGCCACCCCAGACACAGGACCTGCATTGAGAAGATGAGTCCCCATAACATTTGGCTTTGAAAATCAGAGGGGCTTAACTATGCAAGTTTTTACATTCAGCAGGGCTTAATTCTGGGTACTTTAAAAATTAGTGCACTTAGCTCTGGGAGAGCTAGAGGGATGAGAAACAGAGTCGTTGCCCTTAAAGAGACAACACACACAGAAAAATCCCTGCTGAGATACAGCATAGAAGCAGCAGTTTAAAAAGTACCTGGGGTATATATGAAGGAGATTCATTTCCTAACTTCAGAACATGTGCTGGAGGGGCAGAGATCTTTAGATTTCTTCAAGAAAATGACAGGTGCCACATCCCCACCACCACCACCATCCTAGATAGGGAGACACTTGTGAGAACACTTTCCAACTATCTTGATAATACAGCATACCCAGTCCCCATATTCTTCTGCAGATCTGCCCTGTTAACCCACCCCATGCAACAGGCATCTCTCCAAAGATGCTCCTGACCTGACACACCCTGCAATCAGCCCCAGCAGGGACCAGTGCTACCCTGGAGTGACTCCTGCCCTGGAGAGAAGGGAAAATAACCACACACACCAGTTTGGCTGTAGCCCCAGCACACAGATGAGACAGACATGGGATCTGACTGCTGGCCCACCCCAAAACAAAAACCTCTCAGTGGATAGCACAGGGAGAGAACCCTATAGTTTGGGGTCACTGAAGCCCCAACACATGGATTAGGGACTGGCATTTG
This sequence comes from Neomonachus schauinslandi, assembly GCF_002201575.2. Lineage (NCBI taxonomy): Eukaryota > Metazoa > Chordata > Mammalia > Carnivora > Phocidae > Neomonachus > Neomonachus schauinslandi. The sequence goes on along the minus strand of NC_058405.1, from coordinate 45,626,765 downwards.
GTCTGACTGCTGGCCGTGCCCACCAACAAAATCCTCTCAGGAGACAAGGCAGGGAGAGCACCCTGCTGGTTGGTGCTACTGCAACCTCAGCAAATGGGCTGAGGGCAGGCATTTGTCTGACTGCTGACATGGCCCAGCTATAAGCCCATGGCAACTCCAGACTGACCCATTAAGAGCACAGGAACCAAACCCTGCCAACAACTGGAAAAGTGGGCCATTGCACTGACTGGAATACAGGCCACAGTACTGGAATACTCAGCCACAACTGTAGGGTTCATGCAACCCACATAGAGATACCCCTAAAGCACCTGGTTCTGGTGAACAGGGACAACATTGTGCTACAGAACACCACAGGACTCTTCTATACAAGGCCACTACTTCAAGATAAGGAGATGGAGCTGAATTTCCTAATAAAAAGAAAAAACAAAAATACAAAAAAAAGAGAGATAGACAAAAATGAGGAGACAGAAATATGTCCCAAATGAAAGAACAGGACAAAATAACAGCAAAAGAACTAAATGAAATGGAGATAAGAAATATGCCTGATAGAGAATTCAAAGTAATGGTCATAAAGATACCCACTGGACTTGAAAAAAGAGTGGAGGACATCAGTGAGACCTTTAACAAAGAGATTGAAAATATAAAAAAGAACCACTCAGAGATGAAGAACTCGATAACTGAAATAAAAAATATACTAGAGGGTATCAACAGCATATTAGAGGAGGCAGAAGAACAGATCAATGACCTGGAAGACAAGGGAATGAAAAGGGCTAAAATTAACAAGTCAGGAAGCAACAGATGTTGTCAAGGTTGTGGAGAAAGGGGAACCCTCCTACACTGTTGGTGGGAATGCAAGCTGATGCAGCCACTCTGGAAAACAGTATGGAGGTTCTTCAGAAAGTTGAAAATATAGCTACCCTATGACCTCACAGTTGCACTACTGGGTATTTACCCTAAAGATACAAATGTAGTGATCCAAAGGGGCACCTACACCCCAATGTTTATGGCAGCAATGTCCACAATAGCCAAACTATGGAAAGAGCCCAGATGTCCATCAACAGATGAATGGATAAAGAAGAGATGGTGTGTATATATACACACACACACACGCACACACTGGAATACTACTCAGCCATTAAAAAAAAAAAAAAAATCCTCAAAAACAAAAGTCCAGTACCAGAGGCACCTGGGTGGCAGAGTTGGTTAAGCATATAACTATTTTAGCTCAGGTCATGAGATCAGGGTCATGAGATTGAGCCCCGGGTCAGGCTCCACACTCAGCACAAAGTCTGCTTGAGATTCTCTCTCTCCCTCTGCTCCTCCTCCTGCTTGTGCTAAATAAATAAATAAATAAATAAATAAATAAATAAAATCTTTTTAAAAATGAGAGCTTTTCCTCTAAGATCATGAACAAGACAAGGATGCCCACTCTTGCCACTTTTATTTAACATAGTACTGAAGGTCCTAGCCACAGCAATCAGATAAGAAAAAGAAATAAAAGTCATCCAAACTGATAAGAGTAAAATTGTTACTATTTGCACATGGCCTGATACTATATATAGAAAACTCTAAAACTGCACCAAAAAACTGGTAGAACTGACAAATGAATTCAGTAAAGTTGCAGGACACAAAATTAATACACAGAAATATGTTGCATTTCTATATACTAATAACAAAGTAGCAAGAGGGAAATTAAGAAAACAATCTCATTTACAATTGCACCCAAAACAATAAAATACCTAGAGACAAACTTAACAAAGGGTGTGAAAGATCTGTACTCTGAAAACTATAAAATACTGATGAGAGATATTAAAGATGATACAAATGGAACGATATTCCATGCTCATGGATTGGAATAGCTAATATTGTTAAAATGTCCATACTACTTAATGCAATTTACAGATTTAATACAATCCCTAATAAAATACCAACAACATTTTTCATAGAAATAGAAAAACTAATCCTAAAATTTGTATGGAACCACAAAAGACCCCAAATAGCTAAAGAAATCTTGAGAAAAAAGAACAGAGTAAGGAGGCATTACAATCCCAGATTTCAAGATATACTACAAAGTTTTATAATCAAAACAATATGGTTCTGCTACACAAATGGACACATAGATCAATGGAACGGAATAGAGTACAGAAATAAACCCACACTTTTCGGGTCAATTAATCTATGACAAAGAAGGTAAGAATACCCAATGGAGAAAAGAGAGTCTCTTCAACAAATGATGTTGGGAAACTGGACAGCTGCATGCAGAACAATGAAACTGGACCACTTTCTCCCACCATACACAAAAGTAAAGTCAGAATGGATTTAAAGGCCTAAATGTGAGACCCGAAACCATAAAATTCCTAGAAGAAGACACAGGCAGTAATTTCTTTGACATGGGCCATAAAAACATTCTTCTAGATGTCTCCTCTGGCAAGGGAAACAAAAACAAAATTAAACTATTAGGATACGCCAAAATCAAAAGCTTTCACACAGCAAAGGAAAACATCAACAAAACAAAAAGGCAACCTACTGAATGGGAAAAGATATTTGCAAATGATATATCTAGTAAGGGGTTAACATCCAAAATATATGAAGAATTTATATAACTCAACACACAAAAAATGTATGTTGTTAAAAAATGAGAAGACCTAAATAGATATTTTTCCGAAGAATACATATGATGGCTAACAGATGGATAAAAAACATGTTCAACATCACTCATCATTAGGGAAATGCAAATTAAAACCACAATGAAATATCACTTCAAACAAATAAGAATGACTACTATTAAAAAGACAAGAAGTAGCAAATGTTGGCAAAGATGTGGAGAAAAGGGAACTCTTGTGCACTGTTGGTGGGAATGCAAACTGGTGCAGCCACTGTGGAAAACAGTATGGAGGTTCCTTAAAAAATTAAAAATAGAATTACCATATTATCCAGTAATTCAACTACTGGGTATTTACCCAAAGAAAAATACTAACTTGAAAGATATATATAGTGATATGTTTATGGCAGAATTATTTATATTAGCCAAGATATGGAAGCATTCCAAGTGTCCATCAATAGATGAATGGATAAAGAAGAGATGGTATGTGTGGAGATATACAGATACAGATATATAGATGATATATAGATATAACTCAGCCATAAAAAAAGAATGAAATCATGTCATTTGCAACAACATGGATGGACCTAGAGGGCATAATGCTAACTGAAATAAGTCAGACAGAGAAAGGTAAATACCATATGATTTCACTCATATATGGAAGTTAAGAAAGAAAACAAATGAACAAAGAAAAAAGAAAAAAACCACTGAAGTACAGAGAACTGGTGGTTGCCACAGGGAATGTGGGTGGGGGGATGGGTGAACTAGATAAAAGGCACTAAAAGTATACTTGATGAGTACTGATAAATGTAAAGAACTGTTGAATTTAAGGGTGCCTGGGTGGCTCAGTTGGTTAAGGGTGCCTGGAGTCCCGGGATGGAGTCCCATGTCGGGCTCCCTGCTCAGCAGGGAGTCTGCCTCTCTCTCTGACCCTCCCCCCTCTCATGCTCTCTATCTCATTCTCTCTCTCAGATAAATAAATAAAATCTTTAAAAAAAAAAATGTTGAATTTTTATATTGTACACTTGAAACTAATAGAACACTCTGTTAATTATATTTGAATTAAAAAAAGAAGCTTAGACTTTGTTGTGCAAACTCTATGAATAATTAACATTTTAAAGCAGAGTTACATTGATTAAAAAAAAACAACAACACTCCAGTCCCTAGGCAGCTGCACAGGAGGGAGGCCAAAGTAGCAGATGAGATCATCAAGGTCCAGGCCACTCGGCCTGGTAGCCACACAGTCTTCAGGAAGATCGTTTGCAAGGAAATCCCAGCCAAAATCATTTTTAGGATAACCAGTGCCTTGCTTTCCATGACATTTGCCCTCAAGCACCAACACATTTTCTGGTGATACCCAAGAAACATATATCCCAGATTTCTGTAGCAGAAGGTGATGATGAAAGTCTTCTTGGCATTTAATCATTGTTGGCACAAAATGCGCTGCTGATTGGGACTGAAGAAGGGTTATCGAATGGCAGTGAATGAAGGTTCAGGTGGGGGACTGTCTGTCCATCATGTTCATCTCCATTGGCAGATGAGTGAGTTGGCTTCCTGGTTAAGCATGTTTTAGGGGTAATTTTCCCTTCTCTAGACAATGATCAATATTTGCAAGTTCCAGTATGTTAAACAGTATACTTATTATTGCCTGTGTGTGGAGAGATTGAGGAAATAATTTTAAAAACCCAGACATAATAAAAGACAATGTTGCATGGTTAAAAAAAAGAAAAGACTCCAGTTGCCCAGTAGAGAAGTTTAAGTGGTATATTGCTAGAGAATAAGGAAAACAGGAAAGAAATCTTCTGGCAGCAAGAGACCAAAGGTGATAGATGGATGCTAAGACAACTTCAGGCCTCTGAGCAGTCCTATACAAAACCAGACCAGCGTCTACAGCATCCACATCCATGATGCCATGAAAACCAAGCTCCAGTGCAGTTCTGAGTAGATGGAAGTTGTAGAGAGAATCTGATGCTGGAGTGAATCTCCAGTGGTGGTCCTTTGCCTTCAACCTCTCACATCTCAACTAGATCTATCAAGAGAAAAATACTGCTGAAGCTCACACCCCCAATTCAACCCAAGCAGTATTGAGCCTCTACAACCAAACAAGTGGAGGGCTAGCAATAGGAACTCAATAAAGCTTTCATTCTTCAGAAAATATAGTAGGGACTCAATAAACATTTGCTGACAGGAAGAGAGAGGACAGAGGAGCAGAAGGGATGGAGGGAGGGGGGAAGGAAGACAGAGAAAGAGAACTTTAAAAAAAATCAACACTTCAAATAGGAAATGCTTTTGTACTTTGAAAATTCAAAGGGTTTTAACAGACAATACAGTAAAATATCTGAAGAGTTTCTTCCCACAGGGTGAAGTTCTGGTAAATTTCTCCATGCTTCCTCCTATATCTTTGCCCATCTCTGTTCACTCACATGAGGATTAGAATTAAGAGTTATTCTATTCTCTCCCCTGCTTCCAAGACTACAATTTTATATAAGTTAGACGTTTTTGTATCATTCCATATGTCCCCAAGGCTCCATTCAGTTTTTTCATCTTTTCTATTACTCAGATTGAATAATTTTTATTAATCTATCTTCAAACTTATTGAGTTTCCTCTATTATCTGTATCCTATTAAATTCATTAGGTATTTTTTTAAATTTCAGATATTGTATTTTTCAATTCTAGAATACACAAATGATTCTTCAAGATGTCAGCTGAGATTTCCTGTATTTACATTCATCGCAAACATATTATTCTTTATGTTCTTAAGCATGGTTAATAGTTGCTTTAAAATCTTTGCTAATTCTAACATCCTGCTCACCTCAGAGTTTGTCTTTTCTCTTGAGAATCGGTCATATTCTCCTGATTCTTTGAATTTCAAGTTACTTGGGATTATATCCTCAACATTATGAATATTGTGTTTTAGACACTGAATTATTTTATATTCCTGTGAAGAGTGTAGATTTTCTATTTTAGCAAGCAATTATTTGGTTGCACTCAAACCAAAAACACTGGCTCCTGGGCAACACCTTATAGGTTAGTTAAGTTCTTTAACCCTTAGCTGGAGTCTGCCCCATGCATGCCTGGTTTGACAGCCAGAGGTTTAGGCAGAGTTTATAATAGAACTTGGGATTTCCCTTTCACTTGCCAATAACTGTGGTTGTCCCCAACACTGTCCTCTGGTTCTTTAGGACAAAAAAAATTGAGAATTTTCTTTCAGAATTTTAGTGACATGTTGGTGCCAACTTTGGCTTGCCCACAAACTAAATACTATTGAAAAATGGGTAATTCATCCATGCAGTGCCCTTTTTTAAAGTGTCAACTCCTCTTGAGAATCTGCCTGCTTTTTTTCACTCTCTGGTGCCTTTAAGTTATTGGTTTTTCTGTTTTGTCCAGAACTTACAGTTACCAGCAGGAGGGTGAGGCTCAATAGGAGCTACTCAGCCGTTCTGGAAGGAGAAGTCTGATTATGACTAATTCCATTATTATTTTATTTTAGTCGTCTCCACATCCAACATGGGGCTCAAACTCATGACCCTGAGATCAAGAGTCACCTGCTCTTCTGACTGAACCAGCCAGGCACCCCTGACTAATCCTAATTATGATTTATAATTACTGAGCCTTTACTCTGTGCAGGAACTGTGCTTTATAGATCTCATTTAATCCTATAAGAATCCCAGAAGGGAAGGAAGTGTCACTGTTTACATTTTACAGATAAGGAAATGGAAGATGAGAAAGGTGGAAGTCATACTCCAGTAACAGAATCAAACTCAAGTGTTTTGGAGACCAAAGTCCATACTCTTACTGCTTTAAGAAAGAAAATTAGCTCTCACTACCATAAGGTGCCCTGAGGCACCAAAGACTGCCTTAGGCAGGTTTCTTAATCAGAAGCCAACTTTAAACTAGATGATTGCAGGTGCTTGGAATTCATCTTTTTTTTTTTTTTTAAGATTTTATTTATTTATTTGAGAGAGAGAGAATGAGAGAGAGCACATGAGAGGGGGGAGGGTCAGAGGGAGAAGCAGACTCCCTGCCGAGCAGGGAGCCCGATGCGGGACTGGATCCCGGGACTCCAGGATCATGACCTGAGCCGAAGGCAGTCGCCCAACCAACTGAGCCACCCAGGCGCCCTAGAAATTCATCTTTTTACTCATTTAAAGCAGTGTTTCCCCATCGTGGCTTCTCAGAAGGATCCCCTGAGGGGAATCTCTGGCTACAGATCACAGATTTTGTGAATCAGTCTCCAGGGGCAGGGGCTGAAAATCCAAATATTTAACAGACATTGCAGATAATTCAATGTTCTTCCCAGTTTGAAAACACTTACTTAGAGAAAGGAGCACCTGGTACTGAACACTTTATTCCCAAATCTGTGTTACCTGGTGTAAATAATGAGAGTCATAAGAAATGCTAATTATCCTCTAGGGCTGACCTCAGGTCTGGCAGGCTCTTTTCTAAGTAGTTTGCATATAGTATCTCCTTTAATCCTCTCACCAGACCTAGAAGTCATTGCAGGTTTTTATGAGGAAACTGAGGCACCCACTTAGCCACAGTCCTACCAATGAGCAGGGGACCAGTAGGCTGTTTGAGTCTATACCGCCCTTCGTCACTGCATTATTCCATTTCCATGTGTTCCGTCTATCCAGTCTGCCACCATCACTCCCGAGAAGAAGTTTGGGTAAATGTGTGGCACAATACATGTTTCCCAAGTACCCAAAAACAACGTTCCCAGCCTGCAAAGAGTCCTTTTTCTGTCAGAACCCACGGAAGCATTGGGTTGTACTCGGGGAAGCTTCCGTTTGATTACTTTGAGCAGGAAGGTGAAAAAGAGTAGGAAAGAAGCCAGAGAGGTCAGCCAGCTGATCTACAGCACGCACCAACTTCCACACATTTACTATAGAAGTCTCTGTGCTAGGTACCGGCGTATAAACCAGATGAGGGGTCCACTGTCTAAGGAAAGAGGAAGACAATAAATAAGAAAACCAACTATTGCAAACTGACCTATTGACCATATGCACAATCCTTGGGGTCTTTTATAGATTATGGTAGCCACCAAAGAAGTTTGAAGTGGGTACTGTAGGCTATTTCCTTACAACAGTTTATGCTAAAAGCAAGTCTCAAACCAAGAGATGTCTTTTTATTTTTATTTTTTTATTTCTTGAGAGAGAGACAGAATAAGCAGTGAAGGGGCAGAGGGAGAGGGAAAGAGAATCTCAAGCAGACTCCATGCTAAGCATAGAACCTGACGTGGGGCTCGATCTCACCACCCTGAGAACATGACCTGAGCTGAAACCAAGAGTCAGACACTTAACCAACTAAGCCACCCAGGTGCCCCACCAATAGATGTTTACTAACTAAAATTTTGTTAGCAAAGCAAGTATCAAAAAACAATTCATATGACCTCTGTAGACTGGAGAAGGCCTCTACTCGCTTTCCTTTCAGATGGTTTAACCATTAACTTTGCATGAAAAGCTCATTCTACTTTAATGGCAAGTTTCCAGAGGCAGGATACTGTCACCCCAACATCCTGACAGAATCTAGATTTCATGGCTACAAATCAGACCTTTTTAAGTGCAAACCCTAAGGGTACAGTCAGGAGCTTGCTGGATTCTTATATCCTATTCATGCTTTTTATTAAACATTCAATGTATATTAAATGCCTTAATTTCATAACAGCTCATTTCTATTCCCCACATTAAGAACAGGCTACATTTCACATAAATCGAAACCTGTTTCTGACATCAAATGCTGATTAAAATAATCTGTTGTTGCTAGAGATGTGGATATCAGGAGGGCCTGTCATAGCTACCTCTGGAGTCTAATCCTTTCCGATAGAATGTTATCTGACCCTCTGCTGTACCTAATTAGCACACTAGCTGACCACCTCTTGACCTTGCTTTCTACATCAATCCCTGGGTACTGGTTTAACCCGAGTTTTGCATTTTATCATATCATACTGTAATATGAAAGAACTTTAAAGATAATTACAGACACTGTAACAACAACAAATAGGAAAATAGAAACCATGGTAAGTACTATAAAAGAAGCCCCTTACAGGGTGTTTTGACAGAATTAGAAGGCAAACCAGTTCATCTCACCAGGACCCCATGGCTGGACAAGGGGAGGGGGCGTTGAGAGTCAGGGATCAGCTCTCCTTTTCCTTCTCCTAGCCTTACTGCTTCAGTCATTCAGAAGTACAAGTAGTGGGCAGCGCAGAGAATGTTCAGGGAGGTGGGGAGAACCGGAATCATGAAAAGTCAGAGAGGACAGATAATGTTAGTGCCAGGGATCAGCAGGGAAGTTTCCTGAAAATACCCTGACTCCTACCTTCCCCAGAACCAGCAGAGCTTATGGAGCAGTCTCAGCGGTCCTGAGACACACGGACTCCTCAGAGCGCATGCAGTTCCACACACCAAGAACCCTGCTTCCTCCCACTAACCAGCTCCCACCTGCCTTGTCACTGCCTCCGCCCCTAGTTCTACTCACTGCTCCCTCCTCCTGCTCCAGCCTGATGGAACACTTCTCTGGAGAAGCAATGTCTGGCTGTTCCTACCCTCCAACACCAATTTCCTCCGCTTCCAACTTCCTAAAGGAGGACAACTAGTGGATTCTGTTCATTTGTATACTTCTACTGGTGTGTTTTCTTTGTTGTTACAATAAAGAATATTTTGCATGTTCATTATACGAAGAAATCAAGCAATATGTAAAAGAATAAGGAATAAAGCAATAATCACCTTAAATCTTACAACTCAAAGAGAACTGTTAGCAAACTAACTTTTAATTATCTTGCTACATATAAATACACAAATTTTTATTTTACATAAACAAGACCTTATTAAACCTGTTAGTTTTATCATAGCTCTATTGCTTTTTTGTTAACATATTTTGGCTTCCACACTTACACATTCTAATATAATCATACATAAATAATGTACACATATGTGGGACAGTTGTCATTGTTCTCAATAAAAACACTATAAATTCTTCCTTTCATCTTTTATCACTTAATAACGCTTTATGGAAATTCCTTCAAGCCAGTGGTTTTAAATTTCATTCTTGGGATGCCTGGGTGGCTCAGTCGGTTAAGCGTCTGCCTTCGACTCAGGTCACAATCTCAGGGTAGCCCTGGACATGTAGGCATGTCAGTGGGGAGTCTGTTTCTCCCTCTCCCTCTGTGATCTCTCTTGCTCTCTGAAATAAATAAAATCTTAAAAAAAAAAATTCATTCTCTTTAAGGGTAGCCTAATATTCCATGGTATCAATTACCAGAATTTAACCATCCCTTAATGATGGACATTTTTACATTGTTTCTAGGTTTGTTTGATGGTGTTTGTTTTTGTTTTGGGCCCTACAAATAATGTATGCTTATCCTTTTACAAATGTCCTTTATATATTGCACCTTTATTTATTTTTTGGCCCTTTTATTTTTTTGACTATGAAGCAAAAAAATCTGTAGGCAATTGGGGATTGTTCTAAAATTTTTCAGTAGTACAAATAAGACTGCAATAAACATTCCAGATTATACCTTTGATTGTTAGGTTAAAGTCCTAAAAGTTAAATAGATAAATTAATGAAGAACATTTTCAAGATTCTTAATGCACACGGCCAAATTTTTCTCCAGAAAGATTGTGATTGTAGCCTTTTCAGTCTTTCTAGAAGAGTGTGAGAGGCTTTCTTTGAGAATACCCTCCCTACCACAGACTATTCTTATACTCATTTCTTCATTAACTCTACATCATAAGAGCACCTTTAATCATATCCATGACTCTGTGTCCACCTCTCTTGCTGGATCCTAAAAATCTTCACATTGGGTTGGTGGTGTACTTTTTCTTTAAGGTGGCACTCTTTGTGGAGCATCTTCAATAACTTTTGAGCAAAAGGAATTTCCTTTTATGTCAGGGGTAATTTTCGCTATTACTGATTACAAGCTATATACCCCAATACAACCACTAACTTTATCTTCCAAGGTAGACAGAGCTTATCCCTTGGGGTTTATATAATGGATATAAGGTATATTGATGGGGCTGTCTTCTTGACAAAAGACAGACAATATTCATCTGGAAGAGGCTTAAAGTCCTCATTTCTTCAAGACACTTGCTTCTCAGAAATATCTGAAAACCCAGTGTCCATGAAAATTTGTTTATCAATGATTCTCAAACCTAATGTCCATCAGAATCACCTGAAAGGTTTGTTAAAAGACCTTTGGCTGAGCCCCAACCCCAGAGTTTCTGATTCAGTGTGTCTGGGGCAGGATTGGAGAATTTGCATTTCTAACAAGTTTTTAGGTGATGCTCATGATGTTGGTCCATTGGCAACACTTGAAAACTACTGTTCTATCCTTACCCTCCCCCACCTGCTCTGGTAATAGAGCCTCACTATGCAGTTCTATTACTTCTTTATAAACTATCCCTCTTTTTATTAGTTCTGTCCTCTACAACAGTAAAGAACAGCGGGTCAGCACCTTCCTCATTATAACCTTTCATATCCGTGAAGAAAAAGATTAGGTTTTCCTCATTCTCCTTTTCACCTGAGTCCTGATTCCCTCAGCTTTTCCTTATAATCATATATCCAACCAGCTCATCATTTTTATTACTCTTCCCTGAAGCCCATTTTGAATTTCCACCCTACCACCACCCACTCCTGTTCCAATCTCGGTTAATAAGATATGAGGGGAAGGGAATGTGCTAACATAAACCTTGAATTCCTAACTTTTCTGGCTGTTCCTACCATGGTCTCTGGCCATGATATTTAAGAAGCTTCATAGAAATTGATTTTTTTCTTCAGTCCTTTATTTCAAAGATTATAGCATTCCACAAATGGATAGAAAATATTAGTCACTTTCTTCATATTTTCAAACATATTCGACTGCATCTTTTGATAACAAATACCCCTTTATTTAGTCCACAAATATTTTTTGAACACTTAGAACATGCCAGTCACTGCGAAAACTACATCAAGTGGATTGACATTAACTTGGGGTCAGGACAGCTTGTTTAGGCAGGTCCTAACAGCCTGAGAATATGAGAAATGTTTTCAACAGCTAAAAGATAGTGTTTATCAACGCAAAATTAGTTTAGCTTCTTCCAAATCCACTGTGCATATAGAAACGGACCTAGATTATAGTCAACTTTACATTATCTACAAGGAACGAATAGTATCTTCTATAATTCAAGTTGGTATACTATTAAAATACTATTAAAAATATACTATATACTATAAAAAATAATTATTTCTGTTTGTCTTTGGGGTGTGTTCTGAAACGCATATTCCATTTAATGCTGCCATGGATAGCACTGATTCATCAAAAAAGATGTCTGAAACTATCTTAGTCCTAAATGGTAGGAGAGAGGGAGCTTTGTGAGGTCTCTTTTGTAAGAGCATTAATTCCATTCATGAGGGCTCAGCCATCATGACTTAAGCAACTTGCAAAAGCCCCACATCCTAATACCATTTCAACATATGGATTTGGCAGTGAGAAAGAAGAGAGGGGGCAGATGACAAAAGTGTTCTGCTTATAGCAGAAACTTTTTTTTTTTCCTATGGTTACTATTTTCCCCATGCCCTGAACACTATTTCGTATTGTGAGGCTGCAAAAATTTGCAGGGTAAATTGCATTATGTGTTCTTGGTGCTATGAATTCTTGGCACAATGCTTGTGGTTTGGGGACACCAGAGCATTAAGTGAGTCTGGTAATACTCTTCTAAGGTTACCCTGTGTGGTTGTGCTCTGCATATGAATGGTCTAAACCTTTTTCTGGCTTCTGCTGAATGAGTTTTGATTCCTAATGCCCAACAAAATATATGTAAATAATGGTGCTGAACCTATCTCAAAGAAGCAACAATAAAACTACCTTATGAAATGGGAAAAAGCAAGTTTTATGATAGCTCAAGTCTCTTTCAAGGAAATGACCATGGAAAAAAGAAGAAAAATCTGTCGGCAATGGGAGCTTGGTGGAAGTGCTTTGACCTAACAATAGATATCACACTTTACTGTAGTTGATGCCAGTCTGTGGCTTCCAAGAATTTGAAGAAAATGAGGATTGATTTCCAATGTACAATACCAGGGCCCTATTTCCTTAAGGGGCTGTGCTAATCCTATGCTTTCTGATATCAGTTCCATTCTTTCCAGGAACACATGGACCACATCCCCTAGAGAAGAAAGGCAGGAAGTGAGCTCAGAGGCAAGCGTTTGAACTTTCCACCCTCCAAACGAATTTTGAAACTCCATGTGAAAATTGTAAATAAAGTACTAATGTATTAAATCCAACAGGACATTAAAATAATAATCCACCATCCCCAAGCATATTTTTACAGGAAATTTGTTAGTGTACCATTTAAAAAGTCAAAATAAGTAGGAAATACTGTAGGATAATAGCATTCTGAAAAGATATTTGATAAAAATTTACTCCCATTCTTAGTTTTAAGGTCTCTAGAAATTTGGAATAGACTATTTTCCTTCCTGTAATGATGAATACTGGTCGCAAACCAAAAGGTAATATACTCAATGGGAAAATACCGTAAGCATTTCTAGTAAAATCTGAATGAAACAAGAATGCCTACTACAAAATTATTACACAGAATGCATTTCTTCATTCAAAAACATGTATTAAGCCTATACATATTTCCAGGCACTCGGGGGTATAAAGATGAACAAAATATCCTATTGTCTTGAAAGTTCTCACCAAACAAAAAGATATAAAGACACAGCTATTGGAAATGAGAAAAAATCGTTACTGCGATAGAATTTCAATCTCAAATGGAACGAGAGGTTATAAAATTTAAAAACCTCATGTACTTGTTGCCCTCAGGAAAACAAAACTTGACTGAAACACAGATTTCCTTTAAATACCTGATTTACAGGGCACCTGGGTGGCTCAGTCGTTAAGCGTCTGCCTTCGGCTCAGGTCATGATCCCAGGGTCCTGGGATCAAGCCCCGCATCGGGCTCCCTGCTCAGCGGGAAGCCTTCTTCTCCCTCTCCCACTCCCCCTGCTTGTGTTCCTGCTCTCGCTATCTCTGTCTCTGTCAAATAAATAAATAAAATCTTAATAAATAAATAAAATAAAATAAATAAATACCTGATTTACAGAAAACTGATAATACTGGAATTTTCTTAAAAATGCTAGGAGAGTTGGTCAGGGGTTGCCTTAGATAAATCTTGGGAAGGTTTACTTATGGTTTCCAGAGGCATGAACAAGAAACAAGGCAGGTCGGGCTGGTCTCGCCAAATAAGCTGAACTGAGCTTTGTTTGTGTGAGTGGATTGGTTTTGTCTGCTCAGGGAATTTTCAAAGCTGGTCTCCATTCATTTTTGATTTTAACAGACTCTAACTCAACTCTCTCCTCTTTACATTCCCAACCGGTAAATACTGCCCACCCCAAAACCTCCACACAGTCGCTGGTAGCTTGTGGAGGTTTGCATGTCCCAAATTGCAGTTCCTTTGCTATTCCAGAATAAACTCATCTTTTTGACAATTTCGAGCTCGTCTCAGTTTACCCCTTTATTCAGGTTGACATTACTGACAGACCATGTACATTAATGTAGATAGTAATTTACGTAGACAATATCAGATAATAAACTGAATGAACTAGAATTAACAAGTGAGATAAAAAACATAAATGTCTCCAAATTAACATTGGGAGGAAATATTATTCATAAAGTAATAAAAAGATAAAATAACTAGGCATCTTACCAAGAATATGCAACACCAGTATGAAGGTGAAGGATACCAGAATAAAGAATGCCTCTTTGGCATACGCATTATTTTGAGGTAAAGACCAGTGAGAGCTTGCAATGGTAGAAAAAGCTATTTGCCTCTCCCCTAACTGCCTAAAAATAGAACATAAAGGTCCCCTTTTAAAAGAAAATTTTCATTCGTGGAAGTATCCCCGCCTGGAGGACAGCTAGTCCTGAGATGATTCTCACCACCTGAGAGCCTCTTGTTTGCGTAAGACAAGCCTTATTTACCAGCCGTTTCCTCCCTTCCCCTTCCTGTAACTTGCCTCCTTGGCCTTTGTTTAGCATGGGCTGGCACCAAAGCTCCAATCATCGGACCACCTCTTTGAGTCTCATTTCTTCATAAAATCCCAATCATCAGTTATTGTAAGTAACTAAGATTGTTTTTTCTTTTGTTAAGTCTTTATTAGTGTGATTCTCAGGCCCCAGCCACTGAACCTAGGAGGGTAGAGGAAGAGTTCTTTTTTATTTTTTTTTTAACCTCTAAAAGGAAAGTATAGAGGTGCCTGGGCGGCTCAGTGGGTTCACTGTCTTCCGCTCAGGTCATGATCCTGGAGACCTGGGATCAAGCCCTGCATTGGGTTCCCCGCTCCTTGGGAAGCCTGTTCTCCCTCTCTCTCTCTCCCTTTGCTCCCCTGCTCGTTCTCTCTTTTTCTCTCTGTCTTTTTCTCTATCTCAAATAAATAAATAAAATCTTAAAAAAAAGAGAAAGAGGAAAGTACAGTTTACAGAAAGATCCCAAAGAAAATAACAATAAATGGAGAGGCATATTAACTAAACAGAATACAATCTCAATTTCTTCCAAAATAACATATAGCTTAAATACAATTTCAATTAAAATTGCAATGATTTTTTTTTACCTTGACAGAAGTGATTCTAAATTTAATCTGAAAAAAATAAAAGGCAAGACTAGCCAAGAAAATCTTGAAACACATGAATGTTAAAGGAAGTCTTTCTTTAGCAGATATGTAAATTCTTCAGGGCCATAGCAGTAATTTTTGAAGTGTCTGATTCTGAAAAAAGATTCAGGCAAAGCAATACAAACACAAATTTATAGGATAAGGAAAATAGTCAAATGATTTGGGGAAAATTGACAATTTAGAATTAATCCATTTAGAAACTACAGGTGAATTTTAAAAGTTAAACATAAAAATAAGTTCCTCAAAAAGTTGAAATAGAATTACCCTAAGACCCAGAAACTACACTCTTAGGTATACGCCCAAAAAAATTAAAAACAGATATTCAAACAAATACTGGTACACAAATGTTCATAACAGTGCAATTCACAATAGCCAAAAGTGTCTTATCATGTAAGTGTCTTATCAATAATCCAAATGTCTTATCAGTGGATGAATGGATAAACAAAATTTGGTGTATCATATAATCATATAAAGGATTGAAGTGGTTATACATGCTCCAAGGTGGATGAATTTCCAAAACATTATTAAGTCAGAGAAGCCAGCCAGAAAAAAGGTCACATATTGTGTGGTTCCATTTATGCAAAATATCCAGAATAAGTAAATCCACAGCCACTGAAAGCAGATCCGTGGTTGCCAGGGGCTGGGGGAGTAGGAAGTGGGGAGTGATTGCTTAATGGTTTTGGAGTCTGCTTTGGGTGTGATGAAATGTTTGAAACTAGATGTGATGGTTATACAACATTGTGACTATACTAAATGTCACTTAAAAATTGGTCATTTATGTGAATTTCACCTCAATAAAAATGTAAATGAGTAGAATTAACAGAAAAAATGTGGGTGTACATTCTCTAAAATCTGAATTTGGAAGTTTTCTAGATATAAAATGGTGAAAAACAAGAGGAAAAGATAAATACACGTGATGGATGAAAATTAAAATGTTAGTGAGTCAAACTTAATAATAAAATTGTACTATATAGATAGGTTTCTCAAGGAATACAAGTCATTAGGTCTCCAAACCTACCCTTCCCCATTCATCTCTTCCCTGCTCCTCTAACCACTGCTAAAAAAATTCAGCACCTTTTGTTAGTCTGATCTACAGCACCAGCTCAAAGAATATCAGAGAGATGCATGAAATTGCTGTTTCACACCTTGCCAACAGCATAGAATAAGCTTTCGTATAGGGTTTATGAAGACCCTATTTATGCCCACAAAGTATTGAATTTTTTTTTTTTTTTTTAAAGATTTTATTTATTTATTTGAGACAGAGAGAATGAGAGGGAGGAGGGTCAGAGGGAGAAGCAGACTCCCTGCCGAGCAGGGAGCCCGATGCGGGACTCGATCCAGGGACTCCAGGATCATGACCTGAGCCGAAGGCAGTCGCTTAACCAACTGAGCCACCCAGGCGCCCCCAAAGTATTGAATTTTAAAAGGAGCAGATCGTAGCAAGATTTGCCATAAGTCTCAGTCTGGTTAATCTATAAACAGATTTTATTAGATATTTATTTAGATGCTCTGTACAGATTGCTTTAATTTTGAAATTAAGTTTCCAGGTTGGCAGTGGAATTTTAAATACTTGAATTCTAGAAAGGCAGCAGCTTTTAACCTTTGCACTTTTCTTTTGAAAGCTAATTAGGAAATTAAATCCAAAAGGACTGAATCCATAAAATGTTGGCTTTGTAATGCTGATGGAAAAATTTAAGTCACCTGTTATTTTGGTGTCATTCCCCTGATTAGTCATTGGAATGAGATGTTCAAAGAATTTTTTAAAGATTTAAAAAAATAATTTAGGAGCTCCATAACCTTTGTTAATATTAGAAACTTTATTGCTTGGAAAATTAAATCTGAACAGAGAAGTATTTTAGATTTTCTTATCACTCCTGGCTAAAGGTTTTCTTAATTTATTATGCCCTTGATCAGTCAGTAAACTTTGGGGTTAATTTATAGTGGTGTTGTCAGCTGGAGCTCCAGAGCCTGCCCATTATCTCTGTAGGCACCCTGGCGCCCTGTGAGTACTTACCACAGACAGCGGGGGTCCACTGGGGTTGGGGGGAAACGCTAAAGCTTTTTCTACCTCCAAAGGCATTTCCAGCCCATGAGCACTTGCAATGCTCGGCAGAATTCAAAATTCCCCTTTCCTTCAGCTGAAGGTTCTATTTACAGCTGTGACCCTCCACCTCTTCAAATGAGTTGAAAATACCTCCCGACAGATGTAATTTTTTTCTCTTTTGTCTTGAATATGCCCACAATCCTATGAAATCCTACCAATATTCATGGAGATCCAGGTGTGTGTGCCTCAGGTATGTGCTTCCTAGGACTCACCTGTCAGCATGTCCATCTGAAATTCCTTCTCTCAGATATCAAGTGTGTGAAGCCTATTTCTGGTTAACTTAAGCCTCAGACCCAGATTTTTTTTCTTTTTCCTTCAGCAAATGTTTTTAAGCACCTACCTTCTATCTGACACTTTCCTAGGTACAGATGAGAAAACAGTCAAGTCCTCAAATGTTCAGGAGAGGCAGAAGTGTAAATTGGTAACTTGAATACTATGTCAGATTCCAAGATAGAAGCCCCAAAAGGGAAGAGTAGGCCTACAAAGAGGGTGGGCATAGTTCTGCCTCGTGGTATGGGAGTCAGGGATGAAGTGGACCTTGAAAGGTAAAGGATGTGTTTATAGAGTGAAAGAAAAGAAAGCATTCCTGACTGGTAGCTAGTCTCCAAAGGTGGTCACACTCAGTTCCTTCAATTCCTTCCCTCCTTGTATGTGCCTCATGTACATGCACGATGTTCCTCACATCAAGAACTAGAGCTAATTCTCCTATCTTTTGAATATGGGCTGACCTTAGTGACTCCTTCTAATGAGTAAAATGTGGCAGAAGTATACTGTGTGACTTCTAGAGCAGGTAGGAAAGGACCATGTCAGTTGGACCTAGTCCGTTTGGGATGCTTGCTCTTGAAACCTAGGCACCATGTTGTGAGGAAGCCCAGACCACAAAGAAGGACCTGGGTGGAGAGAAGCCCAGGACTGCCAGTGTTCAGTCCTGGCCAACTTCCCAGACTGCAGGCATTATTAATTGCTAAACTTATAAAGGAGGGAACCTTTGAGATGACTCTAGCACCAGCCACCATCTGACCACAAACTCATGCGAGAACACTGATTAGAATCACCTAGCTGAGCCCAATCAACCTCTACCACCATGAAAGGTAATAATAGTAAATGATTGTTGTTGCTTGAAGCACTAACATTTTGCAATGGTTTCTTATGTAGCAATAGAAAACTAGAACACAGACAATGGAGGAAGCCTAAGTAATGGCACAGGGGACACTAAAAAACAGCCTGATTTTGGGCATCACTGGCTCACAGAGTGTTGAAAGAGGAAAGGAGGAGAACATGGCATAAAGCTGCAGGATCTGGACACTTGTTGATGCCCATCAAGGGGGAAGGATTCTAATGTATGGGCAATGGAGAAGCCATTAACCTCTTGGATGAGGGGAGAGAGGTTAATATGATCAGATCTGGGGAAGCCTTTCTAGCAGCAGTGTGCAGAAGGGTTGGGAAGATAGACTACTACATTCATCCCAGCAAGAGAAGATGGTGGCCCTGAAGTAAGGTGAGACAAAAGAAGATGGAGGGGAGAGGGCAAATTTAAACATGCTCAGAAAGATAATCTATAGGATTTGGAGATTGTCTGGATTTGAGATTGATGGGAGGAGAAATTAAAAATCGTTCATTTATTAAATTCTAACTGAGAGCCTACTAAGGACCACACATGCTTCTGTGCCCTGACAGTAAGGCAGTGAGTAAGACCTCTGGGGCCCTCATGAGCTTCTATTCTAGTGAGGAAGAAAAACAAATGGGTTTAAGTGAGTTTCAAACTTCATTTCCAGTTAATGCTTTTCTTATTAATTTGTGTTCTCATTTATCATGAGGTATATAGGAGAAATGGACAATTTTCCAGAAAGTAAAATGAACTCCTTAATTTTATATTCTAATGGTGATCCATGAGGCAGATTATCTGGGTGCTTGGGGCAGTTCAAGACCTATTTTTTGATACTGTTAGACTCCACATGGAAATCCAGACACATGGTGGTCAAAGGACTACCCTGGGCTGTCTACTGTGGTCTTTGGTCCCAGATACCAGTGACACATAGCAAAGGAAAGGGAGCATGAAGGACATACTTTAGTCAGGAAGGAAGTGATTTTCATTAATTTTTCTACAATCTTGCACATATTTGTTAATTCAGTAAATATCCATCACTCTGCTGTGCATATTGCAGGGAAAAAAGAGAAAGAGAACCCCTTAGTTCACGGAGCTTATATTGCATTTAGGAAGACCGATAATTAAACTGGTAAAGAAACAACATAATATCAGTGTATTAGCTTCCTTTTGCTGCCATAACAAAATACCATAAGCTTAGTGGCTTAGAACACAAAACATCTATTACAGTTCTGGAGTTCAGAAGTCTGAAAATTGATCTCATGGGCCAAAATCAAAGTGCCAGCAAGATTGTATTTCTTATGAGAATCTGTTTCCTTGCCTTTCCAGCTTCTCAAGATCCTCTTCATTCCTTGGCTTACAGCCCCCTTTCCATGGTGTCGTCACTCTGTCGTCCTCTTCCCTTGTCCTATCTCCTTCTCTGGCCTGATCCTCCTGCCTACTTTTTATATGGATTCTTATCTCACCCAGATTATCCAGGATGATTTCTTCATCTCCATATTCTTACCTTAATCACATCTGCAAAGTCCCTTTCACCCTGTGAGGTAACAAATCTATTGATAGGTTCTGGGGATTAGGATGTGGACATATTTGGGGACTATTATTCACCTAACCACACTCAAGTACTGATTACTATGAAGACAAGTAAAGCAATAAGCAGATAGAAAGTGTGACTGGGCAGAAAAGAATGAAAAATTGGGTAAAATAGGGGGTCTGATTATGTAAAGACTAGGAATTTTATTCCCATTATGATGGGAAAACTGAAGGATTGGCCAGGTGTGGGATGATGGGGCTTACAGTTCTGAAGATTCATTTGATGCTGTGTAGAGAACATTGAGGAATTTTATTCCAAAGAGGAACAGAGAAAAGGGACTAATGGGCAATGTGCGGTCAAGGAGGGCGTTTTTGTTGTTGTTTCGATTTTTTTTTTTTAAATTGGAGATACTTTAGCAAGTCTGTGTGTTGAAGGGAGTAGTGTAGTAAAGAGGGGAAACAGGTGATACAGGAAGAAAAAGGGTTAAAGCAGAGGCAAAGTCCCTGACTGGGCAAGAGGACAATAGGATCCAGTGCACAAGTAGAGGGGTTAGTCTCATAGGAACATAGACCCTTCTTTCCTTGTCAACAAGGAGGGGAGGGAAGAACAAGGGGGAAGGGACAGATGCAGAGAGACCAGTACATTGTACCTACTTTCCTGGTGAAATAAAAGGCACAGGCATTGCTAAATGTGAGTGTGTGTGTGGGGGGATGGTTATAAGAAAGAAAAGTAATGATGAAATATTTATCCAAGAAGTGAGAGAATGCATTGACTCTGAAAATGTCCTGGGCAATATTGAAAGCCCTTCGAGGATGGTAGTCATTTGTCTAGAGCCAGCAGGGTGTATGTTTTTTCTCAGCCATGATCAGCTGCGTGGGAAAAGTAATGGAGAATGTGTAATAAGTTGGATTTAATCAGGGTTAGGGTTTCAAATGATGTGAACACAATGGAGAGGGAAGGGAACGGATTTGAGGGTGATGCAAGGGAGCATGTAAGTATGGACTGTGGTGTCTAAGTTGGATAAAGAAGGGAAGTGAGGGCACGGGGCAGTGAAGGACAGTAGAAAGAGTTAGGGTCAAGGGATAGAAAGTCCTGGGGGGTAAAAAAAAAAATTATTGGTATGGGGGTATTAAAGTAAGTGAGCTGGAAAAATAGGAGCTAGTGATCAGAGTAGAATGCCTCAAAATGAGATTTTGGAGGTGATCTGTGTAACCGGTAACTAAGCGTACCATGGGTGTGGATAACTAAGGTGCAATGGAAGATCAAATTGTTGGAGGTAAGGCCAAGGTGTTGAATGAATTATCCATACAGATATTTAAAAACATAAAGGATGCTAACAGAAGAGTGGTGCAGAAACTTTCAGTAATCTGGGGCCAAAATTCTTCAACAAATGAAAACAAAAGATTGGAAGGCTGGTAAGTGATTATTAAAAGGCAGGTTATCAAATAGGACAATCAAAGGCATCTGGGGGGCAGCAGGGAGAATAATGGTACTACACGGTCATACAAAGCACTACCACTCTAGGTATGGTGCTACATGGGCTGGTGGGAAAGAAGACAGCCATCATTTAAAGAGAGCTCCAGGGAAAGCCCTGGCTTCAAGGACAGCCAGATTTCCATAAGAGTAAGAAGGTTAAAGGAACTTTGAGGATTTAGGGGATTTTGCTGATGACACTCTGTGAGTTCTAGAGAATACAGCTGCAGAATTTAGGGGCTTGGAGGAGTAGGAGCTTAATTCAGGAGAGCTACACAGAGCCGTAGTGGGGTTAATGCCCTGGGAGCCTGGGGCTTTTTGTGGGGACTCTGATCACAAGGGATGTAGGGAATCATGGGATTAATCTGAGGT
This sequence comes from Neomonachus schauinslandi, assembly GCF_002201575.2. Taxonomy (NCBI): domain Eukaryota; kingdom Metazoa; phylum Chordata; class Mammalia; order Carnivora; family Phocidae; genus Neomonachus; species Neomonachus schauinslandi. Next base: position 45,604,932 of record NC_058405.1, on the reverse strand, counting down.
TCTCTTAGGGCCGGGGTCAGCAAACATTTCCTGTAAAGAAAACACTGCAGGCTGTGGGGAACGTAAGTTCTCTACACGCAGGGAAAGAGCAGCCATCGACGATGCATAAATGAATGGGGGTGGCTGAATCCCGATAACACTTCGCTGGAATAAACTGGCAGTGAGCTGACCCCTGCTTTAGGTGGAGCTGGCTGATAAAATCTGGGACTGATTTAGGCAGTTGCAGGGATAAAGCAGGCAGAAGTGGTGCAGGAGAAGGGTGATAGGAATAGTATTCTCACTGGGAATTCATGTGATCTTAGGGCCGTCCATCCTGCCAGGTCTTCTATGTGGCATTTGGATCTCTGTGGGTCCACTCAGACCCTGCTGTGGCCTCCTGGGTTTTAGCTAGAATGATGTGTCTTCCACCAAGACACAAGTGATGAGCAAGAACCATTTTTGAGGGAAAGATGATGAATTTCATTTATGAGGTTGAGTTTGAATCGTCTTTGAAACGTGAAAGTAGAGATGACCAGGAGCCGGTTGGACTGGGATCTGGAGCTCAGCAAATGTCTGGTTGGGATGTTTGGGACGTGTGGAGGAAGGCATAATCCTTGGGGAGGGTATACATTGAAGTCTCACCCAGGCTCTAGTTGGAGAGATCGCCTCCAACTACATCGCCCTGGGAACACTAATGGGCCGGCAGAGATACTCGGTTATAAAAATCCCCTCCGAGTCCTGAGGTTTCTAGTTTTATATATTGATAAAATCAATCTCAGATTTTCCAAATCCCATCCTCATTTGATGCTAGATGGGCACCGAGATGCTGCAGAGTGGAAGACAAAGTTTCCACCATGCACAGATCGGAGAGGTGCACTACTCGAGTGAGGTTGTATACTGAGAAATGAATGCGTGGAAAAAAGTCTTGAATCTTCTGTAGTTTTTCAGTAAAGCAGGACTCCTTAATGAATCGGGGGAGGGGGCAGGTTGAAACCCCTATCCGCCCCCCCGCCTTGGATGGCTCATTTTCCAGCCCATCATCACCTCTTGAACGATGACAAAGAAATAAGGAGGTGATATGTAAGTCATTTGACATTACTACCAATTAACAGCTTCTGTAGAGGGAAGTAACAGAAACCTTCACCTAAGTGTGTGTTTTCAGGTTGTCTCTTTGCCCTGAGAACCCAGAAGGTCAGGACGAGGTAGTGGAAGGGTGGTTTGTACTGGGAATCTGAAGACTTGGATTTGAGGTGGTTTGAGCACAAACGGGACCTGTGATCTTGGGTTCCTCACTTCTCTGCACCCGTGTTTTTACTTAGGAAGCGCCAGCTATGTGCCAAGCGCGTGCCAGACACCATATATGCTTCTTGTGTCGTTTAATAATTCCTGCCTGGAATAGGATTGCTGTGAGAGCCCCATATGAGGCGGCCACAAAAGCACTGTGTAAGCCATAAAGCAATACACCAGCACTGTAGAACACTAATCGTTTGTTTGCCGTACCTTAATTGCCGTAAAAATAACAATATGTTTGCCCATACCTGACAGACTTGTTTTTTTTCATGCAATTTTCTTTTGGTCTGTTTCGTGTTACTGTTTTTAGGTTAAGGAACCAAATTGCCCATCATCGTTTAAGGTTTATACAAAAATTGCCAAACTCCGAAAAGGGAAGGTGGAATGAGCACATTCTTAGGTGACCTGAGCCCCAGTCCTCTTACTAAATTTGCTGTGACTTTTATAAACCCACAGTCTGCTGCCCTTTCTAAAGCACCCCTAAGCAAAGTAAAGGGTTTGGAAAAAGGAATCCATAGGGGTGCTCTTTCCTGGACTGAGGCAGCACTGCCATTAGAAAATGATGGCATTCTTGCATTATAATTTACACCTGCATTTCATGCATTTTATTCACTGCCAATAATTATTGAATAATTACTGTGTTCTCCCACTGTGCCCTCTCTTTGTACTCCCACTTCTTCCTAGGGTTTCAGCTAGATTGTTGCCTTTTGAAAGTTTCTTTGCTTCTGAAAAGGAGGCAGGTAGTTTGTAATTCTTAGTTTTGAGCCAAGCATTTAAATAGGCAAGCTTTTAACCCAGTAGCCTGTCCTTTCTCTCTGATTTCCGTGTGCACTGTTTACTGGGAGAATAACAGGAAGTAGTTGGGCCTGGGAAGTCACTTTTGCTTAAAGACCTTAAAATTCATGTGTTTGTGACTCCCATGTTACCTATTTTCATGTAGCGTCTTCCAAATTTGCTAAGCTGATTTGAATTGAGATAAATTAGATCATTTGCAGCCCAACTTGCCTGCCAACTTCAAATTGGCACTTGAAGCACTTTATCTATGTTTGGGGGTTTGTTGGAAGACAAAATCATCAAGACTTAGCTACACTGAAGTTTGTTTTGTTTTCCTGCATGGAAAAACAAGATAACTCCTGCTTTTTTGTTGCTGTTGTTTTTCCTTTGCTGCAAAAAAAAAAAAAAAAAAAAAATTCCCAATTACCCAGTTAGTCTGTCTTGGTATCTATTCTGAAGCTCAGAGGAGAGTCTTGTCTTCTTTCCAGGAAACAAAACTTCAGAAATGGGAGTCTGGGTGGCTTAGTCGGTTAAGAGTCTGCCTTCGGTTCAGGTCATGATCCCAAGGTCCTGGGATGGAGCCCCGCGTCGGGCTCCCTGCTCGGCCAGGAGCCTGCTTCTCCCTCTCCCACTCGCCCTGCTTGTGCTCTTTCTCTCTCTCTCAAATAAAATCTTTAAAAAAAAAAAAAAATTTCAGAAATGATAGACCTATTATATCCAGTACTAGATATAATCCTGGTTGCTTGACTTATATGATCTTTTCGTCATTCTAATGTCACTGCTCCCAGGGAAAATCTTGTTAAGACTACAATCTCCTTCCTTGATGTTAAAAACCTCTAATTAGTCTTGGAAGGAACTTCAACTTCTGTCACTCCCGGAAGAGTGCGTATTCTGTGTTCTCAAGTGTGTATTGAGTTTTTGTCACCTATTTTATAACTGCGACAAACCTCAGCATATGACAGTTTCATAACCAAGTCTTTCTTGAGCCTGATTATTGAAACGAAGACAAAAGTTGTTCTGGAATCCAGGCCCCGCACACAGTGTTGGCTGCTTTGTGTATTTATTCCACCTTAGAACTTGCAACCGAAACGACTTGAGCTGTGGTGTTATGGATAACTGAGTGCTTATCAGAAGGCAGACTTCATTGGATAAATATGGACGCTGCTCTGACTGGAGGCCATCCTGTAACAACTAGCACTTGCTAAGGCAGAGTTGTTTATTTTACACTCATTTCTCAGTCCTCACATTGAGGTTTCCGTGAAATAGGTAGGTGGAAAGTAGGAAGTGGTCTGATCCTTTGCTTGACCCCAGAAGAACTGAGCTACTTGAAATCTGTTTGGAAATCTCAGCCCGGGTCATTCAGCGCATCCTTTTGTTCCCAGGGCCCTCCTCCTCAGTACGAGGAGCTTCCAAGTGATTTTCCCATAGGAAAAGAGATGATGATAAATAGAGTCCTAGGAATGTTTGAAACTTCATTTTGCTTCATTGTAAATAATACATTCCTTTAAATAATCTCCCTTCATCAGAACATATGTCACCTCACCTAGCCATCTCTATTGGGGAAAAACTGATTTGGAGGATAACAGATTGCCATTGCTAATGCCCCAATTATTATAAAATATTTGATAAAGACGAAGTCAGCCTCCAAGTATTTTTTTAGACACTGGTCAATTTATTCATTTAATAAATTATTACTGAACATCTGCCACATGCTAGATTCTGCACGAGGTGCTGGTGATAAAACAAAGCATAGCCCCTGCCCTCCACTGGACCCTCAGCAGCTGCTAAAAGTAAAATTAGAATCAAAAGCTAGGAGATGAAATAAAGAAATGCCTGGTCTCACAAAACCGTCTGCACAAGGCCAAGATGTTCAAACACACAGCGGACAAACACACATGCTGGTATCGCATCGGGGCTCTTCTCTAACCTAGATACAGTGAACAGGAGTAGTTGACATAATTAACTGAATGAATTTACTCATACCAGATATTTATTGCTTGTGTCCCTTTCCCTGCCCTCACAAAACTTAGAGCACTTATTGGCCAGTTTCTCCCTCAGTTTTTCCCAGCTGTAAAAATATCACTACATCTTTCAGTTCCTGACACCAAATTGTGGGAATCCTTCTCCAGTCTTCTTTCTTTCAACCTCAAACCTTCCCAACTTCTCATCCCCAGCACGGTCCAGAAACAAATTTTGCCAACTCCAAAACATATGCTGAGTCTCCCCTTTCCTCTGACCTCCATAGTCTCTGTCCTTGTCCAGCCCCGCCATCTCTCCCCTGACCCACACGATGGAGTCCTCACCATCTCCCTACTTCTTCTCACACTTCCAACCCGAACACACACATCATGCATTCTCAACTCAGCAGCCAGAGTGAACTTGTAAAAATGGAAACCAGTTATATGTCAATTATATCTCAATTAAAACAAAACAAAAGAAACCAGATTGTGCCTCTTCCCAATGTAAAGTGGCTTCCCCCATACAGAATAAAATCCAAACTCCTTTGAGGGCTATCGAGGCACATAGGAAGTAGCCTCAGACTTTCTCTCATAGCTCAACTCCTACCAGTATGGCCCACCCCAAGCCATACTAGCCTTTTGGTGCCTTAAATTCACCAACTTCCATCCCAAACTTGAGCCTTTGTACAGGCTGGTCCTTGTGATCTTTACGTAGCTGATTCCCTCATCACTCATTCCACCACACACAGTCACATCCTCAAAACTCTTCCTTGCACTCTCCCTTCACCATCCTATCACCAACACTTTAATTCTCCACATACCACTTATCAACACCTTGGGGTTTCCCTCTTTATTTGCTTATTGGATGGTTTGTCTACCACCATGAAAATGGAAGCTCCATGTCTGTCTAGTCTGTTGGCTAACTGTGGTGCCTAAAACAGTGCACGATGATGTATTGGGTGCTCAGCAAATATTTGTGGAATGAATGAGGGACCGAGCTGGAGGGAGAAAAGTTGAGAAGAAAAGGAGAGCTGGATAGGGAGAGGTGTTGACCATGCAGGGAGAAGTACGAGAGCCAGAGAGACTGTGAGAAAAATGAACTGAGTTTAAGACTGAGATTCCAAGGACAGAAAATTAAATATGGCGGGAGTATAAAGTGGGGTGGGGAAGAGGGTGGAAAGGTAAAGGTGGAGAGATGAGACACAGAGCATCAAGAAGTCTGAGATCTAAGCAAAAGTATTTGCGCTCTATCCTGTGGAACCCAATTAAGAGTTTTAAGTAGGGGAGTGATAGGATCAGGTTTGTGTTTTATTTTATTATTTTCTTTTTAAAAGATTTTATTTATTTATTTGAGAGAGAATGAGAGAGAGCACGAGAGGGAAGAGGGTCAGAGGGAGAAGCAGACCCCCCCAGCTGAGCAGGGAGCCCGATGTGGGACTCGATCCCAGGACTCCAGGATCATGACCTGAGCTGAAGGCAGTTGCTTAATCAACTGAGCCACCCAGGCGCCCTCAGGTTTGTGTTTTAGAAGGATCACTCTGGCTACGGTGTAAAGCCTGAATTAGAGGAGGGAAGACAGAAGAAACATTATGTTAACAGGAATGGTCAGTGTGGCAGCTTAAACAAAGAGGAGTCAGAAAGCAAGGATTTGGCAGTGTTTTTCCAACACTGTCAGGGAAGAGGCAGTAAATCTGAGAATCGGAGCATTCCAGTGAGTGTAGAGGAAGTATATAATGGTGGTTAAGCATCTGGGCTTAGAGTCAGACAGACCTGGGTTTAACCTCAAATCTATCACTCTGTAGTTTATGTGATCTAGCACAAGTTATCCTAAGCCACAATTTTCTCTGTAAAGTAGGAATAATCATTGTGGTGAGCATGTAAACTGCCTAGTGCTCTGCCTGTTATGGGTAGTAAATAAACGTTTAGCACTTGGTTGCACTTTGTTATGGGCTTGCTTAATTCTACCAAGTCACCCCATGACCTGGATGAACTGTGCCCCGATAGCCTTCACCTCTTTTGATGCAATTCTCTGCAAACCAGGAAACTCGGATTATTTCCTTGACTTCCTATATACCTGACAGAGCAGTATCCTGGCTGCCAATAAAAGCCTATTTTCCAATGAAAATTAATAAGATAACACTGGGTTTATATTTAGTCTCTTTTGAGTTCAGTTCACTCGAATCAGTCCTCTGAACTTACTGATCTCTGGGGAAAAAAAAAATAGATGTAGGGTCTTCAAGGCTGAAGGGCGGGCCCTGGGCCAGTGGCTACAGCAAGGGGGTGAGGCTCACCCCCGGGAGAGGGGCCACCAGGCTATTCTGGACAACCGTTCCCAGCTGTGCCATGGGGAATCGTGTGCTTGGAATGTAACCATTCTGCAGGAGAACCCTTCCAATACTTAAAATTTCCTGTTTTACCGGGGCGCCTGGGTGGCTCAGTCGGTTAAGCGTCTGCCTTCGGCTCAGGTCATGATCCCAAGGTCCTGGGATCGAGCCCCGCATCGGGCTCCCTGCTCAGCGGGGAGCCTGCTTCTCCCTCTACCTCTGCCTGTCACTCTACTTGTGCTCTCTCTCTATCTCTCTGTCAAATAAATAAATAAGTAAAATCTTAAAAAAAAATTTCATGTTTTACCTCCTTCCCCCAAGTCTTCCCTTGAGGATGAATATCCACATAGGAGAAGAAATGGCTGGCGCTATTTTACAGCAGTGAGCTTCAAATGCATCAGGAGTGATGCCCGCCGATGCATTTGATGTGTTTTCCTTTTAATCTGTCTTTGGGGAAAGAGCTATATCTGTTAGAGACTTAATATTTTTAGAAATTTAATAGGCTCATTTGGAGGTAAATATTTTAAACGGGCCACCCATGCAGTGCATTAACTGTACCTTACTGTGACATTATCACAAAGGCCTGAGACCTTAGGGACTGAGAAACCTTTTAACACTCTGTTTAGGAAACGGCAAACCCTCAGTTGATGATCTGAGTTCACTTTCCCTTGGTGTCGATCAGGCTGCTGAGGCGGGTGATATTTCAGTCATCTGAATGTCAGTCTAAAAGCAAGAACATCTCTGCTGCACATCATCAGAGCCCCGGGTCATTTACACTTGTGGTTGTTGTACTTCACAGCCCAGAGCCTTCCCCAAGCTGCTGTCATTCTGACCCTGAGGCTGCCCTTCACAGCCTCCTGACTCCACTCCCAACATCCTCTTTCAAGCTGACACAGAGCAGGGGTGACCTTGTCCCACCAACCACTTACCCACACAGACCCAATTAATCCTTGGTTGCCAGTCAATCTAACTCACTTCCCTCCTTGAATACTACAGAATCTCACAGAGGGGATGCTTTGGCTTCATTTGCCTCCACGTGGGATGAACTGGGGCTGAAGCCGAGACAGCTGCCCTCTGGATTGATTCAAGGACCCCTGGCGACCAAAGGTCTCTTCTCGTCAGAGTGTCTGGGCGTAGGAACTCCTACCCCTTTCCGTTGCTCCTAGGGGCTTCTGTGCAAAGATAAGGAATTCCTAGAATAATTAACTCATTGTATCCAGCCAAAGAGTCTATCCGAAGACAGATTCCATGCAAGGGGGAAGAGGAGGAGAAAGTGCACTGAAGAAGGGATGGAGTGTCCTGAGACCTAGGAAGGCAGGGGGTACCTGTAAGTAGTAGGTGCCCAGGTGAGGGGACAGCATGATCCTAGAGTCAAACTAATCCGAGTTTGGTCGAGGTGATGAAACTATGTGACTTGGGTGAGAGATGTTACTTCTCTGAAGATCTATACATCTGAAAAACTACACGATTTATCTCCTAAGCAAAGGGCTTCCCATAGTGCCTGGGGGCCGTGTAGCTGTGCGAGAATAGAGACAAATACCACTCAGTGTTGAATTTAACTGCGGACAGACTTGGCTTCAGTCAAGGTCACAAAAACCCAAATCAGTTGCTATTTCAACAGATGTAAGGTGGAGGTCTAGAATGAGGATTCAGCTTCCATTGTTCAGTATTTAGAGCATTTGAAATGCATTCAGATCACTGTAGGAAGATAACTGTTGTCTACATGAGATACTGAGGTTGGCACTGACCTGGGTGTGATGAGCTGAGTTTCTCACCTATGAATAGAGTGGAGACTGAGATTTGGGGAATACAAGGCCTGATAAGGAAAAAGTCATTGCTCATGGAATGAGAAACTTGAGGGGTAGGGAAGGTCAGTGGTCCAGCACGCCTTCCAACACCAGGAACAACATCCCATCACTATCCCTGGAGTTGGTGGGCCCCATGTTGTCCATATGAGTCCATCTATTCCCCAGAAGAGTTGGGGACTATGTGTGCATTCCATGGCAGACAGAATAGCCTCTGCCTTCAAAGATGTCCATGTCTAATCCCTGGAAACTGTGAGTGTATTCAATGACATGGTAAAGGAGAATGAAGGTCACAAATCGAATCATCAGGAGGTGGGTGAGTTTCTCCTCACTGATGTGGGTGGGCCAGATGTCCTCACAAAGAGCCTTACAGGTAGAAGAGGGAAGCAGAGTCTGTCAGTGATAGGGCAAGTCCTTCTTGTACCCCTGCTGGCTTTGAGGATGGAGGAAAGGGGCTCTGAGGCAGGAAATGCAGACAGCAGGAAAAGTCAAGGACAGATTCTCCCCTCGAACCCACAGCAGGAGCACAGCCCTGCCAATACTTTGATTTTAGCCCAGTGAGACCCATTTTGGACTTGTAATCTACGGAAATGTAAGATAATAAATGTGTGCGGTTTTAAGCCACTGAATTTGTGATAATTTATTACAGTACTAGAGAACACCTCAAAAGGGACCTGCATTTGGAGATGTAGGGGCCCTCCCACCTGAGACAATTTGCCAAAGTAGTGAATCTTTTTTTTTTTTTTTTCTTCAGTCCTTGAAGGGAGGACCTTCGCATCTTTAACCAAAAGCTAAAAGCTTCCCAGTTCCACGTTCCATTAGGGCATACGCATCACCTGTGACTGCAGGCATTCAAAAGTTCTAGGTGAGCAGTCGAATGCTAAGGGAAGCACATCCCTTATTGGAAGTCAACAGGAACCTTACCTCAGAACTTTTCAGACCCCCACTTCAAAAGAGGAAAGAAACATTAAGGGGTTTGTTAGGGATCCGAGTCAGCAGCATTAGGGGAAAAAAAAATTCAGAGGCAAAATGTGTCCTGTATCTCAAGTTTACCCTTATTGTTCCAAAGAAAAGCAGGGATCTTAGAAGACTGTCATCTTAAAGCACGATGTGTTGAGTTAAAGATGGAATGGCAGTATTAATGGAATTGCCTCGCTTTAGTAGGTTTAAGGCAAATCCTTAACATTATTTTCCTGCCATTTTCTAAATTAAATTTATAAGAAATATTATGTATCCTGCTGTGCAGAGTGAAAGCTGTATTCTTGTAAAGGGCTTATAATCATATTAAAAAGCTGGAGGGTAAAGTTTGTTCATGCCATCAAAGTCACAAAGTAAAAAATAGAGGTTTGCATTGTGCATTTTTATAATGGGTAATACCTTTTGGGGTATGTAACACCACAAAGTGCTTCACTGATACTGTTTCGTTAATCCTCAGAACATCCCAGTGGGGAGGTATATTTTTATCTCCACTTTGCATATGGGAAAACTGAGGCACAGCGAGTGTCAGCAATTTGCCTTGGCAGCACAGCTTCCATGAGACGCCAGGCTCTTAGCCCGAGGACGATTCATACCATTCATCAGATGACAGTCCTCTTTCTAATCTACCTTTCTGCAGGTACAGGAATAGCTCCAGGAGGACTTTTGCATCACTCAAATTTTATCTTCAAGTTCCTCAAGAAAAAAAAAAATCCTATAAATAGATTTGGTTAATTCCACTACATCTGCTTAACATACTTCTGAACAGTTGGTGGGTTGGAGAGAAGGGTTCAGAGTAGGGGCATTTTTGCAAAGTTGGTAGGAAATGTGGATGCTCTAGGGAAAGCCAATAGGGGCTCGGTTTAGAGAGGGGGGACAAGGCTGGCGGGTAAGCCAGAGGCTCCCCACAGGAGCCTGCCCGCCAGAAACCACACATCTCCCCTCTGCCCAGGGAATTCCAGGGCTTTCGGGAAGTCCTATTCCTGGGCACAGAAGTTACTTCCCTTTTCTGCCGACTTCAATTTTGCCCTGGCTCTTCAGCTTCTGCTTAACACGCTTTCGACCAACTGGTACACCCTGGGTTTGACTGTCTTGATAGAAACGCACAGTAACTTAAAGTCTTTATCCCTGCCCTATGCCCTTGCAGGAGGGGGTGGTTTAAAATCTTGTTCTCTCTGCTTGTTCTCTGTGTCGTGTGTCCCTTAGTGACACAGAAACCAAAGGCTTGAGTACCTTGCATGCAACAGAGGTGAATAAAATGATGTTTGGAGCACCCACTACGAGTAAGCATTAGTTTTCATGTGTCCCTCCTGAGGCCTCATGGGAATTTAGGCCACCCCCTGTTGGTACACAAGAGAAAATGTCATTTGTTCAAGGCCACTAAGGGGTGGGGCTGGGTTTCAGTCCCAGGTCTGACTGGACTTACCTACCTACTTTTAACTACCATACTATGTTCCCTCTGATATTCTGGGCTCTGTGAGTTTTCCAAGTATTCTGTGACTCATGGACTCTGCCAACCAGACACTGTTCTCCTGGCACATACGATATGCTCAGTTTTGTGTGCTCTTTGGGTCTTTGGTATCCCACCATTGAGCCTGATAAGCATGCCCATTTCTCTTTTAATTTAAGGGATTCTTATCCTCAATACCCTCCATAAAATATTAGGAACATGGTTTCTAGGTCTTTTTCCTGGGAACTTATTTAAAATAAAAATGGTCCTTTTTTTTTTTTTTTGGCTAATTAACATATTCTATTCCTTTCCTTCCTTTACCCATATGTTGTGTGTGTCACTAGTATGCTGCAAATGCTCAGTTCTGTGATTTATTTATGCAGATAGTTAATTGACTGCGTGGACAGAAGCACATTTTAGAGCAAAGTTTCCATTCCAGGATTAAGATTAACAATGGGAGACAAGGGGCTTCTTCAGCCTGTTTTCCTCTTGGACAGCGTAGATGGTCTTACATAGTGCTGGTTCTTAGGGTATCTGCAGCCAACTGGAGTGTTTCCCAGACATGCCAGCAGAGCCCCAGTCATGTCCCCTCACTTCACACCATTCCAGGATGTGTGAATGGCTTCATGCTGCCGGCACCCAGGGCTCTAAGAATACCCACTGGCCACGTGCATGCTGAGCCTGAGCCGAGGGTAGGTCAGAAGCACTGGGTTATTACCACCCTTGGAGAAGCCCTACCCACTGATGAATTGTAATGAGTGGCTCAATATCGCATCTTCTTTGCCTCTCAGGTAGAACCCTTCTGAGGCATATTCTACACCATCTCCCACTGGCCTTTATGGGCTTTAACTTTGTCACCCACAGAAGTAACCAGCTTACTAATGTGCCCTACATTGGCTTCCTTTAATTCCCTGTCTCATTCTCTCTCTCTCTGCCACTGCTTCCTGTGATAACCTCCCAAATAAACGCAGGGTCTGCTTTGGGGTGGGGGTGGGTGGTGAAATGCATCCTAACACACCCGTGTTTCCTGGACTCAGTCTTCTCTTATCATATAAAACACTGACCCATTGAATCATACTTGGACTGGACCTTCTACATCATCTAGCTTCGTACAGACCTCAGGGTGGGGGTCAGGGCAAGAAGGCAGGACTCTGGCCACTTCCTTCAACTAGAGCAGGAGAAATTTCTGTTTTATCAGTAATCTTCCACTTGAACTATGGGATCTAAACCTTAAAAGAATTGCTTGAAAACCATGGATGTAGGCCAACTTATTTACCCATGCAGGAATCCCATCTCTGTTAGTTCCCGATTGCTGCTACAAGAAATTGCCACAAACTTACAAACAACAGGAAGGTATTCTCTCAGAGTTCTGGGGGCTGGAAGTCCAAAATCAAGGTGTCAGCAGGGTCCTGCTTACTCCAAAGGGTCCGTAGGAATGTCTGTCATTGCTTCTCCCTGTTTCTGGTGGCTCCAGGTGTTCCCTGGTCCATGGCAGCACATCTGCCTCTGTCTTCATGTGGGTTTTTCTACTGTGTTTGTGTCTTCTCAGCCTTTGTCCTTTATAAGAGCACTTCTCATTGGACTTAGGGTCCACCCCGATAATCCGAAATGATCTTATCTTGAGATTGTTCATTATATCTGCAGAGATCCTTTTTCCAAATTAAGTCTTATTCACACGTTTTTGGGGTTAGGACATAAGCATATCTCCTGGGGAGCCATCATTCAACCCATGATATCTGCTATGGCATCTCTGGCCATCACAGCTCAAACTTGTAATGATCTGCAACTCCTTCCCTCACAGGACCAGGTGATTCCATCTTTGCTGAACTCTAATTTCATCAGAGATACACTTCATATTGTACCCAATACTGTGGCCAAATCAACTCTGTAACTTTCCCCCATCAGTCCTGCTTCTGCCTCTAAATATACCCAAGGGACAGTCAGTTCCTCTCCAATGAGACTAATGAATAAAGCTGAGCCTAAATATTATGGGTCAGAGAAATGTGGATGTTGGTGAATTCAGGGCAATCTGGACAATGAATTCAACTTACTTCGTCAATTATTATGTTTACTTTGTGTAATGTGCCGTGGCAGATGGTGTAGAAGATTCTAAAATGGATGAGTCCAGGATCTCTAGGAAGTTACCATCTAGCAGGGCAGTGGGACACATTCAGGTGTGAGTGCAGTGTACAAGATGAGGCAAATAACTATAACACAGGTAGAAGGTGATGGAGCTCGTGAGAGAATTAACAAAGTACAGTGGGAGTTAGACGATAGAGGGTGCGCTTTGCCATCTCCCCCAGTCAATTTTCTATACAGGAGCCAAAATGAGTTTAAAACCAAACAAAACTGAGCAGATCATTCCAGGCTCAAAACAACAACAACAAAAAAATCAAACTCCTGGTATGGCCTCCCAAACTCTTCCTGATCAGGCCCTTGTCTGCCTCTCAGCCTTCTACACCCATACACACCTCCCATTCCTCCTTGCTTTCTGGACCAGCCACATGAGCTCACGTTCAGTTCCTCAGATGTGCCAAACTCTGTTCTGCGCCATGGCTGTCTCCCCAGTTGCTCCTTGAGTGTGGAATTTTCTCACCCCGAATTCTTTGCTCACCTATTTCCATCTTGACCTCAAAGAAGATTCTTGATTCTTTGATTTAAATCAAACTCCCTATCCTATTCTCTCATTGCACCTTGACTTTTCATCATACTATTCACTATTGTTTGCAATCACATGCCTCAGTGTGCGATTATCTGTTTGCCATTGGATGGCAAGCGTCATTAGGGCCTCTGTATAAGAGTTTTCCTGAAGGAGGTGAACTTTGAGGAGAATTTTGAAGCAGTTATAGAGCTAGGGCAGGAAAAAATATTCCAGGAAAGTGAAGAATGTATGAATGGGAGGTTCAGAGCTTACTGTTTGGAAAATGGCAAAAATAGAGTTTGGTTTTTAATATAAGGCTGGTCGGCACCCTTAATGCTAAGCTGTGGAGTTAATAACTTCCAAGACCGGTAAAAGGGAGACATAGCAAGTCTTTGGAAAAAGACAGTGTGTGATTAAGTGATTCTTTGGTATCATTAATCTGGTAGCATCCTCTGATGAAGTGAATCAGAAGAGATTAGAGACATGGAGAGGAGCACTTAGGAGTCCACTGTAATAATCTTGGTAAGCGATAAGAGTTTTTCACCTGAAGAGACTGAAAGTAAAGAGGTGAGGAAAAGTACAAATTAATTCTGTTTTCATCCTGGGTATTAGAAAATGGTACGGGACTGGTAGGGGAGAGACAGGGATGTGAGGAGGAGGAATAGCTCTGGCCTTGGGGGGGAAATAGCCAACCAAGTTCCCAATGTGTGAAGTTCCAAGGTGTGAGGAGGACCTACAGTGGATGAGAGAAAATTTAGGGCTCAGGTCAGGGATTTCTGCTGTGAGCTCAGACTTAGGTGAAAGACTGAGACAGTGGACAGAGGGAGGGCAGACCTTGGAATGATCTTCACTTAGACACTGAGTGGAAGAAGGAAAGCATTAGTAAATGATCCAGGTAGCAGAGGGCCACAGGGGGCAAACAGGGAGAGTTTCAAGAAAGAAAAGTGAAATCAGGCCCAAACAAACCCATCTCCAGAAAGCAAGCAAGAAACAATTCTGTTTCTGGCATTATTAAAACGTCTATCCACAACATGGTGCATTAACTAGAAATGATGTACTAAAATTAGCCAGGGGGAGCCCAGTCTTAGGGTTGGCACTGCCCTTCTCTATTCAAGAAACTGCATCACAAAGAACACGACACGGAAAAGAGACAGACCTGTTTGCTTTCTTTATCCTAGGCAGGTTCCCATACTTCAAATGACCTGAAAAAATTCAATAATCTGTTCGTTTGCTAGAGTCTCTTTCTGAGACTATTGATGGGTGACTTACTAGAGCAACTACGGCCAGCAGGAGAGCATTCTCTGCATTGGCTTGGATGCCCTGAGGCCAAAGCACATTGTCAGGACTGAAGGCCATTGTTTTCCATGGAAAACAATGGCATATAGTACCGGAGGCAATTGGCGGTGACGCCCCAAGTAGAACAGCTCTGCGTTCTCAAGCTGTCTTTGCATTTCAGGAAGAGTGTGCTTTGTCTGTTCTTTGGAACAAAGGTTCCGAATCCCCCTTGGCCGGAGGTAAAATCAGGAGGGAAAAAGCCCATCCGGGAGAGCCCTGAAAAGGCTGATTTCACTGGGTTTTTTACTTCCCACTCTCTGAGTCAAAGGCATTTGACCACAGATTCATGTGGTTAGGCCAGCAGAGAAATTAGCGGAAGGAGGAGAGCGATGATCCCAAATAACCTTTCCTGGAAAGGACCCAATTTGTTCTCACTTGCTGATTTCTGCACTCTTTCCAAGTGCTCTTGAATTTAAACAACTGTTTATTAGTTTCTGTGGATTTTCTTTGTGGAAAGATGTACCGTTCTGCATTTCTTGGAAGGAAAAATACAAACTTCTGAGGCCTCTTTAGGGATTTTACAGTCAGGAAGTAGAAAATTGTGTTTCAGAGTTGAAGCTAATGAGAGATCATCCGGTAATAGATGGGCTGTAAGGCTCTGTGGTCTGTGGAGTGAAGGGATGGAGGAAACAAGCAATCCACCTGCTGCAGTTCTCTCACCAGAAAAATTTCAGCTTCACCATCTGACAAGGAAGGTGTGCAGCCTGGGACATGGTGTACCTCAAGTGAAAAACAACTATTACCAATTCAGGTAACAATGCATCTGATTTTCACAAAGTCATCTGGCTACAGGATAACGAGTCACTTATTTCTCGGGAATGACTTTCAATAGAGTTTCTCTGTGAATACATTTCAAATTTTAACAACACCGCAGTGTTGCAAGTGTAAAAGCTAGCAGGCCGTCGATTGAGCTGTGCTAGTCATTTGCCACTTACCTCTCCAGATCCATTTTCCAGCCTTGTCTGTGCTGCAGGAGGCTGACCTTTCTAAACCTTTTCACTGAAGCTCCTTGTTCTCTGACTTCCTATTGGGTCCATCCAAAGGGAGGCACCAGCAAATCCGAGGACTGAGTCCCCTGGTCCCTTTCTACTCCCTCCTTTCCCTGCCTGCATTTGGGTAGTGGCTGTGCTCTGCTAGCTGGCCCTTCTTGTGGGCTCCAAGTCACAGGCTTTCTCCCTTTGCTGCTGCTAATGACGCCCCGTAGCTTGCCCCTGGGTGCTCTTCCCCCCCCCCCCGCCCCCACTCCTTTCTTCAGACCTGCCCATACCTCTGGAAGCAGTTCCTTCATTAACCTCTCTTCAGTGAAACCCTTTACAGGGGCCATCTGTTTTCTGACTGCTCCCAGAAGGAAACAACAGCCATGTTTTAATGATACCATTTGTAAAATAATGTAAAGGGGAGTCTGGAAGTAACTATGCATATCCTAGCCAAAATTTGAACAGGTGCATTGGGAAATTTGATAGAATAATTCTAAATTTCATCTGGAAGAAAAACTACTCAAGAATATACTCAGGAAAATTCCAAAGGAAAAAAATTTTAAAGGCGAAAGTGATGACAGAGCCCTCAACTTAGCAGACATTACAGTTGGTTATAAAACTTCACTAATTGAAACAAATGAACACTTGTGCAAGAAGACCGATCAGTTAAAGAGAACAGAGAGCCCACACAAGAAGATATGGCAACACTACTCAGGAATATAGTTTATGGAAATGGTAATATTTCTAATCATTAGGGAAAATGATTATTTAATAAAAGGTGTTAGGGTAACTGGCTAGCCATTTGTTTAAAAAAAAAAAAAAAAACAACCAACTGGATTCGCAACTTCATTACTGACATCCCAACAAATTGCAAAGGGATCAAAGATTTTAATGGGAAAAAAAGACAATAAAAATACTAGAAGCACATATATTAAAACATTTTTATAGTCTTGGAACAAGTGTGTATGGGTGTCTCTAAGTATGTCAAGAAAATATAGGATAATAAAAGGTGCATTATTAAGTAAAATACAGAATTCTGTATACTTAAAAAGAGGACATATATGAGGAAAAATTACTGACAGAACTTTGGTTACCAGCCCTCATTATGGAATGGCCTGAAAGTTTTTTCCGTTGAAAACAACTGAAAGTGCTGGATTACAAAAATTTAAAGCTCTTTCAATGTATTGTCAAGCTGGGATAAAAATAAGGAGTTTGGGGGAGGTTAAAGAGAAATTAAAGTAGGACCCCGTGAGCTAAGTAAGGACTGGAACAGTTTTCACTCTGGGAGTGTCTGCCAACACTATACCTTGGATCTTCTCTTTTTGGTGTTCATACAGGGAAAAGGGGACAAGATAAAGCAAGGGCTGCACTTGGCCAGCTGAGGCTACACCTTTACTGCAAGGATGCTTAAGAACCAAGTCCCGTTGCATGGAAAGCGAGAGAAAGGAGAGCTGCCTGTGACCATCTTGGTGCAGGATGGGAAGTCCATTGCCACTGAATGGAAACTCTTCCCCTGGGAATTTGCCAAACCTTTGGGGCTCTGTAATGGGGAGCTCTCCTTATCCGTTGTAGTTGGTCCAAGAAACTTCAAGCCGGCAGAGGCACCAGGCAAGTGACAGAAGCAAGTGCAGATCCTCTCTGAGGGCATGAGCATTCAACGCAAGCCTCAAAGAATTCTCAGAGATAATGTTCCAAAGAAAATGAGCTTACAGGCAAAAATAAAGGAAATAAGGCACTAGAAGCAAGAGCCAGCAGGTACACACTGGCAAAGTGCTTAGGCATCAAAATGATCAGACACAAACTATAAAATAACATATTTAATACATGTGGGTAAATACCAGAGAAGTTTGGAAATGAGAGAAAGGAAGAAGAGCTTATTACAAGCAACCAAACACACTTGAAAAAAGAAGCAAATGGATTTCTAAAATGAGCCATATAATAGTTAATATTAAAAACTCAGTGGGTGGGTTAAATGGAAGACTAGACACAGCTGGGGAGAAATTAGTGTCCCGGAAGATAGAGTGGAAGAAATTATCCAGAGTACCACATAGAGTGTCAAATAGGACATTTAAAAGCACCGTTAGGAGACCTAGGAGATAGGCAAAGTCTCGTATAGATCTAATAAGAGTTCCAAAAGATTATGGAACAGAAAAGATGCAATACTCAATGAGACAGTGTCCCAAATTTTCCAGAATTGTGGAGACACCAAAGCTCAAATTCAGGTAACTCAGTGAATCTTAGGGAGAATAAATAAAGACAAAGCCATACCTAGGTAAGTTACAGCAAAACTGTAGAACCCCAAAGATAAATTTAAAACAGAAAAGCAAGATTACCTCTAAAGATCAGCAGTTAGGGCGCCTGGGTAGCTCAGTCGTTAAGCGTCTGCCTTCGGCTCAGGTCATGATCCCAGGGTCCGGATCGAGCCCCGCATCGGGCTCCCTGCTCTGTGGGAAGCCTGCTTCTCCCTCTCCCACTCCCCCTGCTTGTGTTCCCTCTCTCGCTGTGTCTCTCTCTGTCAAATAAATAAAATCTTAAAAAAAAAAAAAAATAAAGATCAGCAGTTAGACCAACAACTGAGATCTAATAGCAACAATGTAACTTGTGGAATAATATCACTGTGCACATGTAAAATCTATCAAGAATGAGAGTGAAATGAGAACTTCTTAATTAAACAAAAATCATGAGTTTACCACTCATAATCCCTTACTACAGGAAATTCTAAAGGTAGATGCAAAATAATTCCAGAAGGGTATGATATAAAAAGGAAACAATAAGCAAAGATACTAGTAAATATATGATAAATGAAAAGAAAAAATGTAAAACAGTGATAACGTCTAACTTATGAAGTTAAAAGAAAATCACAGTAAAAATATTGGACAACTTAAGCATGTAGTTTTGAAGGGTTGATGTTAAACAGTTACATTATTTGGGAAAAGTGTGAAATAATAGAAAAAATATATACATATAGGCCTCTGCTCCCAGCTCCACGCACGGAGCTTCCAAGACCCTTGTGATTTCCTAAGTGATAAGAACCCTAGAAACATCTCTTGTTCTAATATTTGGTCTTTGACCTCATCCCTGACAGGGCTTCTAAAAACCTTGTAAATTCCTAAGTGATAAGAGCACTGGGAGCATATTTTGTTCTAATGAGGCACTCCTGGACAGCTTTAGGATGGGGGCTGGTCACCCAAAAGATCAAACCAAAATTAGAAGCTTGGGATTTTTAGCCCCATCTCCTATCCTCCAGAGATGGGAGAGGGGCTGGAAACGGAGCTAATAATTGATCATTCCCTCATGAGGAAGCCTTCATAGCATCTCAATAGTAGGGGGTTCAAAGAGCTTCTAGATTGGCAAACACATCCACACCAGGAGGGTGATGCAGCCCGACTCCACGGGGTACAGAGACTCCTGTGCTCAGATACCCTACACCTTGCCCTCTGTATCTCTTCATCTGGCTGTTCATCTGTCTCCTTTATCACATCCTTTAACAAACTGGTAAACATTTTTCCTTGAGTTGTGTTAGCCGCTCTCGCAAATTAAACCCAAAGCAGGGAGTGGGTGTTGGAACCCCTGATCTATAGCCTGTTGGTCAGAAGCACAGACTTGGGTTGATGACTGGTGTCTGCAATGTGTGTGTTTTGGTGGGGGAGGAGGGCAGTTTTGTGGGACTGAGCTCTTAACCTGTAGGATCTGTTGCTGTCTCTGGGTAAATAGTGACAGAATTGAGTTAAACCTACCTGGTGTCTGAGACGTGCTAGTTGTTGTGGGGGAAAATTCCACACATTTGGTGACCAGAAGTGTCAAAGGTGAAGTGCTCTCTCTGAGAAGCAAAGGAGACAGACATGTGGGATAAAAACACAGTTGGGTTTTCCCCTATATCAGAAGGGAAAAAACGGAGTTTGTCACTTACAAAGAGTAATACAGGTAGTTAACTAACTTCAGACTTTTAAAGTTTAACTATCAAGATAGCTAAGGAAACTACTAAAAGAATAGAGTGTAACTTCCCAATTTAAAGAGGAAAGAAATGAAGTGAGAAAATTCGGGGTGGGTGGAGTGGAGCTACAATGCATTGTTTAGGAATATATGTATTCATATATACATATATTCATATATGCAGATATATTCATATACACATGTATACATATATGGAAAAACCACAAAGAAAAGTGAGGGGACAATGAACACAAGATTCAGCAAGCCTGTGGAGGCTGGACACAGAGTGTGGCTGCTCCGCACGGTCCCCGCTAGTCTGAGGTGGGTGGAGTCCCCAGCAGGAGGGACTGAGAAGGACACCTTGACCCTTCCTTAATAGGAAGCCTGTACCTCTCACCCCTTCACCCATTTTGCCCCTGCCTCTGCTCCCCTCCCCTCTGGCAGTCATCAGTTTCTTCTCTGTATTTATAGGTTTATTTCTGCTTTTGTTGTTTGTTCAGTAGTTTTGTTTTTTAGATTCCACATATAAGTGAAATCATACGGTATTTTTCTTTCCCTGACTTACTTTAATTAGCATAATAGCCTCAAGGTCCATCCATGATGTTGTAAATGGTAAGATCTAATTCTTTTTTATGGCTGAGTAATATTACACTGTGCACGTGTATGTGTGTGTGCATCACATTTTTTATCCATTCATCTATCAATGGGCACTTAGGTTGCTTCCATTTCTTGGCTATTGTAAATATTGCCACAATAAACATAGGAGTGCATATATCTTTTTGAATTAGTGTTTTTATTTTCTTTGTGTAAGTATCCAGTAGTTGTATTGCTGGGTTGTGTGCTATTTCTATTTTTAATTTTTTTTTGATTCATTTATTTCAGAGAGATAGCAGGGTAGGGAGCAGAGGGAAAGGGAGAGAGAAACTCAAGCAGACTCCCCACGGAGCCTGACACGGGGCTCAGTCTGATGACCCTGAGATCAGACCTGAGCCGAAACCGAGAGTCTGATGCTTAACCAACTGCACCACCCAGGAGCCCCTCTGTTTTTAATTTTTTGAGGAACCTGCATACTGTTTTCCACAGTGGTTGCACCAGTTTGCATTCCCAACAACAGTGCAGGGAGGTTCCCTTTTCTCCACATCCTCAACAATACTTGTTATTTCTCGTCTTTTGGATACTAGCCATTCTGACATCCATGAGGTAATATCTCATTGTGATTTTGAGTTGCATTTCCCTGATGTTGAGTGACATTGAGTCTCTTTTCATGTGTCTGTTGGTCATCTGCATGTCTTTTTTGAAAAAATATCTATTCAGGTTCTCTGCCCATCTTTAATCAGATTATTTATGTGTTTGGTTGAGTTGTATAAGTTCTTTATATATTTTGAATATTAACCCTTTATTGGATATATCATTTGCAAATATCTTCTCTCTTTCAGTAGGCTGCCTTACCATTTTTTGATGGTTTTCATTGTTGTGCAAAAGCTTTTTATTTTGGTGTAGTCCCAATAGTTTTTTGTTTTTTTTTGTTTTTTTTTTTTTGCTTTTGTTTTCCTCATCTGAGGACACATATTTAGATAAATGTTGCTAAGGCTGATATCCAAGAGATTACTGCCTATGTTTTCTTTTAGGATTTTTATGGTTTCAGGTCTCACATTTAGGTCTTTAATCCATTTTCAGTTTATTTTTATATATGGTGTAAGAAAGTGGTCCAGTTTCATTGTTTTGCATGCAGCTGTCCAGTTTTTCCAGCATCATTTATTGAAGAAACTCTTTTTCCCATTGGATATTCTTTCCTGCTTTGTCATAGATTAATTGACCATGTAAGTATGGGTTTCTTTTTGGGCTTTCTATTCTGTTCTATTGGTCTGTGTGTCTATTTTTCTGCTAGTACCATACTGTTTTGATAGTATTTAGCAATCATTCTTCCCTCGAGATCATTTTAATAAAACACATCTGTAAGTCATGTTGTTACATAATATTATGTCACCTTATGACAGAGGACCCATACATTGTGGGCCTTCTGTAACTACTAGTACATGTGAAAAATATTCTTCCATCCAAGTACTAACTAGGCCTGACCCTGCTTAGCTTCCGAGATCGGACAAGATCAGGTTCATTCAGGGTGGTATGGCCGTAGACAGACAGTAGATGTAAATAATATTCTCAAGGCAGAAAATAGGATCAGAGAAATGGCTGTGCTAGAGATTATCTGCGTTTCTGTTGTTCTCTCCTCCTTGGGCACATAGCTGGAGTACAGTTCTTGGCTTTTCTTATAGCAAGGGGGCAAAGTTCTCATCAACAGGACATGAGTGCAATGGTGTCTGCTACTTCCAAGCATGGCCAGGAAAATCTCCCATGTCCCCTCATTCATGCTCTTTTTTTCCTTCAGGTCCTCTGTCTCTCCCCCTCCCCCCACCCAGAGTAACTGCAAAGGCTGAAATGACAAAGCTACCATTGACCTGGGCTCTGCATGGCTATGTGGATCATTCTACCCTCACACCAACCTCAAACCTCTCTAGATTGTTGGGTGAGCGGGAAGTTAACTGCTATCATGTTGAGTCATGAGTCTTTGGGTCTATTTGTTTCCACTGTCTTGTCTACCCCCTAACTGAAAAGTGGCAAATTCTCAAGAACTGCTCGTAATGGCCTGAGAATGAAATTTCTTTAATGACTTTTTGTAAAGTTCTTTTCAGATGAATCCTTAAACACTGTGTGTTGTTTCACCCATGAATGTCAGATTTACCTCGTTAGTTAATTTGATCTCCTGGGTGCGAAACTGTTCGTCTTTTTGCTCAGTGTGATACAGAGGCACACACTGTGGGGTACATCTCAGATGCCAAAAGTTAAGCAGAGCAGCATTTTCCACTAGAGCCATTTGGCTTGTTACAATTACGGATGGGGAATGTGATCTAGAAGCTGAAACTGCAGTTTTCAAAGTGCAAAAATAGCAGCAACAAGTCTTCTATTTAGAGGAAACAAAAGATTTAAAACGACAGTTATAACAAAAACTAACATGTGCTGTTCTGGGATAGTCTGCAGAAATTTCAGAAGAGCCTCTCCTTCTAGAATAAGCCTGCTGTTTTAATTACTTTTCTTGAGCCTGTCTCAGATGTTACCCAAGTATAGTAGAGCCGTTTATACAGAGCCCATAAATCCGACTCCAAAAGCCTTGAGAACTAACAGAGATAATTTTTAAGTGTTTTGAGGAAGGAGCCCTGCAGGGCTTCACACATGGTCCACACAGAAAAATGTCTTCAGATTCCTCTTCACTCACCCGGCTCCACCAAATCCCTACAATGGCTGCAAAAACATTTCTCCCCATGGTAATCACTTTATGCTTTTCTTTCTCTTCCTCCCCTCCTTTTGCTAGTCCCTCTCTGTTCTTTTCAGTGTAAACCCTGCTACTCTATTCTACAGTGCCCCCACATTTCCCACTCTCACTCAGTGTCCTCACCTCCACAGGCAGATGCAAGGAAAGGGATGCATGCAAGCCTGGAAAGAAGATGTGAATTCTTACATAATTTTTCTTTGTCCCTATCATAATGATATATACACTTTATGAGATTTTATTGATCATATGATTTTTTTTAATGCTTTTTCAACTTTTTAAAAAGAAGCTCTTAGTTCTTCAACAGCCCCGTAGCCTTTAACTAAGTGAATTGGGAAGGTTTTAGGGAAGGGTGAGGCTTTGATCTCTTCCAATATCTATTATAATTCTTAATTATCAGGTTTTAGGGGGGAAATAGAGGGGGCTACATGCTCCAATCCGTTGGTAGAAACAGTTGAGAACTGTTCAGTGTATGTCCATATCACGCAGGACTCTAATTCTATGGAGTTCATAAAAGAGCAGTTCTGTAAAGAATGCTTGTCCTTCTTTGTATGATCTTTGAGGATGGACAATCCTTCAGACTGGTTGCCCAGAGCTTTCCCTAAAGCAAACCAGTGGGAGCACCTGCCCCAGCACTAGGATGACCGTGCTTCTGTCCACATCCTTACGCTATAACAGGGAATGCTGGTGATTACCTAGCATTGCTATTTCTATGTCTCAGTGGATGGGGAAGCCTGTGTCGGGGTGACTGCTATGAACCAGTGAGAGCAGAATCTGAAATATCTGACCACAGTGAAGACCCGAAGTCCTCCGAGCTAGCAACCGAGAATTCTTCTCCCTGATCTGCTTCATTTCACTTACTGGGGAAGAGGGCCCTGAACTACAACATAGGGCTCTGGGGGCTTGTATTTCTGTTGCCCTTTTCATTTGGACCGAATCCTCTGATGATTGGCAGCCCACCTGGCACCTCACTGCTGGAATCTCTGCCACATATGTCTGAGTACTGGGTCTCTGGTCTTCCTAACAACTTCATGTTACCCACCATCATTTCCTTTGCAACCTTTACAGTTGTCAAGTGAGCTTATGGTCTTTTATCCCTCCACTCCTTTACCCCTGAAGTGAAATAAAGCTGCACATTAATCAACGTGGGTTCCCAGACATTTTGCTTTGAGTGTCTTTTGTAGTTCTTTGCTGTCTAATAGAACATGCATTTAGAAGCATGGCCGCCCTGCCCTTTACCGAATACATTGTGTTCTCAAAGGCGGCATGACATAAGCTTGTTTAGATGAAAGGGCCAGGCCTGTTTTGGTAGCTTCTGTTTGGCTTATTTGACTTTGGTGGGATCATATTAAAGTTTCATGCTTTCTGGGTGTGTAAAATTGATGTAGCATAAACTAGTTGGCTGATCTATGCATTTTTGCTCTATTGTTTGAAAATTACTGTCTCCGGGAAAATCCCCAGTGGATACAACCTTGCCTGCATGGATCCTAGACAAAACACCACTGTTAGTATTTGTCAGAAAAGTATGCATCTATGGAGAAAAAAAAAAAGGGAGAGTGAGTTCTCAGAAAAATCATTTCTAAAGAATGTACATCCCGCAGTGATGTGGGTGATCTAATGGCATTTTATACCAGTAGTGTTAAAAATTAGAGTGACATACTTAATCTCAAACTCTATAGTTATTTTCTAAAATAAACACATGAAAGCATATACTGAAAATGTATCAAGTAGGAAGGTGATATGCTCGCCTTAAATATCAAGTTATCTAGTGCAGAATAATTTTTGCAATAATTAATATAGCAGATGTTCACCTTGGAATACCTTAAATATAGAAATCTTGTTGCATATAAAATTAATGAAAATTTGAAGCCTCCTAATCTAATTATATTTTGCTTTTATGAAACAAAACTTAAGGACATTTGATACCACAAGTAATTGTTAGTTATTTTCCTTTTGGAGGTGGATTAGAGAAATTTATACAACTCTGTCCTATTAAAAAAAATTTTTCCCAGTGGTTTAGGAAAAATAGTATGAGTCTTTGTGTTATAGAGGAAGCAGTGTGCTAGCTTGATTAACTTCCCCTCAAACTTAGATCTGTTTTGTACCCCCAAATGAACATTTCGTGCTGTTTCCCTCTTTAAAGCCTCTGTGCTATTCCCTCTACCTGGCACTCTCTCTGCCTGCCTAATTTGCCCATCCTCTCTGTTTTGACTTGAGTCACTACCCAAGAGAGCTTCCCTGATCCATCCCTCCCCACCCCATCAATGCAGCCTCCCATCATACTTGCCTCTCAAAGCCTGAGTTCCTACGCCAAGCATACTCATTCTGTGTTTATCTTCCCTGGCGTATTATACACCCCTCTAGAGCAGGGACTATCTTTGTTTGTCAAGCTTTATATCTCCAGTATTTTGCATAGCTCCTGGCATTATTGAAGTTATGGACTGACGTTAAAGATTGACATCTGAACAGTTTGTGATGGACTCTCATATGTAATTGCTATTTTGCTTTTGTACGTGGACTTTTCAGCAGAAGAATAAGGGTTGTCCAAGAATAACCCAAGATCATTCCCTAATGGATCCTTTGGTCTTCTTTTATTAAACAGATTGTTCATGAACTATTTTCAATATAGTTGAAGTAAATTTTATTGAGCTTTATGGCAGGTATCATATAGGACACTGAAGATACGGTGATTAGCAATACATTGTCACTGGTTCCTGTAAGCAAGTCAGATAATGGATGCATATGCTGCTAGATTTGTGCACTAAAGATAGTGTCAGCAAATTCTAACTTTAGAAGGATTAAATGGTAGAAACAAAAAGGAAGGACTAATAGAAACCTTATCCTGGAAAGCTTTAGTAATAACAGGCAAATTTGCATTTCATTTAGGCTATCTTAAAAATTCAATTATTTATTTGTCAGTATTGCTGGTTATGGAATGGAAAAGCATACCTATGGGAGGCCAATACCAAGTTTGGTTCATCCGCAATAAATGTCTTCACTTCAATAGGATTGGAATTTAAATTGCCTCTTATCCAAACGAAATTCAGAAATCTCTTAAAATACATCATTCCAAAATGCATGGCTTACTACTAATCAAAGAAATACCTTGATGAGTAGACTAAATCTAAAAACTTGATACATTCTGAATTTGTTTTTTAAAGAAACAAAACTCCAATGCACTCAAATTTCTAGATATTAAAAGACCTACAAAGTAATTATTTTAGCAAAAAAGAAGCCTCGTCAAAGTTACTGCTTACATATCATGCTTTTGTTTCCCACTAAATTCAGAAAGAAAGGAGGGAAAAAATAAGGAAACCAAGGGAGAAACAAAAATGATCAACATTGTTATTTTGCAGTGAGGCTAACGGTTGGGGAAGAACTCATCTCTTGTACATACCATACTTACAGAAATCTCAGGAGTCTCCCAAACACAGAGGGTTTGACAAGCTGCTCATCTGTGTAGGAAAAGCATTCCTAGTGGGAGCAGTGCATGGAAAGTTGGCTAATCTCAGAGGACCCTAAGTTCCTGACAACTGTTGGTCATTTTAACCAACTTTGGCAGCAAATGTTCATGTTTAAACTTAGTCACCTTAAACTGATATGAGTGATTATTTGACAATATCATATTCAGGGAGAAGCAGCGATGGCAGGCATGTATATGAGAAAATATTTTATAAAATTTGTCCATTTTCAGCTTTGGTATATAGGTATTGGAGATTCTAGGAAATCATAAGCATTTTGGTCCAAAATAATGAAGCTGAGTGAAGCGCAACTATAAAACTACCAGCAAGTTTTGCAAGGGAGGCAAGGTGTTTGAAACCTATCCCTGGTGTTTTTTCCAGGGGGTAGCTTCAAATTGTGCAGGGAGACAGGATAGCTTAAGATCGTGAGGTCTAGAATTTGAGGACGTGTAGATTTTAAGTCTCGAGTTCACTCCTCACTAGCTTCCAGCCATGGGTAAATTATTTCCCGACTCAGTTTCTCCGCTGGTAAAATGGGCTCCAACAGCAATTCCCCTTTACGAGGTTGTTAAACACAGAAAGTGAGATAAGACACATCACATGGCTACAGCGGCGCCTGGCAGAAACGTGTGGAGCTCACATTCATGTTTTCATTACTCGCTACATTTCTACATGCTGGAAAAGAGCCTCTTTATCACTCGGATCAAGGCAATGCACCAGCCCAGGTCCTAAGCAGCTATTCTTTCCCACAAGGAATTCTGCCTTTTCAGATCACTTCTTTCTAGAGTAGGGCTGATTTATTTCAGTTGTAAGATCTGGCGCCGGAACATGAATAAACGAAGACAGTTATTTTGTCCCTCCAAGAGATTAACCAGTGGAATACGTGATGGCATGTAGAAGGTGATAAGCCCCAAGGCAAGGGTGCCCACTTATGATTCTAGAAAAATCACAGAACACAGATTCTAAGAGTGATAAAGTCTTTCAGTGCTCATATGTGCCAACAGTGTACCTGAGTAATAGATTCTTTTCTTATCTCCCAGTCAAGCAGAGTCTGGCCTCTTGTTGTCGAGGTACCGGGTACCTTGCTAACAGGACTGCGCAAGGAGGGAGGGAGTGCAGAGGGCAAGGAAGTGTGGACTCCCAGGTCACCTCACCCTTCAGATGGAGAATCAAGAGCTCAGATTCGATGGTCTCTGGCATCCCTCTTGAGGACTTGCTTGTGTTCTAGGATTCAGTGATTCATAATCTTGAAGCAGAGCCTCTCATCACTGGGCAGCTTTCCAGCTAAAACGTGGCTTCCTACATACTGTTGACCCCCGCTCTAGTCTCTAGAGACACACAAATACGTTCAGTATCTTTTTCATATGAATCTTTGAAGGATTTGAAGGTACTTATCCTTTCTTTTGGTCCTCCTTCTCTCTGAATATGGTCAGACACTTCCATCTGCATTGCTTCCAGCCCTCACTGTGGAGGACTCCCTTCATGGAGGACCACTCAGCAAACTTCCTTCAATCCCATTCTCCCCGTTCTGCCCTTCTCCTAACTCCCCATATTGTGCGTGGTCTCTGTTCACACCCACACCTGCAGTCAGTGCAGTGTTGGCCCAATGTGGCTTCTTTTTTTTTTTTTTTTTTTTTTTTAAGATTTTATTTATTTATTTGAGAGAGAGAATGAGAGAGAGCACATGAGAGGGGGGAGGGTCAGAGGGAGAAGCAGACTCCCTGCCGAGCAGGGAGCCCGATGCGGGACTCGATCCAGGGACTCCAGGATCATGACCTGAGCCGAAGGCAGTTGCTTAACCAACTGAGCCACCCAGGTGCCCCCCAATGTGGCTTCTAAAGGTGGGTGCTATTCAGCATCATGCAGCTTCCAGCAAGAGAACTACATACCCACATCCCACAAAGACCTCAAGGGTTCAGCTGACTCTAGCAGGGCGACAATGCTATATAATTTGGGCAAGGCTGGTGTCTCCTTTCTGAGGTGCAGGAAAGGCTTGTGTGCCCAGACAATACTTATGAACATGTGGGATATCATTCTGAGGCTGAATCAATGGTCGCCATTCTGGAGGATACCTGAAGTTGTAAGAGTGTGGAGTTGTTGCTCACGAAGGCACCACTAGACTCCTTCATCCCTTGCTGTCTTAAGGGAGGACTACATTCCCCAGTTTGTCAAAATGCGAGGGGTGTTGTACTGTGGAGGAGGAGGACTGTTATTTATTAGCATGGTATCTTTATGTTTCTTGTGGCTTCTATCTATCCCTTCACTTTTCTCCTCAGAGCTTTGTAAAGTCTTTTAAAAGTCCCATCTTGTCTCAATTCTGCAAAAGAGAATGGAAGAAAAGGATTTTTGCCTATGCTCTGACCTCAGCATTAAAGTGGAAATAGCTCCCCTTGAAGTCAAGGTGATCGTAACAAGGGTATTCAGACAGAAAGAACAAGGGGAAGTTTCAGCTCAGGGTTCAGCTTAATAAGTGAATGTAGATTCCCTCAGTTTGTGGCTTCTCAGTTCTCTATTAGCAAACTTTCAATCCTTTTAGATCGGGTATAAGTTAAAATTCAGTTATTCTCATGAAAGGGTAATACTTTGCTGTTACCATCCATCTAAAGAACTCAAAGGAGGCTCAGATATAAAGAGAGAAGCCCTAAGGATAACAAAAGCCTAGCTTCTTGAGAACATTTGGGGCTGATCAAAATTGAGCTTTGCCTTCCTCATGCAGTACCTGGGACACACCCGCATTAAACAGTCATCCTAACTGAGGTTATCCTACTTGAACAGGGTCTCTGGCCTCCACAGGCAGGCCCGCCATGCCCCCATGACGCTAGCATCTTCATGCTTAACAGTGTCCTTGAAGTGTGTCTGTTCTTATATAAGTGTACTCTCTTTTGGCTCCTCAGACAGAAGCTGTTAAGCTTCTCTGGAGAGTATGAGAAAAGCTATTACAACATATCAAAAACTCCCTTTCTAGGTGGATTCATGAGGAAGTGCCTGAGAGACAACTCTCCCCAGTGTCAGCCAGGATAAAGGAACTAATCATTGAGAAAGAGGGTGGTAAATTTGTGAACTTGGCGAATACATAATGTGTCCTGTAACATCCCAGAAATTATTAAGGAATGAAGCTGGACACTTCTTAAAGAGGTCTTTTAATCTCTAAGAGACCTTCAGTATTCATTTCATAAAGTGAGACATTTAATCTAACGGATGCAGTAAATGTTCTGCAGAAAACACATGGAGTGACTTGCAGGACATTTTAACTGACATTCTTATAAAGATTAAAAAAAAAATCAGATTTGTTTTCTCAGGTCAGCAATCCTTTATTTTGGGGAGAGACTATGGAAAGAAGAGAGGATAACGGATACAAACTAGTCAGAAATCCTTTATTTTGGGGAGAGATTATGGAAGGAGGAGAGGTTAAAAGATACAAGCTATAATTCAGGAGGGTGATACAAGGAAGGTCAGGCGGGACAGAATGATGTGTGAGATCACGTTAGAAATATCACCAGATTCCTTCGGGAGTTATAAAGGTGCCTTAATTCTTGTCCTTGCCAAACATCCTATAATAGTACAACAAGATTTTATTTATTATCCCAGTCAAATTGGACCCTTATGCTCTGGGTAGGCCACAGGTGTGGGATGTCAGTCATGGCTTATCATCAGAATGGCTCTTGTTAGGTCATTAAGGAAAGGAATCAAGATGAGACCCTTCAAAGAAAATGCCTCCCACACCACCCCCAACTGCCCCCCTATGAAAAGGCACCTGTTTGCTTTTATTGGCTAATTGGTTTTACAATGTAAGGGTCAAGTATGTGTGGTTGATACAAGGGTAAAAAAGAAATATCTCATTTTAAAATCAAACTTCCCTCAGAGGTTGAGTACTTGTAGTTATGAAGTCCAAACTTTTGTTGCCTAATTTTGATGTATTTTAGTAGGGAATGCTTTACACATATTGAGCCTTGAAATTATTACAAAAGATATAAATAGACATTTCCATATTATTAATATATATTCATACATAACTATTTGCCTTGATACATGTTAAGTGTTTTAAGTTAAAAATACATGTTGTTATTTATATTTAATCTACCTTTTTTTTTTTTTTGAGGCAAAGATATGCCTGTTCCACCAGAACCCAGCCATGTCTGAAAACAGACATTGTGGGGAGAGATTATCTAGAATATACCTACTGGAGGACTTGGTCCTGCTCTCAAGAAATAATTCACGAGAACAATTGTTTCAATCTGTTTAATTATTTTATTTTTATTGACATTTATTTATTTTTTTTAGTAAGCTCTATGCCCATTATGGGCATTTGAACTCCCAACTCTGAGATCAAGAGTCACATACTCTATGGACTGAGCCAGCCAGGTGCCCTCAATCTGTTTAATTATTTTATTGTAGCTTCATGTTTGACCATCAATCACATCTGGTCAGATTATACATAAAATATTAAGATTAGACTGACACCAATTAGAGCTACGTCATTAAAATAAAAATTTAATAACCCATAGTTAGAAAGTGAGGAGAAAAGAGAAATTTTTAAAAATAGGTTTATAATCCAAATATAACATGGGATAAAAATGCCAGGAGAAAAATTGATAGCTCCAAACTTTAGATACAATTTAAAAAAAAAAGAAGTTATATAATAGGGAGTTTATTAAAATGCTTTAGAATGATGTTGTAAAAGAAAATGAATAAGCTGCCCTGAGGAGATAAATTTGGCTTCCAGTTCTATCATCAGATTGCTTTTAAAATATTAAGATTTCAAACATGAAATATATAATAATGTAGATTTGTCAGAACATGGAGAATGTTGGTGGTATTAGTTGTAAGGAGGAAATACCTAGAACTTTTAAAACATCTTTTTGTCCAATGGTTGGAGTTTCAAAGTGGGTAGTAGAGGGGGAAAACTTATTTTAAGATTTGCTGGAAGAAACCAAGATTCCTTTTAAGTTCTTGTCTTTTGAAGATGTCTATGGGGAGGGTACTCATTCTGCTGAATAGTGATGGTAATGGGGGAGATTATCCATGTGTGGGGACAGGAGGTATTTGGGAAATCTGTACTTTCCTCTCAATTTTGTTGTAAAACTAAAATTGCTTAGAAAAATAAAACCTTTAAAGAAATGAAAAAAAAAAATAAAGGGAGGGTACTGTTGAAGTGTCAAACATGACACTCAAATCTAATGAGGTGAGTAGAAGACAAAGAGGCACCTACAGGCTAACCCTAGAGGACACAGTTAAATTTCATTTTACCTCAAACTCTGTCTCCAATACTAGTTGTAACAGCCTTATACCCATTTTATATTTTAAAGATTTTATTCAGTTATTTGAGAGAGGGAGCACAAGCAGAGGAAGGGGCAGAGGGAGAGGGAAAAGCAGACTCTCTGCTGAGCAGGGAACCCGATCACTAGGGGCTGGATCCCAGGACCCTGAGATCATGACCTGAGCTGAAGGCAGATGCTTAACTGACTGAGCCAGGCAGGCATACTATTTTTAAATTTTTAATAGAAGTATAGTTGGCATACAATATTATATTAGTTCCAGGTGACAACAGTGATTACATATTTACATAATTATGAAATGCTCATGGTGAGTATAGTTACCAACTGTCACTGTACAGAATTACATTATTGACTATATTCCCTATGCTGTACTTTTCATTCTTGTGACTTCTTTATTTCATAACTGGAAGCTTGTACCTCCCACTTCCCTTCACCCACGTTCCTGACCCCCCCCACCCCCACTTCCCTCTGGAAACCATCAGTTTGTTCTTTGTATGTATAGGCCCGATTCAGCATTTTGTTTATTCAATTGTTTTGTTTTTAAGAGTCCACATATAAGTGAAATCATATGGTATTGGTCTTTCTCTGACTTATTTCACTTAGCATAATACCCTCTAGGGCCATCCAAGTTGTCGTAATTGGTAAGATCTCATTCCTTTTGAATGCTGAGTAATATTCCATTGCATATATATACACCACATCTTTGTCCATTTATCTATGGATGGACACTTGGGCTGCTTCCATGTCTTGGTTATTGTGAATAATGCTGCAGTAAGTGTGAGGATGAATAGATCTTTTTGAATTAGTGTTTTTATTTTGTTCAGGTAAACACCCAGAAGTGGAATTATTGGATTGCATAATATTTCTATTTTTAATTTATTTTTTTTTTAAAGATTTTATTTATTTATTTGACAGAGAGAGACACAGTGAGAGAGGGAACACAAGCAGGGGGAGTAGGAGAGGGAGAAGCAGGCTTCCTGCCAAGCAGGGAGCCCGATGCCGGGCTCCATCCCAGGACCCTGGGATCATGATCTGAGCCGAAGGCAGATGCTTAACGACTGAGCCACTCAGGTGGCTTTTCTTACCAATTCGGTTGCTTTTAATTTCTTGAGGAATCTCCATATTGTTTTGCAGGTATTTGGGAAATCTGTGGCTGCACCAGATTTACATTCCCACCAACAGTGCACAAGGATTCCCTTTTCTCCACATCCTTGCCAACACTTGTTATTTTGATACTAACTATTCTGACATACATGAGGTGATAACTCATTGTGGGTTTGATTTGCATTTCCCTGATGATCAGTGATGTTGAACATCTTTTCATCCTGTCTGTTGGCCATCTGTATGTCTTTAAAAAATATCTATTCAGATCTTCTGCCAATTTTTTAAATTGGATTGTTCTTTTGGTGTTGAGTTATATGAATTCTTTATAGATTTTGGATATTAACTCTTTATCAGATATACCATTTGCAAATATCATTTCTCCTGTTCAGGTTACCATTTTGGTTTTGTTGTTGTTGTTGTTTTGTTTCCTTTACTGTGCGAAAGATTTTTAGTTTGATGTAGTCCATATTGCATATTTTTGCTTTTATTTCCCTTGCCTGAGGAGACAGATCCATAAATATGTTGCTAAGGCTGATATTCAAGAGATTAGTGCCTATGTTTTCATTTAAGAGTTTATGGAAAAAATAAAGAGTTTTATGGTTTTGTGTCTCACATTTAGGTTTCTAATCCATTTTGAGTTTATTTTTGTATAAGTTGTAAGAAAGTGGTCCAGTTTTGTTCTTTTGCATATAGCTGTTCCGTTTTTCCCAGCACTGTTTATCGAAGAGATTGTCTTTCCCCATTGTATATTTTTGCCTCCTTTGTCATAGATTAATTGGCCATGTAAGTGTGGATTTATTTATGGGTTCTCTATTCTGTTCCATTGATCTCTATTTCTGTACTGGTACCATACTGTTTTAATTACTGTAGCTTTGTAGTATATTTTGAAATCTAGTATTGTAATACCTCTGGCTCTGTTCTTTTTTCTCAAGATTGCTTTGGCTGTTTGGTGTCTTTTGTGGTTCTATACAAATTTTAGGATTATTTATTCTAGTTCTGTGAAAAACACTATTTGTATTTTGAGAAGTGGTAGGTTGCTGTGGGTACTATGGACATTTTAACTATTCTTTCAATTTATAAGCATGGTATATCTTTCCATTTCTGTTGTCTTCAATTTCTTTCATCCCTATCTTATAGTTTTCAGGATATAAGTCTTTCTTCTCCTTTGTCAAATTTACTCCTATTATTTTTTTTGTGCATTTGTAAATGAGATTAAAAAAAAATTCTCTCTGCTTTGTTCCTGGTGTATAAAGATGCAAAATATTTCTGTATATTGATTTTGTATTCTACAACTCTACTGAATTCATTTATTAGTTTTAATAGGGTTGTTTTTTTTGTTTTGTTTTTTGTTGTTGTCTTTAGGGTTTTCTGTGTCTTTTGCAAAAAGTAACAACTTAACTTCTTCCTTACCAATTTGGATGCTTTTATTTCTCTGTCTGATTGCTGTGGCTAGGACTTCCAGTACTATCTATGTTGAATAAAAGTGGTGAGAGTGGACCTCCTTGTCTTATTCCTGATCTTAGAGGAAAAATTTTCAGTTCTTCCCCATTGAATATGACATTAGCTAAGGTTTGTCACATATAGCCTTTATTGCATTCTCCCTAAAATCACTTTGTTGAGAGTTTTCATTATGAATGGATGTTATAGTTTGTTAACTGCTTTTTTTTGCATCTATTGAGATGATTATCTGATTTTTATTTTTCCTCTTGTTAATGTGATATATCACATTTACAAACATTGAACCATTCCAGCATCCCTGGAATAAATCCCTCTTGATTGTGGTGAATGTTAATGTATTGTTGAATTTGGTTTGCTAAAATTTTGTTGAGGATGTATGCATCTATGTTCATCTGGGATCTTGGTCTATAGTTGTCTTTTTTTGGAGGGTCTTTGTCTGGTTTGGGTATCAGGGTACTGCTGGCCTCATAGAATGAATTTGCAATCGCTCCTTCCTCTTCTTTTAGTTTGAGAAGGATAGACATCAACTCATCTTTAAACATTTGGTAGAATTTACCTGTGAAGCCATCTGGTCCTGGACTTTTGTTTGTTGGGAGTTCTGTGATTACTGATTCAATCTCATTACTAATAATTATTTGTTCAATTTCTTGATTCAATCTTAGAAATTGTTTTCAGGAATTTATCCATTTCTTCTAGGTTGTTCAGTTTGTTGGTATTGGTCCTATTTTTCATAGTAGTCTCTTACGATTCCTTGTAGTTCTGTGGTGTTGGTTGTCCTTTGGTTTTATTTCAGTTGACAGTATTGCTCTTTCATTTCTGATTTTCTTTGAGTTACTTCTCTTTTTTTCTTGATGTATTTGGTTAAAGGTTTATCAATTTTGTTTATTTTTCAAAGAACCAGTTCTTAGTTTTATTGATCTTTTCTATTGTTTAATCTCTATTTCATTTATTTCCACTTTGGTCTTTATTATTGCCCTTCTTCTACTAAATTTGGGCTTTGTTCTTTTTGTAGGTCCTTTAGGTGTAAGGTGTAAGGTTGGAGTGCTTGAAATTTTTCTTGCTTCTTGAAGTAGGTCTGTATCACTATTAACCTCCCTCCTAGGACTGCTTTTGCTGCATCTCAAAGATTTTAGACACTGTTTCCATTTTCATTTCTCTCCATGTGTTTTTTTAATTTCCTCTTTGATTTTTTGGTTGACCTACTGGTTGTTTAGTAGCATGTTGTTTAGCCTTCACATATTTGTTTTTTCCGTTTTTCTTGTAATGAATCTGTAGTTTCATATGTTGTGGTCAGAAAAGATATTTGATGTGATTTCAATCTTCTTAATTTTTTTCAGACTGGTTTTGTGGCCTAACATGTGATCTATCATGGACAGTGTTTCATGTTGCCCTGAAAAGAATGTATATTCTGTGGTTTTTGGGAAAAGTTTTCAATTAGCAATAATCGCGCCTCGGATAAACCTCATTGGCTACGATACTGCCACTGCGCAAAGCTTATTCTGTGGTTTTTGAATGAAATGTTTTGTATATAACTGTGAAGTCTATCTGGTCTAATGTGTCATTCACAGACATTTTCTGTCCTGTCATGACTGGGCCATGACTGCCACAGGTGCACTGGTGGGTGTGGCTGACCCTCAGCCCAGCTGGTGGCAATGGCCGGCTGTGACTGCTGTGGGCACACTGTTGGACAGGGGTAGCCCTCAGTGTGGCTGGCTGAGAGGCCTGGATGCAGCTATTGAGTATGCTGGTTGGTGGGGCTGGCTTTCCACTTCCCTGAGGCAGGAGCTGCTCTGGAAGGGTGCACATGACCTAAAATTTCTTTCAGGTATAACCCAGGTGTTTTTCAAATTGCTGTCTCTGGTTCACTGTTGGAGTGAGTGATAGAGTTCCCTGAGCCTTTAAGGACAGACTTTCCATTTCGTATCGCCCTCAGGCTGTCCAGAGTTAGGTCCTGCTGATTTTCAAAGCCGGAAATTGAGGGCTCATCCTCCTAGTGCAGATCCCCATAGGGAGGTAGGGTGCGTGTGTCTGGATATGGGGCTTGATCCCTCTGCTCCTCAGGGAGGACCTCCTGCCTGTGCTACCACCCCTGTTTGTGGGTCGCTGTGCTGGGGATTTTGTTCACAACTGTGTCTCTGCCTCATCTACCCTTCTCAACATGGCTTTTTGTCTTTAGCTGTGGAATAGCTGTTCTGCTAGGCTCGGGTTGTTCTGAGTGAATTGCAGTCCATGTATTCGCAGCCTTGATGTATTTGTGGGAGGAGGTGAGTTCAGGACCCTCCTACTCTGCCATCTTTCCAAATCCCAAGATCTACTCTCCTTATACCCATTGTAAAAGGCAAAGGTGTGTTTAGGAATAATGAACTTTTATGGTTTAGGTCACATTATTTTCATTTTACGGGGAGATTTGGATTCAGTTTTGAAATGCCATCCAGTCTTGTGGCTCTTTGGCAACTTCCTGTGTTTTTGCTAAAGCGTAGCTCTTAGAGCAAAATGGCTTCACGGTTTGGCCCCAGGACATATTTTAAGAACACTCTTGCCTGGCAAGGACACGTCATAACAAATTTTAATGACTAGACAAAACTGAGTATTGTTACACTGCCAGTTTACAATTTCTGGATTTTAAAAATTTTAATAATATGAAGAAAATATGAATGCCACTTTTTGAGTTTCAATCAAATTAGCGGTTTATTTTTTAGGACCTGTCACTTCTAAAAAGTTACATCGTCAGTACAAATGGTTGGCACACAAGTAACCATGAAATATGCTCCCAGCCCACCTGTGCTTACCCATAAAAGAGAGTTTAATAAGATGAAATATAACATAGATATAAATTATAACCTAAATGATTTAGTTTTTTAACTAGGAAACTCAGAAAGTTTTTGGTATAAATTATTGAAATGTCTACTTCTTCATATAAACTTTGACATATTTTGTTTAAATATCTAAATGTTAAAGGACATACATGCATATAGGGTAGTACCCTCCCTGCCTCCATGTCTGATTTAACTTTCCATGGTTTCAGTTATCTGTGGTTCAACCATAGTCTGGAAGCAGAGGATCCTCCTTCTGACGTAATGTCAGAGGTGAATAGTAGCATAACACTAGGTCTGTGTCATTCCTCTCACTTCAAATCATCATGGAGGCATTTTATCATCTCATGTCACAAAAAGAAGGGTGAGTATATTACACTGATTTTCTTTTTTTAAAGATTTATTTGAGAGAGAGGGAGGGAAAGTGAGTGGGGGGAGGGGCAGAGGGAGAGAAACTCAAGCAGACTCTGTGCTGAGCATGGAGCCTGACATGGAGCTCGATCCCATGACCCTGAGACAAAATCAAGAGTTGGACACGCAACCGACCGAGCCACCCAGGCACCCCTACATTAAGATATTTTGACGGAGGCTACATTCATATAACTTTTATTATATTGTTATAATTGTTCTATTAGTTATTGCTACTAATCTCTTACTGTGCTTAATTTACAAACTTTGTATAGGAAAAAGCATAATATATATAGGGTTTGGTACTATCTGCAATTTTAGGCATCCCCTGGAGGGTTGTCTTTGAATGTATCCCCTGAGGATAATGGGGGGTGGGGGAGATAGGATGTGCTGTATGATTAGATCATTTCCTTATTTTTAAATCCCTTCAGATATTTGGGAAAACTTATTAGCAGCAGGTCTTTGCTTTTGGACAACTCAGTGATCACTTAGTTGTCTGTGTGTTTTTGCCAAATTCTCTACACTGACCAGAGAGGGAGTGAGAACCTATTTGGGGTTTGTCACTGGCATGGATGGAACATCTTTATCAAGGGTGCTGAGCTGTGTTTTGGCTTCAAGTTTACCTGCTGATTCAAATGAATAGATTGCCCAGAAACATGAAATTGTATCTCAATGTCTGCCCTCAAATTAAAGGTCATCACTATAATTTCCAGCTATAGTTGGCTAAAGGAATATTAAGAATTTTTCATAAAACCCTAATCCTACCCTCCCGCCCATTGTTGAAGGCGCATTTATCAGTGAAATATCTGCTGCAGAAACTGATCTGTTTCTTGGTTGGCCCTTAGCGCTGTCAACTCTAGCTGTGGAGAGGAAATCTAAAACAAGGCCCTCTATTCGGGCCTGCTCAGACTCCTGTCAGCGACGGGGAGGGAGTGGGCTGCTGACCTGCAGGAGTCCAGCCCCAGGGGGTGCTCTGCTAGCTTTGGACTCCCAGTCATCCCGCTAGATGGCTGTCCTTCGTCTCCCGCAGACAGATGCTCTGGGGCCTGATGGCTCCGGCTAAGGCCTTGCCTGCATGTCTCTGCCCCTGGGGGTCTGCGTCGTCACTTCCCCTTACTTGCCAGGCTGCTCCTCCCTGGCCCCATGTTTCCAGAGTGTTTACCTGCCACCTGGTATGTCCAAACTATCTGGTTGAATTTGTTTTGTTTCTGAAAAGCCCCCGTCTTTACAGAATCACATGAAGAACCGTCAGTCAGTATTCTTTTATTCAGCTTCTTTTCTTGCCGTTAGGGTCCTGTCTGCTAAAGTGTGTCAATGTCCTTCACCTTTCTTGATTTTGAAGATTTGTTCTCAGGAAAATATGCACTTTGCCCTCCAGTTGCAATTCTATTTCAGCAATACATAGGAGAACAATTTCTTCCTACACAGGCTGTGGATAGCATCATTCCCCAATGTCTATAAACAGGGCCTGGTTCATAGTTCTAATTAATTAACTTTATTAACTTGGAGCTGAAAGGAGGTGGCACCTTAAACAAGGAAATAAAAAGCAGTGGACCTCGCCAGACTGGTTCCACATAGCTGCTTTTTAACTGAAGGTAAAAGAGCATTTACTTCACATAATAAAGCAAAATAGATGCTTAGATAGATGGCAGAACGCAGTCTAGTTACAGCTTATCTACAGAATATGCTAACTACAAAAAAATCCCCAATTTTTTTTTTCACTTAGTGCAAGTAGCATTTTCTTTAATATGGGATTGAGTTAATGTGATGCCCCAAATGAGGTAAAATTGCAACATTTGCATAGGAAAACCTTCCTTGACACACTTTAGATCTTTGTTAAACTTATTGTCAGATCAAAGAAACTGCAATTTCAGGTTTGTTCACAGAAAAAAAAAAAAAAACCCATTACTTGGGAAGTTTCAAAATGGCAATTCGATCCCAGAGTCACAATTACCAAGGGGAAAAACGCTCTCTCAGTTGAGAGTTTCGGCAGCACTGTAATACCGTATACATCCACTTGATACAAAAGCAGGTGCGTTTTACAAAGAAAGAATGCACACATTCCTAGTACATCATTTTTGGAAATGTGCTCAATGGCCTTATAGTCTCCTACAGGGTCTAATGAACACGGAGATTCAACAATGATAACAATAAGCTTACATGCATTTCCTCACAGCTCTCTCATATTCAATTTTATGTTCCTGATGCTACACTGATAGCATGAAGATCTGAGCAAAGGAGAAACCTGGGCCCATATAAACAACATGCATGGAATATGTATGGATACAGATCAAGAGTTGACAATGATGATTTGATGTTCACTAATGCTGAAAACAGGACGGTAAAAATTAGTGACTTAGAAAAATGGTATTTTCTTCAGGACACATTGCTGAACACATGGCCACCTACCTGTTTTCTAAAGCATTATGTATAATTTAACCACCAAATATAGAACACATGAATACCAGGAGACAAGAAAAGCATTAAAACCCATTACAATCTTGAATAAGCCAAGACCTCAAGTACATAGAAAAAGCACTACAATCATGTTATTTAGCTTTATTTTTCTAACATATATCATAATTTAAACTATATAAAGTCACCTATATAAAAAGCAATTTTTTTTTTCAAGTGGTATAGCTTGGAGCATGGCTTTATGTTTGGCTTAATCATTTTTTACCAGTTTAATTTATAAAGCTCGTAATCTTGCCAGCAGGGCTTCAACTTCGGGAACAGATTCGTTTTTAGAAACAGAGCCAAGAAGTTCCATTTCCTTTTTTCTGTTGCTTTCTACATTACAGGCTTCCTTCTTCTCAACTGCCTTGATCCTCCCCGTAGACGTATGAGTGTCTAGATTATAATTAAGCTCCTTGGCGACTGGAGTCCTCGTTGAGTTGCAATTGATATTGTAGTGTGAACGTGACCCTTCTGTCAACTGCACTTTCTGATTTTCTACAGTAAGGAAGAGAGAAACAGAAAATTTATCACTGTGATAAGCAAGGACTGTGCACATTATGAAACATTACTTTAAAATAATTATTCTCAAACAACTCTTAGATAAATTAAAATATTCAGAGAAGGGTAGATTGGAAATAAATACACATAGTTTAAGAATAAACTAAAATATAAATAGACAACCCTTTCCTTAGCATGCATGCTGATTTCCTTCTGGTCTCTGCTCAAATGCTCTACTAAGCAGAGAGGCCTTCTAGGACCATCCAGCAGAAAGAGCACCGCCCCTTTCCATCACACATTTACCCTTCTTCATAGAACTCCTAGCCACCAGACAAGTCATCTACCTATTTACTTGTCCACTGTCTGTCTCTTTACTAGGATGTAAGCTCCCTGACAGCAGGGGGTGCAGTTCTAAATACCACTTTAACGTCAGTGCCTAAAATGGCCCTAGGGCAAAGCGGTGCTCAATATGCACTAAGGGAATCCTCTGCATACTCTAGGACCCAAGATATGCATTAGTTGGAATAATATATTTTTTTTCTAAAACAAAAACAAAACAAAAAGGAAAGTTTCTACTAGGTCTTTAAAAACTCAATGATTTCCTTCAAAAGAAATGTAGCATTTGGCAAATTAAACCCTCTTAGCAAATCAAAATTATGTCCTAATCTGTCACATATACACACACATATTCATAGACATGTATCCATATGCACACATATATTCTTTTATTGGTAAGTGACACTGAGCCTGGCGTGGAAGGCTAGAAGGTGAAAGTCACAATAGCGAATGACCAATGGCTTGAGCTGATTGACTTTTGCAGGGAACGCTAGATTTTCTTTCAATTAACTGGCTTATTGCACAACCTTATGCGTTATTAGACCTCAAACTTAAAAAACAGACACCCTCAATATTCATGTAACCTTGAACGGGGCTTGAAAATGGCTTCAACAAACTTGCCATGACATTTAAAGTTTTTTGGTTATTTGCTGAGAGAGGTTCCATTATCCCAATAGTAATGACTCTCGAGCACAAGCAGTCACTCATGACAGTGTGTTTTATGTGAGTCCTGAAAATTCCAACCGAAAACAGCTTGTACATTAAAAGGTGGCTGCTGAAGATATTTACTGCACTGTCATTTCCTGACCAGGGGCTTCCAGTGATGGATGAGTATTTTACACACTTTCTTGGACAATCTCAACAAATTTTAGAGGTATGATCACCTTTTTAGCTGTTGGAAGAAAATAGTTTTCTTCTCACCGCCTCTATCAGGTGGGCAATTGTTACTCAGAAATCAAAATCTAACAGAGCACTGATTTTCTTAGAGCTGTTTACGCTTTGTAATTTATAATGTACATATTGTGTTTGCAGTAAAGAGGACAGAGGTCATAGGATTCCTGCAGTTCCCATGACTGCACAAATTATTATTATTTTATGGTATCCACCCTCCCGCCCCCAGAATGTCTGAGAACTGCATTTGTAGCTAAGTGGAAATCTTTGGTCAGCTTATTGCTCTTTTCCCCCAGACATTCCTATCTTTTCTTGTCGTTTGATTTCTTGTAAAGGACTCCATCATGATGACATCGCCAATGAAGTCGCTGGTATTCTGCTGCTGGGCAACTCTAGCTCCAGTTGTGACGGCAAAGAAGACAGTAAGTTGGCTAAAATATGGGCGTATAATAAACACAAAGTACTGCATACCTTCTCTGGCTACAAAATGGATCAAGCCCAATTCCCTATGTGGCAAAATGAAAGAAAAGGGTGGGATTTTGAAGATTGAAATCCACACTTCTGCTTGGCTTTAATAAGTTAAGCTTGTGTGTTGCAGGTTCTAATAATCAACATCAAAGAGCAGTTGTGAGAATTAATGCAAATGATGTGGGTGACACCAGCTTCAAGATACTTGATTTCCCCTTCTAGGAAAGTTTTTTTTTTAAAGATTTTATTTGAGAGAGAGATGCAGACTCCCTGCAGAGCAAGGAGCCCAATGCAGGGCTCAATCCCAGGACCTGGAGATCATGACCTGAGCGGAAGGCAGACGCTTAACTGACTGAGCCACCCAGGCACCCCTCTATAAAAGCTTCTTAAGGGATGCAGCTACCACCCAAGGCTGACCCTTCTGACTTTCTGGTGACTGTACCGGTGGGGTCTGAAATATCATTTTATTAACAGCTTGCATTTATACAGCACCTTTAGTTATAAAGCATTTGTTGCACTTTAAACATTACCACCCTCATTTTATAGATGGAGAGGTAAAAGCAAAAGGAGGTTAAGTCATTTGGTTAGACTTAGTTACTGAGTAAATCAGTGGCAGAAGCCAAATGCTGTCTCTAGAGATACTAAGGCTGTCTTAAACAAATTTGAAAAGCTTTTTGCCAAGGAAAAGTGCTAAGTAATTCAAAGCTAAGTTTCATAATAATCATATCCTGTACTTATACCTCAAAATGCTTTCTGTCACATTTAATTCTCTCAATAACTTTGTAAAGCAGATCGCAGACCCACATAAACTACCCCAGTACAGCACATCC
The DNA here is from genome assembly GCF_002201575.2 of Neomonachus schauinslandi. Lineage (NCBI taxonomy): Eukaryota > Metazoa > Chordata > Mammalia > Carnivora > Phocidae > Neomonachus > Neomonachus schauinslandi. Next base: position 45,562,163 of record NC_058405.1, on the reverse strand, counting down.
AAGGTCTTACATGTGCTCCTTCTCTTTCTGGGTCTTACTGAAATTGTGACAATGAATTTCAAGTACGACCTTTACTACTACTGCAGTCCCCTCGTCCATTCATTCTTCCATTCTTCGAGACAAATATTTCACACCTCCTCCTTTCTTATCAAATGTCCAACGTGTTCTCCTTCGCTGTCATTTAACTCATTCAGAGAACCAATCAGAACTCCCATAAGCTTCCACCTGCCCCCAATATCTATCTACTTACTGCATATAGACTCCTTCCCTCCTTAGGGTCTTCTGTGCTCCCCTCTGAGGAGCCTTAACCGTGAGCACCACGTACTACTGGCATTTGTCTATTCAAGGACATCCCTCTGACAGCTGTGTCTTTTCTCTATAGGAAAGGTTTCCTTCTTCATGTGATCACTCCCCTCAGCATCCAAGTAAGTTGTAATAACCCCAGTCTTTAGAGAAAATATGTATTTGACTCCACATCCTCCATTTACTCCCTCAATTGTCAACTGCCTTTACAGCAAAACATCTCCGAAGAATTGCCCATTCTTACTCTCTCGGTTCCTCTCTTCCTGTATTTCTCTTGAACCCACTCCAATCATGCTTTTGACCCTTTACTCTTCTGAAACAGCTCTTGTCAAGGTCACTAATAAACTGTGTGTTGCTAACAGCAAGTACTGTATATCCACTTGGATATTTTAGTCCTCCTTTACTCAACCGATGCCAGATCCAAGGATGAAATGCCTAGCAGAGCCTGGGCTTTTCTTTAACTGTTTGCTCTTTGAACTTCTTTGGAGGCTTAGGTGGATACCACTGGGTGGGTCAAAGCAGGCAAGAGCATTTCTACCGCCTTTTTTTTTTTTTTTTTAAGGAAACTCCAAATATTATTTTGTTCCTAGAGCACACCCACAGAGAAGAGAAAAACCAAGTTAGCATTTAACTCCTCTGTGGTTTCAGGTGGAGAATCTTTTATAAGAAGCGACGGATAAGATGACACAAAATGGAAAGTGGCCATTCCTGAAACCACCAAAGAAATAAAAAAGAAAGTGCACCAGGACTTCTTTAAGACTGAGCTTCAAGCTCTTAGATAACAACTCTTCACTCCAGCCCTCACATTTATCTCTCCGCACCTCAGTAGTCTCCAGGTGGGAGACTATTGCAGTTTCTTTCTCTTTACTTTGTTCCCAGTCATGGGAGTCCCAAACTGTGGAACCGAGGATATCGCATCTGAAATTGCAAAGCTGATAAAAGTTGAGATGGAGTCTCCTATCCCACTGCCACTAGCCACAATGTTTACAGGTAGAAGGAAGCTCCCAGGTGCACGTTCACTTTTATTATAATGTTGGTTCGAAGCCAGGTGACTTTTGCCATTACTATTTTAAACGTTGGCTAGTGGTGGCTTCATGTGGGCTAACTACAGATACAAATTCCACACAAAAATATGCACTTGGTTTCTAAATGGTTCACTTCAAACATCAGGGGATGGCACAATGCTTTAAATTGGAGAGAACATTCTATAGGTGCTCAGAGGCATAAAAGAAATCGTAATTTGAAGCCAGTGGGCTCAGTGCCTTTTCCCAAGAAATTAGGCGGTTCCAAATACAAGATGACACACTTGTACTCTTTCTATGAAAGATAAGGCTGGGGTATCAAAAAAAAATTTCTATATCCTGTCAATTCAAATCCCTATCAGTATACATTTTTAAATGGAAACTAAAAATATTAAGACAAAGCAGAATGGTTGCCTAACTCTCCAAAGTGAGGAGGCTTGTGCTATTATTTTATGAATCAAATCTAGGGCTTTACAAGATGTTACAATTGATGTCTGTGAAGGGAAGTATGATATATCTAGGACTACGGCCAATACCCAGAGCCATTGTGATTATGGTACAGATGGCAAGGACCAGCTGCTATTCTTAGTAGTGGGTCAGTAAGGGAATCTAATTCACACATCTTGTTTCTACGTTTCTGTGGAAATAAACTGTGAGAATACACGCTATTTTCCTTTAAGACAAAAAACCCCCCAAAACACAAAAACCCCAAAAAACCCTATTTCAATTTAATTCCTCATATGATTCTCATTCTAAGAATTGATTCTGGAGTCCCACCATGGCTTCTTTTTTCCCCCCCCTAAAACTGAATGAAAAGTTGAATGGCTCTTAAATACAGAGAACCCCCTGGACTTAAACATGAGAATAAAAGCCTTAAACTAGACTTAGGGCTAGATCCCACATGACCTTTGGCAGACTATAGATGTGGATGACAAAGCTAAACAAAACAAACCCAAAACAAAAAACACCCACCATCCTGAGCTAATTTTTCCCTTGTTTCCCCCCCGAGTAACACAAAAGACATGGGAAACTAGGAAAGTTGCTGACAAGAGAGTAAACATAAATATATGCGACTGGGCCTCCAACTGAGGAACCCTTTCAGCCAACCATTGTTATACTTCTTAGGCTGAGGCCCTGGCTGATGGCCCTTGGGGAAAACTCTCTCAGCCGCAGGAAATCTCAGTTATGGTTTAGAAAGAGGTATGATTCCCTTTAAGTCAGTATTGATCTCCCATCACATTGTGGTTCTAATGGGCACTGGCTCCTTGGAAGTGCCAACTCTCAGATGAAATATAAAATTGAGCTCCTGCCTTTTGTGGTCACTGGTGAGCCTGGGGCAGCTTTGACAGGAAGAACACAAAACTCTGGTGTCCTAAATTGACTGCCTCTGTTCGGTCTTCCAGAAGTTTGGTCCCTCTTCCCCATTCTTTACCTTTTGCTCTTAACTATTACTTTGACCCACTAAGTAGCTGTTTGTTTCACCCCAGAAATGGTGTGAGAAAAAAATAACCCATAAATATAATTTTTAAAGCACTACTGGGTGTACAGGATAGTAAAGTGTGTGACAAATATATGTTTTTAATCTATGCAATAACTGAAGTTAGTGCAGCCGCCAGCAGCCGATCTCCCTGTGGTTTTCCTTACTGTTGATTTACTGATGCTATAAATAATTGTCTTCCTTTAGTTTCATTTTGCTGTTCATTTTACCTTTTGTATTGAAAATGTGTAAAAATGACAAAAAGAGCAAAAGGGCATTTTGTATACAGTCAGAATCTTTTGGGAGTGCCAAGAGACTCTTCCTGAAACCCATTACGTAAAAACAAAAAACAACAAAACAATTACTCCCCCAATTCAAAAAAGACAAAGAGAATGATAAAGGATATCTCTGAATAAAGGAGATAATTGACACTTGTTAAAGAAACATGTACAGAATGGAGTCACTTGTGCTGGGCCCCATGTCACCAAGCCAAGACTTTATACCTAACATAACTGCAGTTTCAGCCTCACCCAGGAATGTAACTAAAGGTTACCAATCAATCTGGAATTACCTGGCCAGCATGGTGAGGTAATCTGCCCAATAGACCCTTTTGGTCTCCTTTCAAAGGATGGTGACCTTGCCTGAAATACACCCTTTCCTCATCTCACTCCCTTTCAGCCTATAAAAGTCTTCCATTTCTTACAGCTCCTTGAAGCTCCTTACTGTGTGCTAGATGGGATGCTGCCTGATTCATAGATTTCTGAATAAAGCCAGCTTGATCTTCACATTTACTCAGTCGAATTTTGTTTTCTAATCGATTTGGTGGCAGCAGTGGGATCTAAAGTGAACTTTTGGGAGCTTTGGCAACAACCAGAAACACAGAAGTGGTACCCATGAATGTTTTTGAGTTTTTCTTTGCCATTTCTGAGGGCTGTAAGTTCCTCTTGGTTCTGACTTCAGCTCTTGCATTGAGCTGCTAATCTAATTGGCTTTCTAGTCAGTTCAACATTGGGAACAGCTGGTAGTTTGGGCCACAATTCTTGTTTAATTGGTGGAAACCCCTGACCGTTGATTCTGTCCCCAAATCCACATGGGAACTGTTAGTGGGAGTTTGCAGTTCCCCAGTTACGTGGAGCCCCCAGTCCAAGGTTCTTTGGTGGGAACTGGTAGTGGGCCACACAGGGCCTTTTCTTGTCCAGGCTGCAGCAACATCTTCTGGTTATTGCTGGTATATTAAGGTGCACAGGTTTGTCTGTCTTGTTTTGTGTACATAAAGGCTATTGCTATAGGAATCTGTGAAGCAGCTGCAAAGCTGGCAGGCAAAGGTCTAGCATTTAAAAGCTTGTTATAGTTCTTGCCACCTAACCCTTGTTAGGATAAGTTGGTCATGGGACAGGTCAGATTGACCCTAGGTCACCGGCCAACCTCAATTTCTGTGCAGTGAGGTATATGGCAAACACCACAGAACCCCCAAACCAAAAGGCACATCCCTTTTAAGTATTAGTTTGACTCCAAGAAATCCAAAGGCTTAGCTTTAAAAGAAAATTTAAAAATGAGACCCTTAAATTCCAAAAAGTTGAGTGTACCACCTTCCAGCATACCTGTTTATTTCATGTCTAAGGACTAAGGTTACAGAACATAGAAGTATCTAAAAAATGGCAAAATCTTACTAAAGGCAACCAAGATTGTTCATTTAAAAAGTGCACTCAAAAGCAAGAGTTCCTGAATTAAACAGAATGGGGTGCCTTCTGAAAGGCTTCAAGATTCCCAAATTGTTCCATTAAAAAATTTGTAACAAAAGGCTCATGAAAAATTAAAGACACAAGAGGTACCTAAAACAAAGGATGATAAAACTGATAGGACTCCTACTGTTCTCCTCTACCTTCTGTTACCTGAGTACTCACATTCTAACTCTGTCTGAACTGCCTTTCAACTCTGAAGAGACCATTAAACAGTTACCTTTACAATAAAACCACCAAAAGTTGTGGGAGATCCTTCTCAGGTATCAATCACTCCTTGATCAAAAATTGAAATAAGGACCACAATTATGGAAATTTCCTAAAGGGACGATCCCCAAGAGTGTTTTGAAGAATTTAGTCATTTTGGGGGCCTTATCAGCTTTTACAAATGATGGTGGGACCTGGTGAAGCCCAAGAATGGATGTGGGAAGCAAAATGGCAAAACATCCAGGATGATTTTTGAGATACTTGATTTTCAACATGGTCCCCTCATAGGCCAATAAAAGCTCACAAAATAGCAACTAATCTTTTACAAGCCACTCCTAGGATTTTCCCTGCCTGCAGGGATTGGTTATTCAAACACACAAAAGATATATCTATCTTCCTAGAGCATTCCAGGTTCCATACAATAAACATCACCCAACCTGCTCTTACTGCCCGAGTAGTTAATGCATTATCTCCTGAGTGGATTGAAAAAAGGCAGAACATAGAATGGGAGATCACCAGTATGTCTGAACTTGCATCCATAGCTGAACACTGTGTAAGGTCTTTGGAACACAACCACAAACAAAAGTCTACCAAGTGAGTGACCTTACAGCTACAATAGATCCAAGGTCACGCACCAGAGATAACCCTTACCTGCCTATATCACACCCTCTAGGCATCCACCATTAGAATATGGCCCAAGGGTCAATGTTTCATTTGTAATCAACTGGGCCACTGGAAAAAGAAGTGTACTGAAAGGTACTGTGCAAATTCTTAACATCAACTTGAATAAAGTAGCTCTTTGGTCAGAGGCTGATAATTGGAGTCTGATGGGAATATTTTTAAGGCCTTCTCCCCTTAGCTAAAATGGAACTATGGAACCAGAAGGCAAGAAAAACTTTCTAGCACCTTCATAAAAGGATTTATGAGTGGATCAGCCTATGATGTCATTTAAGTTGCAACCCAACTCCTTGAGGAATTAAAAGCAACTGTCCTTACCTTATGAATCTTTACAAAACCAGAGAAATAGCTCCAGAAAAAATTTAAAGCCCACCTATTCTTTCTACCAATCCCCAGACCTCCTCTATTTATCTTGAAATGCTTGTAAATCTTGTAAAAATTTTGGCCCTAGGAAACAAAAGTCAGGCACTTTTGTCAGGCACAGAGGAACTTGCATTCTTGCCCTGTGCCTTGGAGATGTAAATGTTCTACTTGATCCCTCCAGGAATTCTTACCTAGGTCATCTCTTTCAACTACCGACTTCAGGAATAAGAATGGCTACAGATGGTGGATGTAGGAAGACCCTGAACTCACCTCCTCCGTGATCACACCCGAATCTACACCTCTTCATAGAACAATTTATCCTGAAGAACTGAGGGCTGACTGAACAGCTTCTGCACAACCAAACAGCCCAGATAGAGAATGAGAGAGAGGGATGGAGACAAAGGGACCTGTGCAGGTTCATCTGCTCTGGGGCACAGGAAAACAAACCAACCAACCAACCAACCACAGTTTAAAATGGCAACTAGAATATAAAGGACCCAGCCCTAGAGCCCTGCCACATGGCAGCGGAGCTGCTGGAACTGTCTCCAGGTCAGAGGGGCTGGCAAGTGCCACTGTTTATGTTCCTCCTCCTCCACCTTGATAGTGCAGAGGAGAGCAGGGTCCAGGCTCACTAACCAGACTGCCCACCTTAGGGAGCCCTGGGCACCTAGCCCATACCAGCCCCAGATGGCATGGTTTAAAAGAGCAACTAGAATATAAAGGATCTAACCCTAGAACTTAGCCAAACAGCAGGGGAGGGAGCTCTCTAGGACAAATGGGCTGTGAAGCAGTAAAATTTTCATTTCCCCTCCACCTTGATAGTGTGGACAGGAGCAGGGTTCAGGCACCCTAGCCGGCCTACCACCTCAGTGAACCCTGGGTCCTACAGCCCACACTAGCCCCAGCCATCTCACCAAGGCAACCCAATATGGCACATACTGGGAAAACCCCTAATCAGTGCTCACCACAGCTTCAGCCCTCTTGCCAAGATGACACGGGTACAAAACATCCTGAAACACTCCAGGCCCATTCTCTGATTCCAGGCAATTTGCCTGGGAACCTTCAGCATAGAGCACATTGGGAAGTCCTGGCCTGAGTGATGAGGGAGGAGAAGGCTGGCTGAGGACAAAGCACAAGCCGCAATACCCTGCAACCTCCCCCCACCCCCCACTCCTGGGCAGGACCTGTGTGACATCCTTCCAGGAATCTCCCAACCATCTTAATGCTAATATCTTGCTAGAAGGGTAAACCACCTTAACTTGCCAATGGCAAGACCTCTGGTATCTTGTAGGTCAGTCCTCTTTAGCATATGACAGTTCTTTTGAAACCTCCCTTTTCCTTACTTCCCCCAACTCCGGGGTATATAATCACCACTCCTCAAGACCACAGTGCAGCTCTTTCTGGCCACGGGTCCTGTCCCTGTGCTTTAATAAATCACCATTTTGCACCAAAGACGTCTCAAGAATTTTTTCTTGGTTGTCGGCTCTGGACCTCACCCCACCGAACCTCACTTATATTCCAAAACCACATCATGTGCACTCCTGGGCTCCAGCTGCCACCTGGGAAGAATGCGCCCCTTGGCCCTCACATGCCTCAACTTTACCCACCCTACCAGAGTGCATCCTGCATGGAGGGCCCTGGGACACCCCGGTTTGCACCCACTTCAGCTTCAGCTGTCCTGCCAGGGCACCCTCTGTGGAGAGAGCCCCGAGACGGCACTTCAGTTATGGTTATCCCACCAGGGCAGCCCTAGCACAGAGGGCCCTGGGAACCACAGCCCATGACAGCCCAAGCTCCAGCCGACCAAAGTTACCAGACAGATAACCACACCCAAGATCATTTCTTCAAGTTTAGAAGTAGCTGTTCTGCCTAATTCATAGAAATAAACACAGAGAGTCAAGCAAAATGAGGAGACAGGCATATGCTCCAAACAAAAGGCCAAGACAAGATGTAAGAAAATGTAAATAAAATGAAAATAAGCAATCTACCTGATTAAAAATTCAAAGGATAATCATAAAGATGCTTACCAGACTTGAGAAAAGAGGAATGAATTCAGAGAAAACTTCAACAAAGTGGTGGAATTCATAAAAAAGAACCAATCAGAGATGGAGCATACAATAAATGAAATAAAGAATACAAATGAAGGAATCAACAATGGATTGGAGGATGTGGAAGAACAGCAATCCTTATGACAGGGTAATGGAAAGCACCCAAGCTGAACAGCAAAAACAAAACATTTTCAAAAATGATGATTTAAAAAAAGGATAGGTTAAGGAATCTCTTGGACAAGATCAAGTAAACAAATGCTATATTATAGAGGGGTTCTGGGAGGTGAAGAGAAAAAGGGGCAGAAAATTATTTGAAGAAGTAATAGCTGAAAAGTTCCCTAGAGTAGGGAAGGAAACAGACATCCATGTTCAGGAATCAGAGTTCCAAACAAGATGTACCCAAGGAGGTCCATACTACAACACAAAATTAAAATGCCAAAGCTTAAAGATTGAGAATTTTCAAAGAAGCAAGAGAGAAGTAACTAGTTATGTATAAGGAAACCCCATAAAACTATCAGCTGATTTTTTAGCAGAAGTTTTGCAGGCCAGAAGGGAGTGGCATAATATATACCAAGTGCTGAAAGGAAAAAACCTATATCCAAGAATATCTGTGTGGCAAAGTTATCATTCACAATGGAGAAGCGAGTTTCCCAGAAAAATGTTAAAGGAGGTAATCAACACAAAAGTCGCCTTACAAAAAATGTTAAAAGGACTTCTTTAACTATAAAACCAAAGGTCATAATTAGAAGAAAATTATGAAAGGAAAAAAATTTCATGAGTAAAAGCAAATATACAGAAAAGGTAGTGAAGCAGTTACTTACAAAGCTAGCATAAAGATTCAAAGAGAAAGGCAATAAAACCAATTATATGTAAACAACTAGTAAAAGGAACTTGCAGAATAAAGATGTAAAACATGACAACATACACATAAAACATGGAGGCAGGAAGTAAAAATGAAATTATTATAGAATGTGTTCAAACTTAAGTGACCATCAACTTAATGTAGACTGCTATACACTTAGGATGTTATATATGAACCTTACGGTAACCACAAACCAAAAACCTGTAATAGAGACACAAAAAATAAAAAGGAATCCAAGCATAATATTATAGAAAGTCATCAATCACAAGGAAAGAGAGTAAAAAAAAAAGAGAAGTACAAAACAACCAGAAAATAACAAAATGGCAATAAGTATATACCTACCAAATTACTTGTAAATGGTCTAAGTGTTCCAATAAAAATACATAGAATGATGGAGTGGAAAATACCAAGATCCATTTATGAACTGTCTACAAAAGACTCACTTCAGTCCTGAAGACATATTTAGACAAAGTGAGGTGATAGAAAAAGATATTTCATGCAAATGGATGCAGTGGGGGACAAAATGCTAGGGTAGTAATATTTATATCAGAAAAAATAGACTTTAAAACAAAGACTGCAATGAGACAAAAAAAAAAAAAGGATTTACATAATGACAAAGAGATCCATCCAACAAGAGGATATAACAATTGCTTAACTATCTATGCATCCAATATTGGAGCATCTAAATATATAAAGCAAATATTAACAGACATAAAGGGAGAGATTGACAGCGGCATAATAATACTAGGAGACTTTAACACCCCACTTACATCAATGGATAGATCATCCAGGGAGAAAATCAGTGCACATGGAACATTCTCCAGGATAGATCACAGGTCACAAAACAAGTCTCAATAAATTCAAGAAGATTGAAATCCTATTAAGCATCTTTTCCAACCACAATGGTATGAAACTAGTAATCAATTAGAAGGAAAAAAAAAAATAACTGGGCAAAAATGGCAGGCTAAACAATATACTACTAAACAACCTAAGAGTCAATGAAGAAGTCAAAGAGAAAATAAAAATACATGGAGACCAATAAAAATGAAAACACAATGCTTCAAAATCTTTAAGACACAGCAAAAACAGTTCTAGGAGGGAAATATATATAGGCCTACCTCAAGAAATAAGAAAAAGCTCAAATAAACTATCTAACCTTGCACCTAAGGAATTAGAAAAAGAATAAATATTGCAGAAAAAGCCTTTAACAACATTCAACATCTGTTGATGATATAAACTTTCAACAAAGTGGGCTTAGAGTAAACATACCTTAAAATAATAAAGACAACATATGACAAATACACAGCTAACATCATACTCAATGGTGAGAAACAGAGCTTTTCTTCTAAGATCAGGAATAAGATAGGATGTCTACTCTCACTACTTTTATTGGTGGAAATAAAAGTCCTAGCCACAGCAATCAGACAAGAAAAAGAAATAAAAGGATCCAAATTGGTAAGGAAAAAGTAAATTTGTTTCTATTTGTAGATGATATGATACTATACAGAGAAAACTCCAAAGACTCCAACCAAAAACTATTAGGATAAATCCAGTAAAGTTGCAGAATACAAACTTAATATACAGAAATCTATTGTTTGTATACACTAATAATAAAGTAGCAAAAGAGAAATTAAGAAAACAATTCCACTTAAAATTGCACCAAAAATAAAATACATACGAATAAACTTAACCAAGGAGGTGAAAGACCTATACTCTGAATACTATAAAACAGTGATGAAAGAAATTGAAGATGGAGTGCCTGGGTGGCTCAGTCAGTTAAGCATCTGGCTCTTGGTTTCAGCTTAGGTCATGATCTCAGGGTCCTGATACTGAAACCTGCATTGGGCTCCCCGCTCAGCGAGGAGTCTGCTCTTCCCCCACCACACTCTGTCCCTGCTCATGCACACTCTCTCTCTCTAAAATAAATAAATATATCTTAAAAAAAAAAAAAGAAAGAAAGCAATTCAAGATGACACAAATGGGAAGACCTACCATGCTCATGGATCAGAACAATTATGGTTAAGATGTCCATATTTCCTAAAGCAATCTACATATTCAATGTAATCCCTATCAAAATGCCAATAGAATTTTTCACAGAACTAGAGCAAATCATGGTAAAACTTGTATAGTTCCACCAAAGACCCCATATAGTCAAAGCAATCTTAAGAAGAACAAAGCTGGCAGTATCACAGTCCTAGATTTCAAGATATACTACAACAAGATAGTATGACACTGGCACAGAAATAGGCACATAGATCAATGGAACAGAATAGAAAGCCCAGAAATAAACCCATGCATATATGGTAAGTTAATCCATGACAAAAGAGGCAAGAATATATGGTGGGGAAAAGACAGTCTCTTCAGTAAATGGTGTTGAGAAAACTGAACAGCTACATGCAAAAGAATGAAACTGGACCACTTTCTTACATTATACACAAAAATAAACTAAGAATAAATTAAAGACCAAAAATGTGAGACCTGAAATCATAACACTCCCAGAAAAAAACATGGGCAATAATCCCTTGGACATCAGCCTTAGCAACATTAATCTAAATATGTCTCCTCAGGCAAGGGAAACAAAGCAAACATAAACTACTGGGACTAAACCAAAATAAAAAGCTTTTGCACAACAAAGGAAACCATCAACAAAATGGTAAGGCAACCTACTGAATGGGTGAAGATACTGAATGGGTGAAGATAAATGATATATCCAATGAGAGGTTAATATCCAAAATATATAGAACACCAAAAACCCCCAAATAATCTGATTAAAAAATCGGTAGAGGATCTGAATAGACATTTTTTGAAAGATGGCCAACAGACATGTTCAACATCACTAATTACCAGGGAAATGCAAATCAAAACCACACTGACATATCACTTCATACCAAAAACAAGAAATAACAAGTATTGGCAAGGATGTGCACTGTTGGTGAGAATATAAATTGGTATAGCCACTGTGGAAAACAATATGGAGTTTCTTCAAAAAATAAAAAAATAGAAATACCATACAATCCAGTAATTTCACTAAGGAGTCTTTAGCCAAAGAAAACAAAAATACTAATTCAAAAGATCTATGCATCCCTATATGTTTATTGCAGCATTATATGCAATAGCCAAGATATGGAAGTAACTTAAGTGTCCACTGATAGAAGAATAAAGAAGATGTGGTTTATATGTGTAATAGAATATTACTCAGCCATAAAAAAGAAAAGAGAGATCTTGACATCTGAAACAACACAGATGGACCTGGAGGGTATTATGCTAAGTGAAATGAGTCAGAGACAAATATAATTTGATTTTACTAATATGTAGAATCTAGACAACAAATGAATGAATAAACAAAAAAAGCATTAACAGACCCATAAATACAGAGAACAAACAGTAGCCAGAGGGGATGGGGTAGGGAGATGGGCAAAATGGGTTAAGGGAAGTGGAAGGAACAGGCTTCCAGTGACGGAAGGAAAAGGTCATAGGGATAAAAGGCACAGCATAGGGAATATATAGTTAATGGTATTAGAATAGTGTTGTATAGTGAGAGATGGTAGGTAACTTACGATGAGCACAGCATAACCTATAGAGTTGTCAAATCACGGTTGAACAGCTGAAACTAATGTCAGATTGTATGTCAAATATCCTTCAATAAAAATAAAATACCAACTTCAAGGAGGAAATTACCAGGAAAAAAAAAAAAGGAGACAGGGTTATTTTTTTATTTTATTTTTTTAAAGATTTTATTTATTTATTTGAGACAGAGAGAATGAGAGACAGAGAGCATGAGAGGGAGGAGGGTCAGAGGGAGAAGCAGACTCCCTGCCGAGCAGGGAGCCCGATGCAGGACTCGATCCCGGGACTCCAGGATCATGACCTGAGCTGAAGGCAGTCGCTTAACCAACTGAGCCACCCAGGCGCCCGGAGACAGGGTTAGTTTAAAACTTAGGCAAATGAAAAAGCTTGCACCTTTCCCACAAATATCATTAAAAGGTTTTTGCCATCTAAGCAGGTGACCACAAATTATTCTATCTGCCAGAAACGTAATTTGGATTCAACATCTTTTGTAACTAATGATTATAAATGGAAGGTACATGGTCTCTGTGTCTGTCTTTATGTTTGTTTCTCTACATATATGCTGTAGAGATGTGGTATTTTCTACCTCTGGATAGTGTTACTAAAAGTAATCTGTAAAAGAGCTCTGTAATTGGCTTGAAGAGAATTAAGCACTCATATGCATTAAGGACTCCTAAAACCCTCAGAAATATAATAGAAACTAACCCAAATGCTTTTTTAAACATTTAATATTATTTATTTATTTATTAGAGAGAGAGAGTGAGCAAGAGAGAGCACAAGCCAGGGGAGGGGCAGAGAGAGAGGGAGAAGCAGACTCCCTGCTGAGCAGGGAGCCCGATGTGTGACCTGATCCCAGGACCCTGGGATCATGACCCGAGCAGAACACAGATGTTTAACCAACTGAACTACCCAGGCACCCTAACCCAAATGCTTCTTAAGTTCATGTGATCTGAGATAATTTCTGGTAAATAGAGGCTAGTTGAAATTTGTTGGATTGATTAAAATAGATATGTCTTCAGAATTATAAGCATTAAAATTAATGTAGACGTATAACTTTATTCTACTTGAGTTTATTAGTCAAATTGGGTCACGTTATCTCTGTTACAAAATTTGTCGACAAGAAAGAGCAAGAGATGATAGTTGAGTTTATCTCATGAAATTTTTGTGGGTAATTTAAACATAATTATTGAGAACAGTGAATTAAATAGATGTAAGAGGGATAAAAAAGGTTTTAAGTCAACTTTTTAAATAGTGTCCCCAAATCTTTTTGGTAGCCTGAAACCTTAAAGTTTTGCTAAGTTAATTTAAATGATGGATAGGCATTAAATATCGACATTATTTCCAAAGATTAAATACTGAAACAATTACTGAATGTAGGTTTACCCAATTTTGGCTTCCTTTTACAGAGGAACTAAAGATATTTGAGTATATTAGTAAACATGTTTTGTGCCACACTGAAGAAAGCATATGTTTCTACAAATTAAAAAGATTATTTTAATTTGTCAAGCCACAGAATGCTCATGTAAAAGACAGTTCACAATTGCTTACTTCTTTATTTTCACTAAAAATTAGTTTTTAGTGTTAAAAATACCAATACATGTAATTAAAGCTGCTAGAAATAATAAAGGAAGCATCTCCATATGTAAGAAAAGTAGGATGTGTGTTTTCAGTAAAAGATGATCTGAAAAATGGAAATGTGTTTTTGTTAAGGAAAAAGTAATTTTGTCCTAAAGTGAGACTGGTTATTTCAGAATGGGAAAGGGTAAAAAAAAGTTGGACAAAATTGTAGAAGATCTGAATCTTGGGGAAGGAATTTTATGGTAGTCAAGATGGCTAAGATTTGAATAAGTTAATAAATAGAAAAGATGAGTTTTAATATCAAAAGTACACTGGTACAAAATTACAATTGGCTTTCTCTCTGTTAAAAGGACAAAGTTTTTCTGGACTTTGGGTCTGCTTTTGGTAACAGATTGTGAAAGTTTCTTTACCTTTTAAGTAATCTGCATTGGAAGCAAAGACTTTGTATCTTAAGAAAAAAATTCACTGTCTTCACGTTAAACTTTATCTTTGGGTCTTTGATTACTTAAGAAAAACTGAGTCTTCTAAATTCCTTAAGTCTTCTAAGTTCCTATGTCCTGCTACAATACTAGCATAATTCCACTTATCATTTTAAAATGTGTGTCACAGAAATAACCACATTTCCTTGTCAATTTCATTATAATCAACTCTCATCACATCTTTAACAATGGGAATTTTTAAAGTATTTTGTCATCAGAGAGTTATTGTTTTACTCAGATGCTTTTGCAAAAGTGTTCCTGCAAAAGTGCATCGTCTTCAAGGAGATTCATATAAAGCATTTTGACAAGTACAGGTTTCTGATACCCTTAAGATCGTAAAAATTGAGCTGGGTAAGAATTTCCAGAACTAATAGAAAAACCAGAGTCAAGCAGAACAAGTAATTAATACACAGGACTGAAAGAACTAAGGAAGATGATTATAATTTTTTTTATGATATTTTGTTTGAAACTGCTGGTTCTTTAATGTTTTGCTTTCTCAAATTTAAGGAAATCTTTTCTTAAGTGACCTATGACTTACAGCAATTTATTAAAGTATACCTTTTTAAAAAGATTTTATTTATTTGAGAGAGAAAGAGAGTGCGCGTGCTCGCGTGAGCAGGCGAGCACACGAACAGGGGGTAGGGGCAGAGGAGGAGGGAGAGAGAGAATCTCTCAAGCCCACTCTGTGCTGAGCGCAAGCCCAACTTGAGGCTCAATCTCAGGACCCTGAGATCAGGACCTGAGCCAAAATCAAGAGTCAGACACTTAATCGACTGCGCCACCTAGGCACGGCTAAAGTATACCTTTCTAAATGAAGATTGAACATTTACTTTTTCTCGGATTCATCCAGAATTTGAAAACTCTTGAATATTTTTTACATGGCAATGTAACTGGTTATTTGCATAAATTCAATAAGAATCTGTTCCCCTTATAACAGGACACAACTGGAAACACTGGCTATACCTCCAAGGCTTTGACTGGAACACCATATTTAAGAGAAATGTGTACAGACTGAGATATGACCAGAAAGCTTTGAGGAAATAACTGGAAAGGTGAACCTGGTATCTTGCCTTGAGGGTTCCCAGCAGCCTTACCAGGTAAATAAGGATGGTCACTGCCTGGCACGCCCAGGAACCTTAGGATATTTTCAGGGAACTTGAGAAGAGAGGAAATCAAAGTACAGATTTTATAGGTAAAATCTAATAGCTTTTCAGAGGTCAATCTGAGACTCATTATGAAAAGTTCCATCAAAGCAGTCTTAAAAAAAAAAAAAAAAAGCTTATATGGCTGATCACTATTTTTGCTCCACTTATGTAAATAATCAGGCCAAGTCTAATGCAAACAAGTCAGTTTTACTGTGATTATCTTTGCTTAAAAAAATGGGGGTAATTGTAGAGAGAAAAATTATGTTTGTACCTTTGTAGATATTCAACTCTGATCCTATTGTCTTTGAGGTTTTGTTCTATACCTATAAACTAGACTAGATCCTGAATTCTAGTTTCCTCAAATATCTGGCTATGACTAAGATTTCCAATTTTCTCTCACCCTTCTGACGTGGAATAATTAAGAACAAAGACTGTCCTTGAATCTCCTTAGAAAGGATTATACTAGATTCCCCTCACAACCTAGATGGCAGCCAAACTTCAGGGACTTGAACTTCAGATACCCATCTCACAGCCAAGGCAGGCTCCACATGACATGTAGTCCTGTGCAGATGCTGGAGACCTCTAAATCAAACTGATGAGGAAGAGCAGTAGCTCACATCGAGGTCGACTGCTTCCACCAAAGATGCCAGATCAATACTTCTTACTTTAACAGAAAACACTGTCTTCTTTTCCTTCTTTCCTTTACCCTGGCAATGGCCTTGAAAGATAACTCTATCGCCCACATCTCCCTGGCCATTGCTAAGGAGTAACTTTTCAGACGGCTGGATTTGTCCTCAAAAACTCCAATCTGTCTATGATACTAAAATACATTAACAGTGCCACCTTAGCAGAAATGGTTTGTGCCCTAACAGAATTTATATTTGACTGTTGTGGTCCTCATTCTTCTGGGCCTAGGAATGGCTAGGTGGCTGACACATACTCGGCAATGCCTCTGAGGTTATTGAACCATCTCCTAACTGTTCATAAACAGAGTAAGACACCTCATTGCTCAACTTCCCTGAATTTACAATGTCAAGTTAGAAAAGATCTACCAGGAGGAGTTCATGACTCAGAATTTGCTTGCTTGGACAGGTCCCCTACTTCCCTGGTTAGGAGTGAATTCAAATGAGGCTATGATCTGGAACTTCTTAATTTCTTGATAAGTAGTGCAGAGTGTGCTGCTAAAGCAATAAAGTCCAAGACTCTCTGGTTAAAGTTGATCTTGATTATGGGATAGCTCTTGATTATCTTCAAAGAAGGAGGTATCTGTGCTATGGCCACCACCTGCTGCATCTTGATTAATATTTCTGGGGAAGTTGAGACTCAGTTACATAAGATCACTGAGCAAGCCATGTGGCTTAAAATGCTGACTCCCTCAATGGACTCTTTGACTCATTTGATTTTGACTGGTTTGGGTCTTGGGGACCATGGCTCCCAAGTACACTCCAGACATTGGGAATTATCCTACTTAAAATAATTACTGTAATCTCCCTGGAGTGCTCTATTCTCAAAAGCTTTAAATATATGTTCCCAGCTCCTAACCACCAAGCGAATGATCCACCTAAGACTGGAATGTCAGAAAAGGAACAAAGATAATGACCAACTTAAAAATTGTGAATCTTAAGTTGTGGCCTGTGACTATCACAGAGATAAGCAAGACATCATGCATGGCCTGTGAATACCACACAGAGGATCAACAAAAGCCGTAAGAACTACAGAGAGTTAGCGGAGAGTGGTACTAATGCCTTAAATTCTGGTTGCATTGATGCAGGGCCATCGAGCACAAGGGTCAAGAAAGAATTTTTGAGATGTTTTATGGTGCAAAAGGATACTTTTATTATATCGGGGGACAGGACCCATTGGCAGAAAGAGTTGCACTTGTGATTGTGGGGAGCAACTGATTATATATTTTTATTTTTATTTTTTATTTTTTTTTTAAAGATTTTTATTTATTTATTAGAGAGAGAGAGTACAAGTAGGCAGAGAGGCAGGCAGAGGGAGAGGGAGAAGCAGGCTTCCCGCTGA
This sequence comes from Neomonachus schauinslandi, assembly GCF_002201575.2. Classification (NCBI taxonomy): domain Eukaryota; kingdom Metazoa; phylum Chordata; class Mammalia; order Carnivora; family Phocidae; genus Neomonachus; species Neomonachus schauinslandi. The sequence continues at coordinate 45,544,670 of NC_058405.1, read as the reverse complement.
GCAGGGAGCCCGATGCGGGGCTCGATCCCAGGACCCTGGGATCAGGACCTGAGCCGAAGGCAGCCGCTTAACCGACTGCGCCACCCAGGCGCCCCTGATTATATATTTTTAAATTTGGGGGGCGGAGATAGAGATAACAGAAGTCTCTAAAGGGATTTCCAGATTTCCGTATGTTAAAGAACACTTACAGGATCCTGAATGGCTGTAGTTAAGATAAAGTTGCTTTTAGTCTCTAGAAAAGCATTAACATTAAGGCTGCTGTGAGTCCCTTGAGGAATGTCACACTTTGCATGTGTCAGGTATTTATCAATGGGTTACAAGTTGTAAGGAAATGTAATTTTATCTACATTTCTCTTGCCTTTGTTCTCCTCAACAACATCTCTAAGTTGAAAGTCTAATCAAAAGGGAGGAACTGTTAAAAAAGGAAACAACAGGCCCAAAATGGAGTCACTTGTGCTGAGTCCCACGTCAGCAAACCAAAACTTAATCCTAATAACCTAATAGCAGTTTCAGCCTCACTCAGGAATGTAACCTTTAACCACTCAATGTGGAATTACCTGGTCAGCACTAGTGAGGTAGTCTGCCCAATAGACCCCTTTCATCCCTTCAAAGGAAGGTGACTTTGCCTGAAACAGTTCACGGCTTCCTTGTCTCTCTCCTTTTCTTCCTGTAAGTCTTCCATTTTGTACAGCTCATTGAAGCTTCTTTCTATGTGCTACATGGGATGCTGAATAAAGCCAGTTTCATCTTCAAATTTATTTAGTGCAACTGTTTAACATAATTTAACTAGAACTTTTTTTCCTTGCTTTTCAGAAACCCATCATATATATACTTCTGTTCAATCTTGTTTCATATCATTGCCCTTTAAATAAAAATTCAAGATAGCACTTCTATTTTACAATTCCCTGTCCTGGGCCTTGCTAATTGCTCCTAAGGTTGGATGGAACTCAAGATGCTGCAGGATCCTGACTACAGGGCATCCAGGTTAAGTCCAGACTCTTTTTTTTCTATAGTGAATAGTAATGTAAACCCTTCCATTCAATTCCTTATTTCTGACATGTAATCTGTTTGTAATATATTACTTGAATTGAATGTCCCTCTCTATAGTTGCTTCCCTTTTTCCTACATCTTTATTCAATTCTTAGCAAATTTTAATTTGGTTTTTATCTATATCTCTCTATTGAAACCTGAGAGCCTCAAAATTCCTAAACTCAATGGAATTTGCAACATTAGAATACATATAATAGTGAATTTGGGGGCATCTGAGTGGCTTAGTTGGTTAGGCAGCCGACTCTTGATTTTAGCTCAGGTCATGATATCGGGGTCCTGGGATCAAGCCCTGTGTCGGGCTCTGTGCTCAGTGGGGAGTCTACTTCAGGATTCTCTCTCTCCCTCTGCCCCTTCCCACTTGCTCTCTCCCTCTCAAATAAATAAATCTTAAAAAAAATTTTTTGGTTTGCCTTTATCCAGGTTCCTGGGAGGTGGCCTCTAAACCCCTGGAATTTCTAGAGTGATAGGAGAGTCTCTGTTATTCATGGTAGGTCCCTAAATAGTTTATGGTAATTGTGATTCAGAATGGGGGAGTGGCTACATCAAAAAGACCAATCATGTGATTAGAATGTTGGAGTTTTGAGTCAAGTGATATAAGTCTGATCTTCAAGGAGGGGAGGAGGGTAGAGACTGAGTTCAATCATGTGGCCAATGATTCAGTCAATCATACCTAAGTAATGAAACCTCAATACAAAGTCTAGACACTGATGCTGAGTTTTTCTGGTTGGCAATATGATGTAGATTGTCACACACTGATGTGCTGGGGAGAGATAATGTATGTCTGGGGACAACAGAAGTTTCATGTTTGGGACCCTCCCAGACCTCACTCTGTGTGTGGTCTTTCTTTGGCTGGTTCCAACTTGTGTCCTTGTACTATAATAAAGCTGTAATAGTAAGCTCCTGAATTCTAGGACTCATTGTCGTGAATTATTGAGCCAGAGGGTGTAGTGAAAACCCCTGGATTTACAGCCAGCTGGTCAGAAGTGAGGGTGGCCTGGGGACCCCCAAACTTGCAGCTGGTGTCTGAAGTGAGGGCTGTTTTTCAGAGGACTGTGCCCTGTAAAGTTTGGCCTAACTCTGGGAAGTTGGTGTCGTAAGTCATAACTGAATGTTATTCATAACTTTTAATATTTTATAATTGATAATATCAATATCATTGTGTTACCTTGATATATGGCTAGTCTGTAGTTCTCACACACTTTCCCCATACTGGACTCATTTGAGTCTTGTAACCACCTCTGTGAAAGAGGTGATATATTTACCTTGTTTTACATAAAGGTGAAGAAGCAGACATAACTTTCAGGCAGAGCCAGAGACAAAACTCAAGTCTTCACACTGCTCGTGCGCATGTTCTCCCATGGTAATGCCCTTTACCATGCTTATTCTCCCACATTTTGGTGATTATTTTTAATCTTCTTTGGTAACTTCTTCCACCTTCCCAGCTGCTCTCAAACACAATGCTATGTCTTCCCCATGTGGCCATTTCTCATGGTTAGATGCTCGGCCCACTTTCCTGTCCATTCTACATTGTCTTCACCAAGATCTCACAGCTCCAACCATTTCTGCTAATAAGAAGACTCCCCATATGTATCTGCAGCCCTAATGGCAGAGCCTCCACCCCCTGTGTTTATCTTGGGTTCCTGAAGCATTTCTGCCTTAAATGCCCTACCATTACTTCAAACAACACATTTTCAAACCAAACTCACGTTCAAAGCAGCTTCCTCTTCATACTAACATACAAAAACCAACCATAGCATCTGTTTGCCAGTCAGGCTATCTGTTCCTGACTGCAGTCCAAGCTACTATGCACTTGTGGCCACAGGGTGAGGCTTATTAGCAGCTATCAGGTAAATATTTCTCAAGTATGCATTCACCTGTCAGAGAATACCAGACAGTACATAACTTGGTGTCTCATGAGGAAGAGGTGGAGAAATAACACAGGGATAGGGTTTGATATTATAGTTACTGAATACATACTATATTTCTGATAAACCCCTTTATGTGTTATTTAAAAATTTTTGTAACAACTCTAAAAGATAGGTATTAACAACCTGGTTTTATAAATGAGGAAATGGAGGTTTTGAGAAGTCCATAAACTGTTAAGTCCACAGAGACTTTGCTGTTTACCTTTGGCAAGATCGTCCCAATCTTACCCCTACGGCTCTGGGGCACGTGATCAAACCATGGAAAATATACATCGTGAAATAAAGAGCACTTCACTGAGATGGGGGGGGGTTGAGGAAAGGCTGATTTCCAGTGCTAAGGACTTGGAGGCTATCTTGGAAAACAACCAGATAAATAAATACTATGGGACCTAAACATTTTCCTGAAGCCATTTCTAATCAGTATCTTATAGTGTTTTCAAGTATTTTCCTTTACTTATTTTTCCTAATTCAACACTTTTAGATATTTCCAATGTGCAGATGTTCCTTCTGAACAAGTAACTTATACTATTTTGACTCCATTTCATTTTGATTCACAGAGTCATATAATCTCAGGATTGGAAAGACCCTGAGTTACTTGGTAGAACCATCTATCCAATGTTTGAATTCAATTTATTCAGCATCCTGTCGAGCACTTGTCTGGTCTAAGTTTGAAGACCTCTACTCAAATCCTCACAAGACAATATATTCTTCCTTTGGACAGGTCTAATAATTAAATGTTTTACCTTACATTTATCTAGTGCTTATTTCCCTGAAATCTTGCTGCTGGTGTCTGAAGAAAAAAACGGCCTACTGGTTTTTTCCACTAGGGATGTAGTAATGGTGTCCGATTCCTCTTCCACTCACTGGCCCTTCTGCTATTTAGAGGCAGTAATCCTATTCCCCAACCTCTTTGCCAAGCCTAACGGCTACAATTTCTTCAACTGTTCTTCCAGAGATCATGAGGTGAAGTTATGTCAATTTATTAGTTAATTCAATGAGGGTTTAGCCACCATGCTAGGTGCTGAGTCGCTCAAACATTTAGGATCCTGTCATTGAAATTATGAAAATACAAAATCATATTCATTTAGTAGCTCAAAATTCTGGGGGGAAACAAAAAACAAACCCAACTACCATATCCAATACCATAAAATGACAGAACTCTATGCTCCATTAGAATCATTTTGAATCCAAACTCTAAAACATTTCAACGTGGACTTAATACTTGAGGTTGGTTTTCCGTATGTGCCTAATAAAAGTCTGTTTAAACAATCTGTTTTTATTCTTTGGAGATTTCCATCCTGAGACACATTTGTGTTGAAGACCATTTTAAACTCAAATAATTCAATGTATGATCATACACATAGAAATGTTCCCTTACTTCTCCCCAACGTGTTATTAAAATACATATTAGCCACATCTAAAAGATAATAATATGTTCAAAGAGTAAGAAAAACAAACTCATATCCATGTGAGTCTGACCTAACTTGCTCTGATGTAAGCTCCATGAAGGCAGGGATCTTTGTTCTAGTCACTGGTTTATCCCAAGTACTTAGCCCAGTGCCTGCCTTATGAGCGCTTAATACATAATTTCTTGACTGAACCTAAGCATGGCATAATTATCCTGTTTCACTTAATGTTTTATATTAGTCCTTTCCAAAGAAAACACTTTGGAATAACCTTACCTGGGTAACAAACTGAGGACATACCATTTTTGTTTAATACATACTTTTGTGCTTTCTGGCCCTTTGAAGACCTAACATTGGGTCTAGAGCAGCACCATCCAATAGAAATATAGTGAGAGTCACAAAAGTGGGCTACATATGCCACTTAAAATTTTTTAGAGGTTACATTAAATAGTGGGAAATAATCACCTGAAATCAATTTTAATAATGTATTTTCTTAACCAAATGTCAAATATTATCATTTCAGCATGTAAGCAAATTTAAAGTACGTTAATGAAATCCTTGCCTTTTTTGTTGGTTTGTACGAAGTCTTCAAAATCAAATATGTATTTTATACTTACAACACATCTCAATTCAGACGAGCCACATCAGCCTATTGGCTACTGTACTGGACAGCATAAGTCTAGAACCTGGGGTTTCTACCAATGCTATTACCTGTAACATTTCTGAGTCAGATCCTTATAGAAAATTTTAGTGACTTTATCTCAAGTTGGATATTCTACTATCAGAAAGCTAATAATTATTAATAAAAATGGTTTAGGAATTATAACAAAGTTTTTTAAACTTTAGTTAAAACTTAAAGTTCAAATTGGAATAATCCATATCCTAATGGAAATTAACATTGTTCATTTCTCCATATTTACTAAAAATACTTCTACACCTTATTTATAAGTCACTGTATGAGGATGTGCAGTTCACTTCGCTAGAGCAAAAGTTACAAGATCAAGATCATAAGCTCGTTCCACCTTTGTATAGACTAGCAAACATGGCTTTGTTCTGTGGTCATAGACTGTACACTATCGCAGTTAGTTATCAAATAAACAGTGCCGTTTGAATTACATGGGGAAATAAATTTCAGATATAAATACGTTCCTAAGGCTGGCAAAAAAAAAAATCACAAAATATATAACCTATTGAGATTAGGATGATGAATAAAAGATAACCTATTAATGAAATCTGTTATTAAAGAAACTGCTTTTCCAACGTCATTTTGTAGCTACATGAAAAACAAGTGGAAGAAGGCAACGTTCCAAAATTTAACACTTCATTGTGGTTAAATTTTATATAAATTTTATATAAAGAAGGAACAGTTATGCATTGCTCGGTAATCTGGATTTATGTAGCTGCCGTGAAAGGTAGAAGAGACAATGGCTAAGGACGTAAACACAATCGTGACAGCTGCATGCCGATAACAGTGCCTCCTGTTACTACCGGCCGCGTTCTGCAGGTGTTTATCCAGCCACCCAAGCATAGGGAGGCCAGGGTACCACCACTCCAGGGACCCTTTTACCTCACGGTCCTATACACATTTTAGTAAGTCAGTGAAAATTAGAAGGATCTAACTTATTAAATGTGACTTTCCTTTCCAAAAGGAGACTGCCCTTTATTTCTTGCCATTCTTTTTATTTTTATTCAAATTGGAACAGGGCCGGGAACAGGGCCGGGAACAGGGCCGAGGTGCCCAGAGTTGCCACTCAGAAACTGATAGACCTGCCTTTTTTGATAGTTCTATTCATAGCCCAGCAGCATTATCTTGTACCGGATTGATGGTATGAAGTTTCGTTATGAAATCTGACACTACCTCTAAGATTTTGGTTTCATGTCTTTCTAGAAAATGAGTAAAAAAAGAAATCTGGCATGAGTCACAGGCAGTACCTTCAAGAAAGCCGCTCAGGCTGGTACACCACTGCCTCCTACTGTCAGTTGGAGGAAAATGATGGCCTCCGAGTCTTCACTCCAACTCTCTCCATTTGCAGATTTACACCTCACTGTACAACTTTGCATACTATGCCCTTGGACCAGTAACCTGGGAAGACACGCTCATGTTTTTTTTTTTTTTTAATTTCTCTGAATTCTTTCCCTGCTTAGATACTAGATCTGTAACAAAATCCAGCAAACACTCCTAGTATGGATCTTATCCCACCCCCCCCAACAAAAAGGAAAAAACTGGTTTTTCACAAAATAATATTTGTTATTTAAAAAAATCTGTTTCACATGTTTTCCTTAAGTTTTTAATTTTTCTCTTTCCCTTTTCTTTTAAAGGCTTACTGCATACTTACCTGTTTGGGAAAGGGAAGACAAAAAAAAATCTATATTATTTTAAAGTCTAATTTTAGCAGCTTTGTCTAAATCAAAGATATTAACAGTTATGAGTTAAAATAATATAGTAGGAGGTATAACAATTCATTAAATCAGAAAAAAGCATAAAAGCTTTGTTATGTATCTAAAACATGGAAGGAGTACATGACAATTTAGGGTAAATATAAACCACTCATTTCTAGAACTGGCATATCTGGATCAATGATTTGGGTGCTGGTTTTAGAGACTCTTGCGCTCAAACTGAAATTTGACTTCTGATGGTTTCGGCTGAGTCGAAGAATATCGATCTGAGTTTTAAAGGTGGGATTTTTGATCGGCAAAGTAAGTCAGGCAAAGAGGACCTTTCTTAGAAGCTGCTCCCTTTTAATGAGGAAACAGGAAAAGGAATAGGTCGCTGTCACTTCAGTTGTTTTCTTGCAAATAAAACACTAAGTTTGCTTCCTAAGAAACCTCAGGCTGCCCTGAGATCTTTGAAAAACTGGTTTCTGTAAACAACTCATTTTAAATGCAGCATGGCAGGGCTGTGCACTTCCTAAGACCCTATGGACACACAGTCAGATCTGACCACACAATTCCCTCTTGCCATTTACTGCTATAGATTCCTCCCTCAGGCTTCTCTAGCCAGCAGGGACTGTTTCCTCAAAGACCTGCTTCTATTCGTCTTCCCAGGGCTTTGGAGCACCTCCTGTCTCTATGGTAACACGAAATACAAAACACTGGAATTGTACCATACAGCAGACGGAGAAGAAAGAAATTAAAGTGCAGTTCTCTTGGTAAGCTCAAGAAGGTGCTGACAGCAGGAAATGTACAGAAGACAAGATGTAGCAATTGTTAGTAGTTCCATTTCTCATATATTCTCTTTAAAGAGCCACAAGTGTTAGCACAGAAGCCTTAAAACATGGAATTTTACAAACCACATCGTATTTGAAATAAAAAAAATTATTGGAGATTCACATGAGCCATAAATTCATAGCAATTTATGGTTCACTAAACTACTGAGATAAAAGTTCTCTGTTAATTGAGATACAAAGTATACAAAGAAAACAATTAAATCAAATATTCCAATATGGTGTATGTCGAAGACAAAGGAAACTATATTACTATCACATGGCAGAATGCTCTTTTTTATTATTTAACCTCAGTATAAATTGTTTTTAGTCTTTTTCAATTTGGGGCATCATATTAAATGTAGAATCTATGTCCATTTAGCTCAGTGGTTCAGAATCATCAGGGTTTAATTCCAATCTGTTCCCTGGTCACAAACAGAGTCCTCAACTCTGATGGAGTACATGATGTACAGAAAGGCTGTTCAATTTGAATCTGAAAATATTCATAAAACCCACACATCTACACATTATGAAAGACCTATTACTTATACAGACATCTAATAAAAAATATACGTAGCTAGTCTGTCGATATTTTAAAAAGTATTTCAGGCAAGCCAATGAAATAATGCTGAATGTTGACACTGGAAGCTTGCTATGAACCTCAGAATGTCAACTCAAAATGCCGTAGACATTACTTGGCTATTGGGTCGCAGGGCAGGGGGGCTGCTGATACATTTTAAGCCCCTGAACTCACTGATGAACAACACTGGTTCTGAACTCTGTTCTTTGAGTCATTACCTCAACAATTAGACTAGTAGAACTTCAGGGAAGATAGTAAGAGTACGCTTGCTTTTTGAACTCAATTCTTAGAATCTGAGAAGATTTTTTTCCATGGCCTTATTATTTATTTTTAAAGGTTTTATTTGAGAGAGAGAGCGCGCGAGCGAGCGAGCACAAATGGGGGGAGGGACAGAGGGAGAAGGAGCAGACTTCCCCGCTGAGCAGGGAGCCTGATGTGGGGTTTGACCCTGAGATCACGACCTGAGCTGAAGGTAGATGCCTAACAGACTGAGCCACCCAGGCATCCCTTATTTTTAAAACCCTATCAACTGAGATGCATCTACAAGCTACAGCCACTAGAGGTCAGACATTATACCTGCCACCAACCATTACATTTAAGGGGGCATTCATTAGGGGTGCCTGGGTGGCTCAGTCGTTAAGCCTCTGCCTTCGGCTCGGGTCATGGTCCCAGGGTCTTAGGATAGAATCGGGCTCCCTGCTCTGCGGGAAGCCTGCTTCTCCCTCTCCCACTCCCCCTGCTTGTGTTCCCTCTCTCGTTGTGTCTCTGTCAAATAAATAAATAAAATCTTTTAAAAAGGGGGGGGGGGGCATTCATTATAGGGCATTAACTTTTAGTGACTTAAAAATATGGAACAGAATACATTCTTTTACAACTATTACACTGCAATAACAATCTGTTTGCTAATTCATTCTGTTTCTAAAGGTCCTGGATATACCTTTCCATACTGGTTCTCATTTCATTGGAAAAGGAAAGAAATTGCAATTAATGGAACCAAGAAACCTTTGAACTAATGGAATCCCATGACACGAGAAGGCATCCTCTGGAGTAGAACACAGAAGCAATGTGTTCTGCAGTTTCATCAAGTCCACTCAGTCCCCCTAACATTCATGGGAATTCCAACATCTATCACTTTATTTCTCTAATGTACTACCTTGTGCCTATTTTCTCCAGGAATATTCAAGTCCTGTGATCTTGCATGTTTATGGCCCTCCTTACCAGAGTAAAGAATTACTTATAATTCTATCCAATGAGGTTTACTACGTGACAAACTAAAAATACTTTGTTAAAAAATAACATTTTCAGTATGACCCCCAAAGAGAGAGAACTCACTCAGATTCAGTTCTAACAAAAATATATTCACTTTTTCTCCATCTTACTGGTAAGACACTTGTTTGCAAGCCCCTCCCCCCATTTTAGGTTATATGTTACAAAAGACTAATAATAAAAACAATGTGAAGGTGTTTGAGCATCTACTAAGTGCCCCAGCTGCCTGAGGTGTTATCAGCAACTCCAGGCAGCCTAGTGAAGGATGATTTTTCTTCTCTCCATTTCACAGATGAGGAGGAGAAGCTTTGAGGGGCTAAGAGACTGGCTCCAGGGCAGGAGGCAAGTTAGGGCGAGCTTGGATGCAAGCCCCAAACCTCTGATTCAGCTCCAGGCACCAAACTATAGCTGCTACATTTAATTTTTTTTTTTTTTTAAGATTTTATTTATTTATTTATTTGGGGGAGAGAGAAAGAGAGAATGAGCTGGGGAGGAAGAGAGGAAGAGGGACAAGCAGGCTCCCCGCAGCGGGGAGCCTGATGTGGGGCATCTCAGGACCCTGAGATCATGAACTGAGCAGAAATCAAGAGTTAGACGCTTAGCCAGCCAAGCCACCCAGGCGCCCCTGTATATTTAACTTTTAAAAATAAACTATAAATGCTGAAGGAGCAGCAGATAGCATTCCTATATTAGTACAAGGAGCCAAAGGTAACTTATAAGACGCTTCCTTTTTACCCATATTATTTGTGACAAATGCCTTAAATATCTATTGAGCTCTCTAGTTAAACAGAACTGGGAGTATTTTTCTTCCCAAGGCTTTTGCTGGTCTGGTGTAAAGTACTGCCTATACTTATAACTGCAACTAGTTACTCACAGAGGAAGCAGAATGTATGGCCCAGATTCACCAGTACATTAGGAAATACTCAAAGCTAGTTATTTTGACATTATTACACATCAAAGAAAAAACACTCTACATTTTATTTTTTTATTTTTTATTTTTTAAAGATTTTATTTATTTATTTGACAGAGAGAGACCAGTGAGAGAGGGAACACAGCAGGGGGAGGGGGAGAGGGAGAAGCAGGCTCCCCATTGAGCAGGGAGCCTGATGTGGGGCTCGATCCCAGGACCCTGGGATCATGACCTGAGCTGAAGGCAGACGCTTAACGACTGAGCCGCTCAGGCGCCCCAAACTCTCTACATTTTAATACCACCCAATTGGTGCCAAGTAGAGCACCCAGAGTTATAAAATTACTTTCTAAAAACAAAGAAATGAAAACCAAAACCTCAATCTATCTAAAATGTTTAAGCTTTAGAATATCATTTCCCCTCACTGTAAATCCGCACTTGAGGAACCTACTATTCCTTTAGGAAATGGCGCGATTCCTTAAACTAAGACATGCCTCTTTAACTTCTTTTAGCAGTGAGTTTTCTAGGTAATACTAGCCCCCCGCTATTCCTCAGTCCTAACCTTGTCTGTAATAACCAGTGATCCCTCAGATCTCATCAAATGCTCCCTCCACATTCCCCTAAAAAGGTGATGTCACTTTCCAATGAACATTCAGTGTCCCTCTCTCACGTATTGTGTACAATGGTCTGCTTGGTGGTAAGAGTTTTTTGGGTCCTTGCCTCACATGAGAGTCGAGATAAGATCGCAAACTACTCAGAGGAGGGTCTGTGTTCTTGTCCTTCCTTGTGGTGTTAAAAGCAGTAGTTCGCATGCAGGTGTAGGGCATTTCGTCTTAAGACTCTACATTCAAGAGGGAAGAGGCATGTCTCACAATTCTTTGGCATACTGCAGGATGCAAGATGAATAATAAGCTTTCATTCATTTAGGGGTAAATACAGGGAGCCTTAAGTGTCAGGAGTGTAGCAAAGAATGGTCGGACATGGTTCCTGCCTACAGGAAACCTAAAATCTAATCACACTGATATATTGATATTTACAGAGATCTTTGCTTATTATCTTTCCTATGTAACAAGGAGAAATGGCAAAAATCGAAGTATTTTGTCTAGTCCCTTATGGCTTTTTAAAAAAATGCATTACTGAGGAGAGGGACACCTGGGTGGCTCAGTTGGTTAAGCGTCTGCCTTCGGCTCAGGTCATGATCCCAGGGTCCTGGGATCGAGCCCCGCATCGGGCTCCTTGCTCAGTGGGGAGCCCGCTTCTCCCTCTGCCTGCAGCTTTCCCTGCTTGTGCTCTCTGACAAAGAAATAAAATCTTAAAAAATATATATATAAAAATGCATTATTGAACCTGTTATGGCTTTTAGCAAAATTAGGATGCATGCCTCATAAATATAAAACACAAATGTGTAGTAAGTCCTGTGGGTGTGCTAGATTTCAAAAGCAAATGCTTAGGGATTGCTAGGGGTGTCATTTGCAGCAGTGGACTGTGCCTGAAGGGAACACAAGCACTGTAAGGGTAACAAGGCCCAATCAGTAGAAATCTAAGGAGAGCTAGTGAACTAGGCAATCTGGGGACGGAAAGACAAGAGACAGGGAGCGGGCAAGGGAGCCTATGTAGAAGTACAGGTATGGAGATGATTGAATAGGGCCTAGTTTATGAAGGGAAAATGGACAGGATTTACAGAACACATGAAGAAGGAAATGAACTTGTAAAAAAAAAAAAAATTCTGAGTTTGAAACACTTCTGCTCCAGACGTGGCTGAGGTAATGGCTCCCTTGGCATCGTTCTTTCAAAGCAGTTGACCTATTACCATTATTTCCCTTGTTGCCAATGCCATAATAAATGCAGAAGAATGATCTGAATTCATCATTCTACCTGAGTCTCTCAAGAGACTGGTGTTCCAGTTTCTCCTTTTCTCCACAGTCAGTCTGAACCAAGGTCAGAGTGCTTGGGTGCAGGAAGTCACTTCTTGGGAACCCCTGGCCCACACCCACCATTGTCCATCTCATAGCACCCTGTTCTTTGCCTTCACTGCACTGTCCGTTGGTGTCCTTTACTACATTTGACACAGGAAAGCTTTCACGGGGTCTTTACCTGAATGGCGGGGACTATACTACCATTTAGTGTGCCTCTCTGCATGCAGATGGGACAAGCAGCTTTAATAGCATTTCCTCAGTTAATGCCCACATACTCTATGAATTTGTTGTTAATGTCCCAATTATACAGGGAAAAAGTCAAGGTGGAGAGGTCAGCTACTCTGTGGGACACCATGACAATGTTTCTGGTTTTATTGCTGAGTCTCTCTTCTGGGTCTCCTGGAGAGGGCTCAGGTGATCTCCTCAAGCACGTTAAAGGCCCTTTGGCGGGAGGCAAGTGTAGCTTTACTCCCTTCCCTGCTGTCTCTACAGATGTGATTTTAACTGAGCTGACTGCCATGGAACAATCTTTCTATTTACCAGGGTGCACGCTCATGGATTTGTTATTTGGATTTACATGAAAGAGAAACAAAAACAATTTTTCCTGATTCATCTGGTTGGTTGCAAACTCTACATCTGTAGATCAGAGGGTGCTCTATTAGGGGGTTAATTTATATTTAAAAGGAAAAATTGTAAGAGTTTCTTCTTAGCTCTATCATTCACTTTTTATACCGAGGAATGATTCGCTTAATCTCTAGACTTCAGCACCTTTCTTTGTTTACTGGAGATTAAATAAACCAACTCTACAAAGGATCTTTATGACAAAAACAATATATGCAAGAACTCTGTGATAAATACAGATCATCATACAACTCTAAGGCATTGTAAGGTGTCCTCTAATCACAAATCTTGAAAGTGGCTGTGTTTGAGCCTCTTTTCTGATGGTTACAGCAGATGGATTAGTAACAGACACTCCTGAAGTCCTAGAACTCAGGGGTGAAACAGAGCCATGGATGCTTTTGGAATAACTGATTAAGACATGTCTTTTAATGTTAAAAAAAAAAAAAAAGGAAAAGAAAGAAAAGGAAAAAAAAATCATTGCTAATACTTTCATTGTAATCTATCTCATCAGCAAACTGGCTTATGCTTACATATAGTATTAAATTCACGGTAGAAGTGATAAATGCAGCGATGTGTATTTATGTGTTAATTTGCTGGGGATAAAATGGGTGGATATCTAAATTCTGAATATATCTGAAGAGAATGGCAGCTGTAATACTTATGCATTAAAGCCCTTTGTCATTTAAAATAATCTGACAGCTTCCCCTTAAAGAATGATGACAACGATACATTTAAAACCAAGTTTGATGATTTTAGGGCATCTAGAGTTATTAAAAAAGAAATTATGAAAAGCTTTTTTGGGGGGGGGGGGAAGGAGATTCTTCTGAGCATCAGAGAAACATTTCCCATTTTCCTAAAATGTTGGTGCTTTTCAAGTGACTTCCACCGTCACAAAGACACATCTGTGACTTTTTTGTTTGTTTTGAGTGGTAACTAACACATTATGTTAAGGAATAAACTGAAAATAAGGAAACAGATTAAAAGAATCATTGAGGGCGCCTGGGTGGCTCAGTTGGTTAGGCGACTGCCTTCGGCTCAGGTCATGATCCTGGAGTCCCAGGATTGAGTCCTGAATTGGGCTCTCTGCTCAGCAGGGAGTCAGCTTCTCCTCTGACCCTCCCCAGTCTCATGTGCTCTCTCTCTCTCATTCTCTCTCTCTCTCAAATAAATAAATAAATAATCTTAAAAAAAATAAAAGAGGGTGCCTGGGTGGCTCAGTTGGTTAAGCGACTGCCTTCGGCTCAGATCATGATCCTGGAGTCCCGCATCGGGCTCCCTCCTCGGCAGGGAGTCTGCTTCGTCCTCTGACCCTATCCCCTCTCATATGTTCTCTCTCTGTCATTCTCTCTCTCTCAAATAAATAAAATCTTTAAAAAAAAAATAAATAAATAAAATAAAAGAATCATTGAAATCTCTTGTTTAAATTAAATATAAGCCCTCTTGTTCTTGTAGCCTTGCCTTTTCCAAGTGTCTTCCTGGTTCTCTTTGGCTGTCAGATGCAGGTCGCAAAGAAGCAGGTATCTGGACACGTTAGCACACGTTTAATCCTCCTGTGAGGTGGTTATTGTTTATCTCCATTTATCAACAAGGAAATTGAGACCAGAAGTTAAGTGGATTATTTTAGTGACAGAGCCAGGGAAAAGGAGATGCAGAATGAAGACTTAATAGTCTTTCTGTTTTACCTGGCACACTGCCATTGTCTTCCAGGTCACAGATTAGCTGTTTTGCCGAAGGGAGTGCTCTCTATTGTAGAAGTGGTTGGCTAATATGAAGAGATGATGAACAGAGATGGCAGAGTGGTATAGTGGTTGTGGGAAAAAGTGGGTGGCTGGTGGTTGTGTGGGACACACACACACCCACCCCCGTGCATACATACATATACATATTGGACCTGCAGGAGATCTAAGCAACTATAAGCTTAAAGCGTTTGTAGTAACAGAGTCTGAGTAAGAAAAAAAAGTTGACCATAACTTGCTTTATGTGGGATCTGTTTGGGGAGTGTGGAGGGCACTTTAATAGGCAACAGGCTTGAACGATGGAAATACCAGAGCAAGGCAAAAGGGCCCAGAGTGGCCCCTGAGGCTCATTAGGCAACCCACCCTGAAATAGCCATGGGTCCTAACCAACCAATGGGCTATTTACAACCAGGCACAGTTACCAAAAAAGGGAAAATTCCATAGACTCCCTTATTTCCTCACTCTGCCCTGTAACTATGGCCTCTCACCACCACCTTGTGGCAGACAGGGTCTCCTTTGCTGTCCTGACTGCTGCAGTATATTCAGTAAACTTCTATCCCTCTCCTTTATTCTGCCTTGGATGAATTCTTTCACCACCCATGCAGCCAGCCCCCATCTGACTGTGGATACCCCACATGGAGTGATATATTTATTTCAGAATTCCTGTTTCCCTTTTATGTGGTTTTAATCTGAGATAAACTAAAATTTACACTCAAAGTTAACATTTTAGTAAAGGTTGGAAACCCACCAAACCAAATATGCCATGATTTGTAGTTTTTCCTCATTTAGGCTTAGCTTCATCAGTCATGAAATTACCACTTTTCTAAAATCTTTTCCCATTCAAAATTCTTTGATTCTAGGGATAAAATAATACTATAAGAAACGTGATAAATATTTGCTAGTAGAATTTCCTACAGAAGAAGGAAGGAGGTAACCCACAGAAAATGTGAAGGCTCAGCAATTTGTCTTCTCTTCTGAAACAAAGGAAAGAGACGGAATCCTAATTTCAGAAAATATGATTCCAGAGCAGTTCTAGGCTACACATTTGCCAGTTACTGCTGGCCTGATTTAGTACCTTAGGAGACATCGCGTCTTTTTTTTTTTTTTAAATCTTAAACTGTAAGAATCAAATCACAAAGGGTATCTATTCACATCAATGTTGCACTTGAAACAGAAAAAAAAAAAAAATCAGCTCACAGGTGGTTAACCAGGCAGGAGTACTCATGGGTTCTAAAAGGATAAATAGGAAAATGATGAAGCATTTTGGGCTTTTCAGGAAAAAAGTACTGCTGTTGACCAAATTCAAAGATCTCTTCCCATTGGGAAAATGTACAAAAAATGTTTTCACTGACAAATAGGGCATTTATTTTTAACATATTTATGGTTTTTTTTTTTTTTTTTTTTTATACATTGACTTTGTTGTGGCTAGAGTAGTGTCTGATTCGCTTTGGGCTCCAGGTACAGAAAGTTCAGCAGAAGAATAGGTAGCCCTGTGCCTGGTTTGTGTCCGAGGTTTATCACAGTTTACACACACCAGGGGTAAGCACATTCTGAGCAGATCCTATCATCCCACATCCTCAGGCAAAACCATGTGCACCAAAGCGTTGCAGAAACAGCCTTCAGAAGTAGAACAGAGCCATGGCACAACAATGGAAAACATCGCAAAGACCAGAACCTTTCATGATCTTTGACAAGCGAGGGTGTGTAAAATAGTAACAACTTCAGAGCCGTGCAGGTGAAGGGGGGGGGTGGTTCATGTAAAAGCACCATCCATTTCTCTTTGTCTGCTCTTAGCTGAGCTTCCCCATCAAGATCGAGTCTAGACCAAGAGGCAATATTAAAAACAAAAGGTTAGAGATCATCATGGGACATTAATTATGCAAAAGAAGGCAAACTGAATTTAATCAGAAGCAGCAGACTCGGTGCAGGAAGAATTTTCTCTTTTTGACAGAAGCAGTTAGGAAAACATTTATGGTAATACCACAGCATCTGCTGATTATAGTCGAAGCTGCAGGACACCAACGCTAAATCACTGAGCCATCCTGACAGCTCCTGGGTACTCGAGTCACATCAACCAGCAATTTACAGTGAAATTCATCCAAGTCTAAAAATCAGCCAAGATGTTTAAACCAGAGAGAAATAACTTAGTTTGGACTTTAAAAAAACAATTATCAGAGGGATTGTAGCTGATAAAACTTTTGATCTAATACAAGTATTTACCCTCAACAAATTCATTTTTTTTTTTTAAAGAATGCATGAATTTTCAGATCTATTAACGGGCTTTATGATCAATAAGATCTGGAAATTTATAGGCAGAAAGGATTTTATAAGGTCAAAAATACAGGAAGTAGAGTTTTAACTCTTGACACGAAATCAGGGCAAAATCTGACATTTTTTAGTGCTTTGAAATGAGAGATCTAAAGGATTCACAGAGTAATTAATTAGAATATAATTTTTAATCAGTTAACTTGGTTGCCAAGCAAATATGGGTAAAATAAAAAGCTCAGAGAAATAATAAACTACAATGTGGTATACCATGAGGGCGCTTATTCTATGAACTGCCTATAGAGGACGGGCAGGACAACCAAATGCATTATTAGCCATCTGAGAATTGCTGAAATGGTAATTAAAAGAATGATGAAATTCTATAGATATTAATAACTAAAAATTTCATACTTAGGTGTTTCGGTGGGCTTTCTTGTGGTCAAAAACACACTGGTGTTTAAATTTAAATCTTCGAATGACACAAGAGCCCAGAGAACAAAAGACTGTGTTAAAGTCTTCTGAGATTAAAATTCACAAAAGTAAATGTCTCATATTTTATCCAAAATCAACACCAAAGATTTTCTTCCCCCAGTTGCTTTGGGAGTTCAACTAAATATTATTCATAAACATGAGAGATTAAAGGAAGAAGGAAACAAAAACTTTAAAAAATGACTATTTTTGAAGGAAGCCACTGAAAATGGTCACAAGGGATGGCTCTATTGTTGTCTTTTTCTCAGCTAGATAAACTCTTTCAAAATATGTTTGCTACAGTTAATCACTAACATAATATTCATCTGCAATTTTAAAATCTGAACTTCTTTATTCACTTTATTTTCCCAAACACATTAAAAATGTCTCTAGACTTCTATCCACAGACATAACCTATTGATGGTAAAAATGCGACTGGGTAATCAAAACACTGACAAAAAACTAATAACTGAAAATTTCAGGTCAAAAATGGATCAGCTGAAAACTTCAACTTAACAAATAAGTCAATATGTAATTGAATAATGAATCAATAAATGTTTATTGAGCACCTATATGTATAAGCTGTAACAGTTAGATACTACCAAGAAGTTGAAGGCACTCTTGCTGACTTGAAAAGCACCCTGGACAAAAGAAGCGCATATGTTGGCTCATCCCTAGTGTTATGAAAATGCCAAATGAGACGTGCACACAGTAAATGCAGTAGGATTTTAGAGGAGTGAGGTCTAACCAGGATAGCGAAGTGAAGGCTGGCTTTACAATGGCAAGGTCTCAGTCGAGCTTTGCAGTAACAATAAGACTTAAGATACACCTGAAAAAATGTGCAGGAAATCCGACCTAAGGGGAAATCTACTAAAAATGCTACAAATGTCCTATCTTGTAGATGTTAGGATTTAGAGTAAGTGACATCTTTGCTGACGAACAGATGAAGGCAATGAAGAGAACACATTACATGGGTCATCTAATGCTAATATTTTTAGTATCAAATTGCATTGGAAATTTCACATAGAACATGTTTTTGTAATGGAGTCAGACCCAGTAAAAATTGTTTATATAGAAGGGGTTACATATTTATTATGTACTAGTCAGTCTTCAGGCACAGAAGGAAAGCAATGATTGAGGAAAAGACTAATGTGAATCTCTTGTTACAAAAAGTTAAATATTCTAAGAACTCACTAACTTCTTCTTTTTGTTCCCAAAAAGTCTCCTCAATGGTCATAAGATTTCTGGGGAAGCTTAAATATAGGGCAGAATATAAAGAGGGTTTGACAGTTGAGAAAGGAGGCATTCCAATCAGAGAGAAAGGGTTGAACTGCAAGCATTTTGTTTGGAGGACAGCGGACCCCCCTTGCTGGCCACCTTCTGGCCCCTCCCTCACCCACACGAAAGGAAGAAGGGGTAGGAAAGTGGGAAGTGCAGGTGGTACTGTAAAAACAGACTAAAACGGATTGCACAAAAATAAAAAGCACTAGTCATCGGCAAACAGATGGCTCCTAATAGAGAATAAAGTTTGATTAGACAGTTAGCTGGAACACAGATAGATCTACTGCACTGGAATCAACTCTCAGAGAATCTCTCAGGCAAATCATGAAGGGAAACTTGACTCTTTGCAGGAGAAACCAGAATTCTGAGTAAGGAATAAGAAGATTGCTCTTCTGCAAGTTTGGATGGAGACACTACATGACAGAAGTTAGTTTCTATGTAGATTTTGATGGCAGATGTTGGGGAACAAACTGGCTTTAAGGTGGACATATGTGCAGATGAAGGAAGAAACTGTATCAAGCAGTAAAGAGATAATGTACCCAAGTGGCACTTGAAGCAAACTCTTCACGGAAGAGAAAATGAAGAAATTCAGACTGTATTTATGACCCCTTTTTGAGTCCACCAAAGTTACCACTCTGTCCAAATAATGTTAAATACAGACAATCAGATTAAAAGAACTGGACAGTCATCTAATCCAAATGTTGTTTTGTCCAAGAGGAAACTATTTTCCAGAGAGATTAACTCATGTGTCTCAGGGCTGGTCATGGTGGAAAGATAAGGTGGTGGTTATCCAGTTCCCAGGCTTTGGGGGTCAGGCCAATGGAAGTTTAAACTCTAGGAGTTACTTTCTTTTTCACTCCATCAAATGTTCATAATTCAGTTTAATTTCATTTGTGAGTACTGTATACCATGATACACACTGCATTTGCATAGTGTTTTAAATGTTTCAGTGTGTACTTAAACACATTATCCTGCTTTTTCTTCAGGGGGAGCAGGCCACAAATACCAAGTTGGGGGGAGAGATGTAGAAACTCAGGCATAGTAAACTTAAATGATCTACAAGGCAAGTTATTGAAACAGCTTGGCTTATATTCAGTGATCATGCTCTTGTTGCTAGGTCATGTTATGCTTGCCCATCGGTATACTTTGCCCTGGACTGCAGTTTCTACACAGAAGAGGAATTGTATTTACTTAATGTAATGAAAACACTGCACATTTGTAACAGTGCTGTTTTCTGTTATTTTTCATTACAACTGCATTGTGTTTCAGCTACATTATGGGTTAAATAGACTCTTGAGGGCTAGCCTGGGAACCTAACCACCATTTATAACATTTATAACATTGTTTCTGTGGGAAATTGCTTTGTGAGTTCCAAAACAACTGATTTAAAAATTAACTTTGGGAATACAACTGGTTTCAAAGTAGAAGATTGTCTGTCAGACATTTCATGTAACTGGTTACTTAATTCATGCATTGAAGCAATAATGGACTGCCTACTATGTACCTACCAGCCATTGTGCTGGGGATGCAAAGAGGAAGGAGGTCTTAGATCCTGAAGCACTCATATGTAGCAGAGAAAAAGCGTCTTATTAAAAGAAATAAATTATAAATAAGTGCTAAAAGAGCCATGAAAGAAAAAAAAAAATGCTGCAGGAATACAGAGGACAGAGGAACTAAGCTTCCAAAGAACTGACTGTGGAAATAACATTTGTACTGAGTCTTGACTAAGTCCAAGCCTATCAACTAAAGAAGGGTAAGAAGGGCATCTCAGGTAGAAGTAGAAGCAGATACAAAATACAGAGGGTCTCTTCTGATGGTTGGACTTACGATTTTTCAACTTTATGATGGTGCGAAAGTGATACCCATTCAATAGTAACCAGACTTCAGATTTTGAATTACTATCTTTTCCTGGGATAGCGCGATGCAGGACGACACTGTCATGATGCTGGGCAGCCACAGGGAGTGGCAGTTCCCAGTCAGCCACACCATCATAAGGGTCAACAACTGATACACTTACAACCCTTCTGTACCCATACAGCCAATGTTTTTCATTTTGGGGGAAGTATTCAATAAATTACATGAGAGAGTCAACAATTTATTATAAAATAGGCTTTGTGTTCAATGACTTGGCCCGACTGTAGGCTAATGTAAGTGTTGTGAGCAGGTGTAAGGTAGGTGAGGCTAAGCTCTGATGTCTGGTAGGTTAGGTGTATTAAGTGCATAAGGTGTATAAAATGTATTCAATCAGGATGTAACTCCATTGTTAAGATGAGGAAGATCTGTACTCAGATGTGAAAGGGTCTGGGGGGTATGGAGGAAAAATGGCAGGAGTACTGGGGGAGGGAGTTGGGCTGTGAACTGACAGATGTTTTTTAGTCCTAAAAAATTAACTGTTGGAGAAAGGACTGATAAAGAAAGGATCAAAATTAGTGTAAAAGCAAAACTGGTCCATATGGGGACATCTTCAATTAGCTAAACTTCTTGGATTTTCCAAAGGAGAGGATGACTAGATTGAGAAAATTATATAGACCTGTGTCCTCCATGAAAGACTGCAATTTCTGCTTTTCATGTCATTAGTATTGCTTTTGTCTCCTCGTGTTGTATAATCAACCTTCACCAATCTTTTGCTGAACTATATCAAATCAAAGATTATAAAGCTTGCCTAATAGTGTTTTAGAAAATACAGTAAAGGATCAGAACTTAAAATCTGGCATAGTTTAACCATTTCCTTATGCTTATTTCTGTGAACCTAATATGCTTTATATTAGCATAAGTATAATCTTTCTGACTCTAAGAAACTGTCTCACTGTAAATACGTGTTGCAGAAAAATTCAGAATAAAAGTTCATCTGACACGTCAGTCTGTATGTAGATCCATTTTAGTTATTAATACATGTAGAACTAATAAAGTAAGTGAAGGAAACAAAGAGGAAAGAATGTTTCAGCTCAAGTACATTTTAAATTTACCAGTAACTTTTTTATATTCAAGTACATAATCCATTTGCAGATGGCTGACTGAGGGTGTTTAGGACTAAGTAAACTGTATTCCTTTCATGTGCAACACAA
Organism: Neomonachus schauinslandi; assembly: GCF_002201575.2. NCBI lineage: Eukaryota > Metazoa > Chordata > Mammalia > Carnivora > Phocidae > Neomonachus > Neomonachus schauinslandi. The sequence continues at coordinate 45,522,981 of NC_058405.1, read as the reverse complement.
ACAAAAGGATACAGTCCATTGATCCTCTGTAAACATTAGTTAAAAATAATCCTGACCCTTTGGTATAAAGCTTATGCAATGTACACGTTAGGACTAAAACACCTCATTCAGCCTAAGATGAGTTAAAAAGGGTTTTAAAAAGCCAAGAATAGAATTTAGTATGTAGAATACCACAGCTGTAGTTGATGGTATTCTTTGTTCTATGCTTTTGATAACTAAAAATAAAACTTTTCTCCCCCCAGTCTTACTTGGTACAGATTCCTCATAGCTTTGAGAAATTATCGGTTGGTTCTTTTATTTTTTTAAAAGAAAATATTAGCTTTCATAGTTGAATTCTTAGCTCTTTTTCTGAATCCTGCTAATTTATCTATGAAATTTGGTGGGAGAAAGGATTGAGGTTTAAGACTAGGGGGTTGAGAAAGAGTGTGAATTTGGAGCCAAAGAGGTCACAATTAACTCCTAATTGTACCTTTCCCTCTGGCCCTTCTACATCCTTCCAGTCCCCCTGGAAGCTCTATGTTCTTGCCTGTGTCTGGAATCCTCGGTATGATTTACAACTGTAACCTGTCTTCTGGAAGAATACTTGGAGCCCAAGCCTCAGCCTATTCTATTTGTGGTTGACAATATTACAGTCATAGAACTTTAGGTTTCCTTTTGCTGGTAAGGACACGGAGGCCCAGAGAGGCCAAAAGACAAGCCCAAATAACTAGTAAGAGCAGACTCTTTCTACGTAAAACCAACTCTCCCCTGCCCCCATCACCAGCCTCCTATTCTTTGAGGCCTCCTAAGATGAACCTGTGTACCTCCTGTTTTACACCACACAGCCTCGCCTCGAATTCATGGTTATCAGGCTGTGTGTTGCTCCCTGGGAGTTAGTTTGGTCTAATTTACCTGTCAAAGTGTGAAATACTGATTATAATAAAGTCTTTCCTCTGACTCCAACTCTTTCTTTAATCGTACAGCTTACACTCTCTTGGGAGAGGCAGGCGTTAAACAAATAATCAAACAAATATGTAATTATAACTTGTAAGTGCAATGAAGGAAAAGTAAAGGATACAATTATGAAGTGTAATGGGGGACCTGATTTAAGTTTTAGAGGCAAGGTAGCGAGAGGAAAACTCCCATGAGAAAATAATATTTGAGACCAGAAAGATACCCTGAGAGTGAGACAGGTTTAGGGGGAGAACAGCATTCCAGGCAGAAGGAACAGCATGAAGCCCATGGGTGGAAAGCTCTTTTGGTTGGGATGGAGTGACCAAAGGTAGGAGTGACTTGATGGAGACTGGAGGGGCATGAAATTTTATTCCAAGAACCATGGGGAACCACTAAAAAGATGTTAGGCGGGAGTGTGACCTGGTCAGATATGCATCTCTCTGATGGTCTTTGTCACAGAACTCACTTTTCAAAGGATGGGGAGCCTGGGTGGCTCAGTCAGCTCTTGGTTTCCATCAAGTCGTGATCTCAGGTAGTGAGATCGAGCCCCAGGATGGGCTCTGTGGTCAGTGGAGAGTCTGCTTGAAATTCCCTCTCTCCCTCTCTGCCCCTCCCCCTGCTCTCACGCATGCGCACTTTAATAAAATAAAATCTTAAAAAAATGAAAAGGATATGTCATTAGTCTAAACAATGAAGACAATTATCAGTGCAAGTCCCGCTCTCCTATCTGTAAGAACAATTTGAAGAAAAAGCTCTTATGACAGTTTTTATGTAGTATCATAGTACCATGTAATATATGGTATACTAGTATTATAATCCAACATGAGAACAAATTGCAGTGCTAAAGTTAGAAAAAAGTAACAAGGTTTCTGCAAAATTCATGAAGCATGTATTATCTTCAAAATAGTGAAAACAATATAGTATTTTTATAAAAAGAGAAAGGAAATTGTTATAAAATTCTATAACAAATTTGAGTTTTTTATTTGTAAAATCAAATTAAAATCATAGTTTATATTGGAAATGGTATTTTCTAATCTGGGAATTTCAAATGATCTTTATAATCCTCATTCTAAAAGGCCCAAAGTGAATTTTCAAGGAAATAGTTTCTGAAATAAACGATGAAATGACTTAGTATATAATATTCTAAAGTCATCATAAACAAAAACCCTTAGTAATATCCTGAAACATGATTTTTCAAGTAAGTGACTTTATTTTTCTGATTTTGAACTACTCTTGTGGTGCTATTTATGAACTAAAGCCTCTAAATATGCCACCTTTGATTTGCCTACAGTTACAGAGAAAGCACAGATATGAGATCCTACTAAATATCTTTGGCTTTGAAATAATATTAATAAACAATAATCAACCTCAGTAATACTAAGAAAAATAATTCTTGGAATGGATCTAATCAAGATAAAATAAGATAGGAGACTCGAAAAAAATCAGACAATTGTTTATGAACCCCGACTGCCACAGAACACTCAAGATTTACTGGCTACAGAAATCAAGAATCTTTTCTTAGGTCAGGGTTTATGCTAAGAATAAGTATATATATACGAGGCTGATAAACTTTGATTTTGGTCTAGCTTAGTAGAAAGGAAGCCATGCCATTCTTCACTGCCTAATTCTTAAAACTGTAAATCTCTGCCAAAAATATAATAATTTCAGGAAAGCATATTTTCAGTTTTTAAAAAGTTAAATTTGTTTCTTAGTTGGGTACTTTAACAACCTAAGGAGAAAAGTAACTGAAAACATTATAAAATAGCTAATTTTAAAGCTTCTAAAATACTTAACTGTTAAAATAAATAATGCTCTTGGGATGTCTACATTTCTGCTTAATAAAGTAAATTAACCTTAACATAGCTTCTTAGTGAACCTAAGATTTTAGGAAATACTTGCTTTGTTTCTGATTCTTGGGAAAATGTTATTAAAAACAAAAACAGTAAAAAAAATGTTACAGTTCTAGAATGAAACAAAGTTGTTTAGTCATTTGAAACATCTGGTACTGAATGTGGATTTCTTAATTACTGAGAGGGCCCTGAAATATAAATATTCACAGGTTCAAAAGAGTGCTGCCAAATAGGTTATCAAGCAAAAAATACGCAACCACCTGGAGAACAAAATCCATCTGTCTGACTGAATTTAGTTGAAAATAATTTTTTAGACTTGTTAGTAAAACCCTCATGTAAAATTTATTTGATTGAATAATTTACTAAGAATATTTCCATAAGCATCATAAAGTGTTACAGTTGATAAAAATGAATATACTAATCATCTTTCTAACTTGGAACCACTGCCACAGCTTCTAGTGAATATATTTTGTAGGTTACTAGTTAGGTTTCATCGTGTTTGTGGTTTCAACGGGAAAAACAGAATTCTCATTTATATACTGCGGCCAGTCCCATAAATGCTCTCTTTATAGGAAAAGGGGTGAGAGCAAATATTCGTGGGCACAGCTGTTATTTACTTGAAGGCAAACAATACCCGTCTTTCCCTCAGAGATGGGCACCATGGTATGTTCCTCCTCTGCCCCCATACCAGACCTTGAGTGATGGCTACAGTCAGAACCAGAAAAGCCAAGGGAACAACACCAATCCTATATTCTCTCTCCTGGAATTTACTTTTGCAAGTAAACTGTGTATTTGGAAAGAACCACTATTGCAATACATCCAGATGATTTCCCCCCTTCAAATATTTACCAGTTAAAAGGAGACTATTAAATGAGATGATACAATGTTTGTAAGGCACAAAGCACAGTACTTAACAAGTAAGTCACTAAACAAATGTTTGTTCCATCAGGTGATTACTTGCTCCCCCTTCTAAGCATCAGAAAACTGTACCTGCAAAGTTCCTAACAAAGAAGAGAGGTGGACAACCAGGTCAATCACCTAATAAGTGAACTGTTACAATCCAACTGGATTCAGTTTTGATACTAAAATGCACACTTACTCTTTCTGAAGACTAAAAGATGTACTTAAGAAGTTAGTACAAAAGTTTTCCAGAATAAGAGTATTCCAACAAAAAAGACATTAAGCAGAAGAATAAAATGACCCTTATCTAAAAAAGAATGACAATTCAGGCTGAATCAAGCAATTAAAAAGATATGCACTGGTACTCTTTCTTCTAATCTAATAGCATGAAAAGATGTCTCCTAAAAACATTCTTTGTTCCACCACCAAAACCTCTCTGTGGTTATCTTTAAAAACACAACAAAAATCAGAACATCTTCCAAATAGAAGATAACAAAGCTTACTAAATCCTTACTGAAGAAGCCCGAAAGGTAAGGATGCAGTTCTTGTCTCTCATACAAAAGAATTTCCATTTTAACTGTGCCTAATTCCATTCACTAGTTTCTATTCAGATGAGATGGTTATTTGATCTTATGCTTTTAGGCAGAGATCAATCAAGATAATCTACTAAAAATCAAAAATATCATTTAAATTAATAATCACTTTTTAGGAATAGCTCAACGGATTTCACATCATCTGGATTGACCTTTGGACATTAAACAGCAGATGGTTATTAATGGTACAATATTAGAATATGAAATTTAGGGCAATCTGAAAACATGTCAGTTGATACCATAACCATTTGAGAACACGTGGAGTTATTTCTTAGAGACAATGCCATATTCCCTTATATCACAAACCTGTTACCATGACAGGGAGGACAGACTCCTGCCTTATAGTGCTATGCATCTCATTACGGCAGGTTCATTCATATTTATAATACAATCTGTGATGTCGATGCAATCACTTTAGATCTCACTGTTATTTCAAACAAATCCATAACTGAGCAAAAGGCAGGATGTTGACAGGAGTTAATGTGGGTTTTACGCTGTTTACAATTGCTTTCTAATCTACTAAATGGCTGTGAAAATTAATGCACTGTTAGGAGTGCTTTTATATACTAGTACAGATAAAGAGCCGCTGTGTTGCAGTCATCTCTGTAGCACTAAATTGAATTTTTTACAGTGTTTTATATTTTCTCTATTTGTATATGAGGAGGCTCCTGATCATGTGTAAACCATTAACAAAGAAACCAAAAACCAGACTCATTGTATTAAGATGTATTTGCTTTTACTTCCTGAAAGTCAAAGTAAACTTGCAATTCTATTCTAGTTACTTGTAAAATGAACTTTTAATGATATTTCAAATAAATTAAGGAATTCGCACATTCCCAAGAAATTAGGATGATTTCATTCCAAGCCAGTGAATCACTGAACTTGACTAAAAACTTGACTGGCATGTGGTACATCAATGGCTGTGCAACCTAATGATGGTTGAAAAAATTCACACACATCAAAATGAAATAATAATGCCTCCTCAAAGTACTCCACATGCTGCGCATAAGGTAGATAAGAGGGCAGGATGGTTTTCCAAAGAAGGAATTGAGGCTCGTGTAGAATATCTCTAATTATTTAATCTCTCTGTGTGAGTGTGTGTGTGTCAGTGTGTGTGTGTGTGTGTGTGTGTAGGCCCACCAGTCATCATAGCTACCAGGAGACTGTATTGCTTCTCTGGCTGTGACAGATGTAGGACTGTAAACATGCCACAGATCTAAAAATCATTTCTCCCTTTAGTGAACGTGACTCCTGTTTGATAATTGGAACAACCTTGAATCTGAGGACCGAAAGCTGGGTTTTCATGTCTACACAAGCTGTGAATAAAGACTACCTATCGACAAAAGCAAAGAACAAGTGTTCGTGATGTTTAGAAACAACTTTAAATCATCCAACTGATTAACAGCTACTTGTTTATTGTGCTAATGGTTTTTTATTTCCATGAAAGGGGTTAGAAATAGTGGATAATTACGCTTTCATTCTAGGATGTTAATTGTGCTTGTAAACAATGGTTGCTTCTACATAAAATTTGGTTTAGAAGTATATAATGCTTCTGGCCTTTTTTTTGTTTTTAAACTAATATCTTAAATTACAGTAGTCAAAGGAAGGAGAACTCTATTATGTATTGACAAGAATTAAACACTCCGGAAAGTCCAATAAAATACATATGCCCAAATGTGCATAAGCCAAAGAATGCCTCTTTTATGGCTATTGAAATAGGGGCAGCATCTTTTCAAAGATCTGTCTTCCTGCTTTTTACATTTATCAATACATTTCACGCTCTTATTATTTCTCTCCCTAGGACAAGTTATTGCATTGACATTTATAAAGTGCATCGTTAGGAAAATTAAATAATTGGTTGTCTGATTACAGTTTCATTCTGCGCTTAATGTGGGGTTTTAAAGTCTTTTCCTGTCTGCTATCTCTGATTCCCTGTGGTAAACGGTCTTCTCAGAGACTTAAAATAACTTAAAATGTCTTTCTAATGAAGAAACACAAGACTACTGCCTCAAAACAACCAATAAAGGAGGAGAAAATAAAAATAGTGACAAGAAACCTGCAACAACCTGCTCCAGCTGCAAGTCAGAACTTGGGAACATAGCAGTTGCTGAAGTAACTTGAATATGAACATAGTATTTGATCAAACGAAAGAGAACAAAGCACCAGCAAATATCCCTCTTATCTTTTTAAAAATCTCCATCATACGAACATTATGGCACAAATGGGCAAAAAACAAGTGTTGCTAGATTCCCGCATAAAAAAGTGTTGTGGTTGTAGATCGTGACAAAAGGAATAGCACAATAAGCCATATTCCTACTTTCCAAAAAAAACAAAGTCAGCAATATTCTTATTTCCTTAAATCAGCTTGAAGTAATTTATTTCCTAAGAACAACACAAACAGTACATGGCAAGGATTAATCGGCTCAGGAGAACGGGGAAGGCGGAGTGCAGTGGTCGAAATCAGAGGCTTGCAAGTGTTTGCGGAGGGAAAATGAAACAAAATAATGATTCCTAAAGTTAAATTTATACAAATTTGGCCTCGGTGGCTCAATTAAGCATCTGCCTTTAGCTCAGGTTATGATCCCAGGGTCCTGGGATCGAGTCCTGAGTCAGGCTCACTGTTCCGCAGGGAGCCTGCTTCTCCCTCTCCCTCTGCCTGCCGCTCCCCCTGCTTGTCTTTCTTCCTGTCAAATAAATAAATAAATAAAATCTTTAAAAAAAAAAAAAAGTGTAACACAGAGGCTCCTGGCTGGCTCAGTCAGTATAGAGTGTGCGATTCTTGATCTCAGTTTTGTGAGCTGAAGCCCCACACTGGGGGTAGAGATTACTTAAAAGTAAAATCTTAAAAACAAAACAAAACAAAACACAGTGAAATATAGGTATAGATACATATTTTTCTAGTAAAAAAAAAAAAGAAATATAGGTGACTGCAAAGCATCTTTTATATCCATCCCTTTATCCAGCAATGAGTTACTGAGCTCCTATCACAGGCCAAGCTCCATTCTAGGAAGAGCAGAGAGCAAAACTGAGAGAGGATGCCTGCCTTCCTGGAGCCTGCGTTCTGGGGGTAAGGCAGGAGGAGGCTCCCAGAGACAGACAAATACAAACCCATGTCCAAAGGCGGTCAGCATAAATAGAGAAACAGGCAGGGCAGACATGCTGAGGATCAGGCTGGCTATTTTACAAAAGATGGTCAGAAGAAAGTTCTCGGGTAACATGAAAATGGAGCGGAGATCTGCAGGGATGCACGGGGTGAGCGTGCATATACTGTAAAAGGAAAAATGCTCCAGGCAGCAGGAACTGCGAGCACAGACCCAGGTGTTCTGGGGGCAGCAAGGCGGCTGGATGCTGAAAAGGAGGAAGCAGGCGCAGCAGCAGCTGAAGTGCAGCCAGAGACTGAGGGGGACAGACTGAGGGGACAGGGTTCTGAGGAGAGTTACCTGGTCTGACCTGCACTCGGCCAAGCTCACCATGGCTGCTGTGTTAAGAACAGAGTGGAGGAGGACAGGAGAGAAGCAAGGAGGCCAGGGAAGAGACAACTCCAATAATCTGCATGACAGATGATGTGACTAGACTTGCTCTCCTTCTTAAGAGATCCACAGAGATCGTGAGATGTTAATTCCACTGCCATCATTTGAATACCGACTTTTTAATCTATTTCCCTGCATCCCAGTCTCTCCAGAAACACTTTTAGGCAGAAACGGGTCTTAATTCCAGGTTTTCATTAGAAAGCGCTTTCTGTCATTCACTCCGTCTTACTTGGTAGCTGGACTTTCTCCAGGACTTCCTTGTGTACAGTTTGGTGTTTGGAAGCAGAGTCCACTGGGGAAGGGCTGGCTGTTCGTGACCTTGCATGGGCCATTGGAGTAGAATCAGAGGGATGGCCTCCATTTGGATTTTCTAATCTCTAAACTGGGTGGAAAGAGCTACTCTTTTTCTTCCGTCTCTTTCCAAACTTCCTAGCAGATCTTTTGCTGGCCCGGAAGTCATACTGCTCATTCACTTCTCCTTGCCCCCACCCCCGTGATCCTCTTAATTCTCCACCCTCTCCAACTGTCACCCCTAAATGTGGGTCTTTCCCCTAGAGAGTGCATGGGGCTCCATGGCTTCAACCTGAGGATTTTGGCTCCAAACTTTACACCTCTATGCTAAACACTTTTTTGAGTTGCAGGTCTCAGTTTCTATCTGTGTACAGAATGTTGCCTCCTCCACCTCCCTCTTCCTCTTCCAATTCCTGATGTCTAAATGCACACTTATTTTCCCTCAGGGGGGAAAACCCAGCTCTTCTTCCTTACATTCCCTATTTTGTTTCGTGGTGCCACCATTTCCTACTTAGCCCATTATTTCTGTCCTGAGGAAGGATAAAGGGGGAGGAAATAGCAATTCTCATAACAGCGTATCTCTCTGCAGTGGAACAGCAAAGTGCCCCCTTCCCTCTTATCTGCAGTCGCTTGGCCACAAAGCTTTGTATTAGTAGTCAAGTATTTCTCCGGTGGATACTTGCTGTTTTGGAGAACAGAAGGATGCATAGGTACATGCAGGAGTGCATAACACAGGCACATACACATTCATTCTTTTGTCAGGCCACAATATTTTTACTGACAAGTGTCCCTAAAGAATGTAATGATGAAGGGTGTGGCAGACACAGGGCTCACCAAATATTTCACGGGCCTTCCTCCATTTCCTGGACTACTCTACAATTACGCTGGACCGTGTGACTACCTCAGATCTCTTAGAAGGAGTTGAAGTGACATGTGTCACATTTGGGATCAGGCAATTAAGAGCCAGTGTCTCCTCCACCTTTCTTTCCCTTCAGAAGAAACCGTGGTCCTTCTGGGGATTTAGTTACATGGTAGAGGTAGGCTGCTTGGCCCCTACTGGATCTCGTGGGGAAGAGAAATCAACCTTCACTGTGCTATGTCAGTCAGGTTCCAGGGCTTATCTGCAATGACAGAAGTCTTTGTTACACTGACTAATAAAGATTGTTTGGTTATCCTTGTGAAATCAACCTTAAATGTGAAATACATTATTTTAGTATTCCCGTCTTTCTAAAATTTATCAGAAATCTTCAATTCCACTAGTAATCCCTTCCAGTACAATCTTTAGGATAATGACTCCAAAAATATTTACTTTGTAAAGGAAGTTACCCAGATCAATCTTCAAGGATACATATCTTTTATTCTAGTATTAACACAGTATCAGCTCTTTCTCCATCCCTGTTAAAAATAAGTAAATTAATTTACTTATTTCATATGTGTGTATGCATATATATGTCTATTTTATTCTGCTCTCTCAGCATCTGTCTTCGAGTCCAAAAAAAAAATCATACATTTAAAAACTGCTTTTACCCTTCTGTTCGTTTTAGTTCTTTATTCATTCCATTTACCCACCTTGAGGTATATCAGACCTACAGGTACTATATCTTTGAAATATAGATATAATAACATTCTGTGTCTGTGTATTTTTAAAAATTTGACTGAAAGTAACCATTGGATGTCAGTTAGATGCTCCTCACAGCTATCTCTGAAATCCCTTTGTCCACCCTACAGTCTGAATTCAGCGCCTCTCCAGAGTCTTCCAAAGCATTTTGGGAAGGGTGTGGGAGCAGTTATCACACTATGACATAAACGCTTTCTTATCTATCTCCTTCCCCAAATTGTAACCTATGTGAGGTCAGCTGCCAAATTTGTCTTGGTCTCTATGTATTTCCAGTACTTAATTTAGGACCAAGTTTATAACTGAAGCTCAATAAATATTCATTCACTTAATGAATGGATTGAGGAAAATCACTTTGTAACTTTTTAGCTAATTCAAGACCACCACCTTTAAATCTGACTTCTTATTGTGGGGATTATGAGCTTTTTCCTAGGGAAATGGTTCATAATTTTAATTGGACTTTCAAAGGAATTGGGGTACCCTTCAAAAAGGAAAAAAGCCACCACTTCAAAGTCCTATACACAGATATACGTACACTGGATTTTCAATGACCAGCTATAGAGCGTTGCATTTGCTGGTTTCAACACTCAAATGCCCACCTGCACAGAGCCTCATGGTATTTCCTGAGGACTCTTACCAATTTATTGACTTTCTACTAGAAAATTCTGTGTTCTCTAAAACCTCTGATATTTGACTGAGTCCTACTCTTCTCCAAATTATGTGTAGAAGTGTTAAGCTAATAACAATCCTTGAAGAAACTCAGTCTTCACACTCAACCTCTTCTTCTCATCGCTTTACTTTTTCTAAGACAGATCCTTTACCATAATTAATCATCTCATCCAATCTCAGAAAATGAAGATTCATATTTATTTTCCCAGACTGGCTATAGGAATTACATTTTTACATACCTCTAAGCAAGAAGACCATATATAACGCCAAGGCATTCTCAGTTTTACAACCTTCATTTGTCAGATAAGGAAATGTCTCACCTTTCTAACTAGATCTCTTCCTGATCCTAACATATAATATACTATAGACTGAGCCACTTATAATTAAAAATATATATATATCCACGCTTAACTCACTAACTGAATGTGGTTATTTTCAATCTTAAAAAACAAAAAACCCAACATGTAAAAAATTTGGAAATGTACTGATTTTCTTGCTAGATATATTCACAGTGTGAAAAAGGTGTTATTTAAAAAATTTATGCTAACAGAGTTTAATCATATTCTAAGGACTAGGGGAAAAGGATTTCTGAAAACCAACCTCAAAACGAACCACACCTTCCCTGACTCTTCACACTGCATATTTAGTGGTGCACTTATGAAGGCATTATGGACTTAAGTACTCATTTTCAGGATACTTTTTTTTTTTTTAATTAACAACAGCAGAAAAACCAAAGCTAATTTTTAAAGCTTAAGTCCCCCCCTCCCCTTAATATAAAGTGAGTAAGCAAAATATGGAAATATATGTATTCCTTACTTATAAACTTCAAGAAGTCTATTGAGGCTTTATATGATCTGGCTCCCTGTGCTTCTCTGATCTAATCTCCTTGTCTCCCACTTAATCCCTCCATCATACACCAGGCTCCTTGATGTTTTAAAAATGCCATCATACTCCTGCCTCAGGTCCTTGCCTTCAGTCTTCTACCCTCATCCATCTGCAGGTCTCACTTACTTCCCCATCTCCTTCATGTCTATCCTTAAATATTGCCCTGTGGGTAGGCCCTCCCATGTCTTTATTTTTTTAAAAAGATTATTAATTTATTTGAGAGAAAGAGGGTGTGAGCATGAGTGGGAGGAGGGGTAGAGGGAGAGGGACAAACCGACTCCCAGCTGAGCAGGGAGCCAGATGCAGGGCTTGATCCCAGAACCCTGGGATCATGACCTGAGTTGAAGGCAGAGGCTTAACCGATTGAGCCACCCAAGTGCCCCCCTCCCATGTCTTCATTTAAAACTATATACCTCCTCATGACCTCTCCACTGTCAGTATTTAGCATTCTCTATCTCCTTTCCTACCTACTTTTTAAAAAATATTGCTTCTGACTTCTTTCCTCTCTTCCTTCTGGGATTCTAATTATAAGGATGTAAATCTGAGCTGTCCAATATGGCAGCCATAGCCACATATGACTAGGGGCACTTGAAATGGAGAGTCCAAAATGAGATGTTGTGAAGTATAAGATATGTATCAATATCAAAGACTTTGCATTAATAAAAACAAAGTAGCTGATTAATACTTACATGCTAATTATATGTTGAAATAATACTTGAATTGGGTTAAATACATTGGGTTAAATAAATTAAAATTAATTTCAACTGTTTAAATTATATATTGTCCTGCCATGACATGTCTACTGGACAGTGCTGTTAAGCCTTTTTGTGTGTCTCATGTCTATTACACTTTTTTCTGTGTTTCCTCTTTTTCCTTTCTGTGCTTCTGATTGGATATTTTCCAGCTGTCTTCTAGCTCACCAATTTTGTTTTCTGTTTGTCTAAACTGACATTTATTCATCATTTTACCCACCCACTTAATTTCAGATTTTGTATCTTTCAATTCTAGAATTAGCATTTGATTCTTTTTTGAGATTCTAATTCTTTGGTAAAACACTCCATCTTCTCATCTATTTTATTTTCTTGAATATTTTAATTTCAATTAAAGTCCTTGTCCAATAACTCGAATGTCTGGATCATCTGCGCATCATTAATTTGTGTGTGTGTGTGTCTGTGTGTGTGTTCATATGTCCTGTGCCTTGACATGCCTAGGAACGTTTTATTGAAATCTGGACATTATCTACATATTAAAAAACAAAGATCAAAACAACAAGACACAGGGTGCCTCAAATGACACTGTCTTCTATCCGAGGGTTCATACTTGCCTCTTCTAGGAAGAGTGAATGATTACCTTAATCCAATCAGGGACTGAGCTGACTCTAGGCTAAGTAGCAGATTTAGTAAGACTTAGTCTATTCTGATTTGCCCCAGTTCCTAGTTCCTAGGATAGGATATAGCCCTCTAGAGTTTTCAAATGATTTCCTGGCAGGAACATCAGGAAACGTCAACAAGATGTTTTCCGCTTACTTTTAATCTTGTGCAACTCCTCACTGTCCACAACTTCAGAATATAGTAAACAACATGAGGGGGGAACCGACTCTTTGCTGAGGCCCTTCCAGTCTGGCTTTCTGCCAGTTCAGCTGCATACAACTGCCAAAACTTGGCTGGTTTCACTGCTCTGAAGTTGACAGCCCACTTCTGGGGTCAAGGCCCAATGATTCCCAGTCTCTAGCCTTAGCAGCTACACATAGCACCTCCCAGGAGCAGGTATACATGCCTCGGCTGCAGGTATGAGAGATAGGTAAACTCCAAAATGTTAGTTGCTCTGGTCCTCAGTGCTTCTAATACCCAGCAGGGCTAATGATCAGCCACCAGCTCCACCACCACCCCGAAGCAGACGATCCCTTTTTTTTTTTTTTCCCATAGCCTACTTCACTATCTAACATAGTAAGTATTTTATTTATTTAGTTTATTATGTTCTTTCTTCAGAATTTATCCTCTGGGAGGGCTGGGGGTTTTGCCTCTTTTTCACATCTGTATCCTCAGTTCTCAAAAAATGTGGAAAGAATGAATTTATGACCAGTGCATTGCTAAAATTAAGAAAAACCTAAATAAAAGTGATTCTTAAGTAAAGATGAACTGATTTGTCTCCCCAAGAAATAGATATTTATTCTGCCATCATTTACTGGGCTCTTGCTATGTGCCAAACAGTATGTTAAAGGTTGGGCATTCAGAAGTGAATACAGCATATTCCCTCCCTAAAGAAACAGATTGGCAAAAAAAGAGATTAAAAAAAAAAAAAAAAAAGAAAAAGAAAAATCCCAAAACCCAAAATGTACTTTCTTGACTCATGACAAGACAGCAACAATGGATTTTTAAACATTTGAGGACCCTAATTAACAAGAAACCCCTTCAAAAGCTTCTTGGGGAAGTCACACTCTTACTTCCCTTGATGGCCCTCTCTCACTCTGCTCAGAACAATCTGCCAATTTTTCTGTAATTGCCCTCAGGGCCCAGAGCATCTTTGTTTTCAATGGTGGCAGAAAATTTTCCCCTTGAGGGTAGATTTGACCTTAGAAAAAAATTAGCAGCCCTTTGGAGGTTTGATCAAAACAAAACAAAACTCAAAAAATCATTTCTGATCAATGATGGAAGACTATGAAGTAAACAGGACTTTTCTTGTGTGGCTCGTAAACTGGCTCTGAAGGTAATTTCAAGAAACTGGAACATTTGTGAGAGTGAAAATATTGTTGAAATAAGTATTTTAGTATTTTGTTTCATTATCGTAGTCTATGGTTAAACACTCAGTTTAGAGGATGCAATGCTAGTGAAACATGAGAAATAAAGAATACATGGAAGAACAACTCGTATATTAAGAATACAGAAGTATATTAAGAATGGTAAAAGAAATTTCTTGATGGTAAAAGAAGTTTCTAGATTTCACAAAGCCTGTATTTCACAGCTGAGGCGGCAACGCTTTCCTGTGCTAATCTTAGTAAGAAGGTCTTTAACAATTCTATTTTGTGTTTCCTCATACTGAGCTGTGCCCATAATGCTTCAGTTTTCCTCATATGTTTTTGTTACTTAAGACACATGCATACGTGTATTTTTTTACATCTTCCAATTCTGAATCACCTGCAAACTTAATAATGTGTCTAATAAGAGACCGCAGTAAAGAAGAAAGTCAACTTTTCTTATTTTCAGGTCAGAAGTTACGAGATCAAACAGGGAAGAAGAAAGAAAAGAAAAACATTAAGAACCTGAATAAAATACAATCTACAAAACTGAATGTTAGCTGCAAATAATGGTGATTAAGTTATTTCATTATATTTTCTTAATATACTTTGCAAAATGCTGTGACATTTTTTGTCATCAACTATTTAAAAAGACCCAAAATGAAGAGATGCTCAAACGTGTCCATAAGCACTAAGCCACCACTTTAAGAGACTATTTCTTTTGTTATCTAGATTCCTGAGCAAAATAAGCCTCAACTATGACAGATCTGCTACTAATAACAGGAAATAAAGTAGCCCGGTGAGGTTACCTTTTTTCCTTTTCCTTCATCTCTCCTGTTAGTCATTCTCAGATTACTATTGATAATTTAGGTTCATTATATTAGCATTTTTGGACAATAGAGTTAAATTGATTTCCTCACATTGAAACAGTCAACAAAAATGTGTTAGTATTTTATATTAGTAACATATTTTCCATGGGACTATTTTGATTGAGTAGAATTGACACATACATATAAATGCAAGGAAGTAATTATGATTATATTATTAGCAGTTATTGTGGCAATAATTTCAGAAAATGGTTATATCCATCTGCCTGAGAAAACAGACTTTAACACAAAATGAAGTCATATTCATTACATGAAAGAAGTGATTAGAACCTAGTAGTAAAGCCAGCTAAATGTGTTTCTAGCAAGCTCCAAGTTTAAGTTTTAATGCATTTTTAAATATTTCTGGTCTCAAAACATTCAACAGCTGACAATTTCCCCCAAGAGAACAATACCTTGAGGGGAAAAGCAATTAGAATATGGATTGACCAGCAATCAGTAATCATTACTTGGTACATTAAATGCACTACGCTGACACCTGGTTAAGTAATTTAGAAACTGGTTAAATATCTGGAAAACAGGGCTTTCTCAAGTTAAATGTGAAAGCTCAGAGAAATAAAATGGACTTTCTCACAGTTACAGCGTATCAGGAAGAAAACTGCCGAATAAGGTTTTAGGAGGTTAAAATTGGGTGAACATATTAAAGGCAATTGGAATCAAAGGGACTGAAGTAGAAAATCTGGTATTTCTGGAAAGTTTAAATTCCCCCAAGTTTCTAACTCAGAAGAGCGGATGATACATCTCACAGAAAGGTTTAATATTTCTGTGAAGATGGCTTAAATAAACTGTGCCATTTGGAAAAAGGTTTTTAGAAAATTCTTCACCTACAGGAGAAGAAATGAAAATTAGTTACTCCACCAGGGAGACAAGAGCTTCCACAAACCCTCTTCCCTGGTGACATTTTTCCACCTGCCTCACTGTGGCCCACATACTCTACCTTCCCTCCCATTCCTACCCACAGACTGTGCAGACTCTAGCAGGGTCAACCTCTCCACTTACATCCAGACCTCAGCCTCTCATCCATGGACAAAGCTCCCACAATCCACTCCTCTTTTTCTAACATCAATTTCTCCTCATGTCACCGTTCTCTTTAGCAAACCAACATGCTATTTCCTCATTTGGACCCTGACTCCTTCTAACTAACCCATTTCTCTCTCTTGTTTTATAGCAAATGGCCTTGCAAGAATTACCTAGAACCTCAATTTCTAATTTCTCTTGTGCCCTCTAGAACGCATTTCAGTCAGTATTTGTCCAACCCACGGCACCCAAACCAACCTCCTCAGTCACCTGTCTCCTCATTCATAAATCCAATGGCTGTTTCTCAGTTCTCAGCTCCCTTGACGGCTCAGCAGTACTGGGCACAGCTGTTACTCTCTCCTTCCTGAAATGTCCTTCCCTTTAGCTCTCAGGATATCAGTCTTGCTTGCTTTTCTCAGTGCTCTCATGTATCCTCCTCACCATCCTGAGCCCTAAATGTTAGCTACTCTCAGGGCTCTGTCCTTGGAAATTATCTCCTTTGTATCCACACTTACTTCCAAAGTCATCTACTATATTCACGTTGTTTGACTACCATTTGTCTACTGAGAATCCCCAAATTTATATCTCCATAGCTCTGACCTGTTACTGGAATGCATTTTCTGAATATTTTAAGTAAGATGTGTTGTTTTTATAATTATCTCATCCCCCCAAAAAACCAAAACAAGATGCTGCTTTTTCTTCTGGATTAAAAAATAATAATAATAAAACACAACTCTATTTGTTCTGGACAATCAAAACTAATTTAAAAGTGAATTTATTAAAAAAACCATTATTGACAAGATTTTTCTTAATTGCTAAGTATGAGAGATATAAAAATGAATAAGGAAACTTAAAAATCATCTGTCTTCCCATAACCTAGAGATAACTATATTCAGACACAGAAACTCATTAGAATCTATGAAAAAATGCAGATCTATGGCCATTTGAAATGAAATAGTACCTAATTAAAATTTTTAAATGGGCACATACCTTGTACTCTTTCATTTTCTTAATGAGTGACTTTTATTTCTGAATGAGCCTGTAAATTTATAGAATTATTAATTTAACATGATTTACTTTCAATTAAGTTGCTCTTTTTGAATAACAGAATGAGGACACCTAACGTAGAAAAGTTGTGCTTAAAAAAAAAAATACCATGCAAACATCTTATTATTACAGACTACTATTACAGACTTACTATAACAGACTTCAAGGAAAAAACCAAACTTCATTATTGTTATTTTAAATGTATTCTGTGCCTTTAATCTTAGTTTAAAAATGACACAACAAATGATAACCCAAACCGCAATTTGAAAAAGGCATGCAATTAAAAATATGGGAGTAGATTAGGGGCATATTAATAGATTGGTGATTCAACTCTCAAAGTGTAGGGTCTAACTTCCATTGAATTTGAACTCAATCCTTACTAATCCAATTATGGCTAAACAATCAAGGAAGAGGGAATAATAAAGAACTTGCTCTATCAACAGTGTGGTTGGTGTGAATGCTCTCTCTGTCTCTCCTGAGGCATGTGAGCCTGGGGAAGTCTAAGTTTTAGTTTCTTTATCTGTAAAATGAAGATAATACTAGCTTCCATCTCATGACTGTTATGGTTACTGAGATAATATATGTAAATAGCATAGTGACTGGTGTATAAACTAAGGGCTTAACAAGTATTAGCATTAACATCCTTATATCTACTTTCTTAAACATGTTTACTGCATGTTGTTTATTCCTAAGTTTTTTTCACTAACACTGTTCAAATGAACAAGTATCAAAAATAATTAAAACAAAGAATATTCACACTGTGCTCTGAATTCTGCCTGCAAGTTTTTATACAGGACAGTTTATTGCAGGGAACAAAGCTATACTTTGAAATCAGTTTGTTCTGTCAAAAAGACAAAAAAGCTCAAAGGATGTAATTGAATGACTATAATGCACCCTGGCCAAGAAGCGAGGCTTTAACTTGCTCTTTAAAGTACATGCAAGTGAGCACTGTTCTTTCCATTTTAATACAGACTTTCCACCCCTAAATTGACTTTCTGAAATAGTTAGATAATTGTTGTACACTTTTAAGTCACTTTGTCAGTGTTCTTGAACTGTGAAAGTAATTCAGTGTTGAACTCATAAAATACACTCTTCAAGGTCCAAGTTTAAGTGAGCATAGTCATTTGTTTCCTAACAATAGAGCCCAACTAAATTTAAAAACTCCTTTGTACTGGACAGTCCTTGAAGCTTTGAGTGTCTTTCTTATCCACAGCCCTTCTGAGCCAAGGGCAGTTTTTCTGTGCGTATAATCTACTGTCACCACCCCCACAAGAGCCATGATCAACAACTCCCATTACCTCCATGCCTACCACACTATTCCGGCTGCTCCCGTGATTCCCTCCAATGCTATCACGAGCACCGCCATCACTCCTGCCACCACCACCGCTAATGCCAGATACGCGTTACTTGTATTACTCCCTCTAATCCTCAGAACAAGTCCAGATATGTTGTAGCTCTTTTATGGATGAGGGACTCGAGGCACAGAGAACTTAGTAATTCTTAGCCCATGTTCATATACTTGATGAATGGAAAAGCCAGAAGTTAGATCAAAGTTTTAATAACTACAAGGCTTGTGTTCTTTCCATGGCCCAGTGTATCACTTGGACAGAGTTAATGCTAAAAACAATATAGCAGGAATGGCCAAAAAAGAAAGTTGCCATGCTTTGGGTCCTGCAGCAGTGGTGACGGCTCCCTGGGCAGTGGGAAGGAGATGCTGCCCTACAGGACCTTCTGTACTTGATATTCTCTAGCTCACCCTGTCAACTCCCCTTGTGGGACAATGAAACGCAGAGAGGGGCACAAATAGTATAGGGACATTAAAATCAAGAAACAGAGAGAAGGCACTGGGTTAGAGCCATAAAGTCAAGAAAACCAGCATCAACATACACCAGAAAGGTATAAACATACATCTGCTGCCAATGACAACAGAAACAGAGGCAGAGACAGGAAGAGGGTGCATCATCAGGACGCCACAGCACCCTCGTGGCAACGGCAATATCCTGAACAGCACTCTAGTTCTCCAAGTGGTTGACTGGGTCGCTGCCGACACGCTCTTTTCAAATGTTTTTGGGCTCCTCTTTCTCTAACCAAGCAGTGATCCTTTCCTTAGGAAACAATAGTCTTTATCCATCTGCTCAAGTCAGTAACTCAGGAGTCCCGTGTTTATTCTGCACATACAACCCCTTACCATGTTCAGTATTTTCTCTCTATCCTCACCGCTTCAGTTCTAGTCCAAGGGGTACCTGAGTGGCTCAGTTGGTTGAGCATCTGACTCTGATTTTGGCTCTACTCTTGTCTCTCCCAATCCCTATGCCACACACCCACCTTCTGCACGTGGACACATTTGGTTCTTAACACATCATTTCTTTGGGGAAGCTCAAAGTCTTCCTGGTGTTGGGTCTGTTGTCACCCTCTTCTTTCTTCACACTTGTCACCCTTGAAATTACTTGTTCATTTTATTTATTTATTTTTTAAAAAGATTTTATTTATTTATTTGAGAGAGAGAGAATGAGAGACAGAGAACATGAGAGGGAGGAGGGTCAGAGGGAGAAGCAGACTCCCTGCCAAGCAGGGGGCCCGATGCGGGACTCGATCCCGGGACTCCAGGATCATGACCTGAGCCGAAGGCAGTCGCTTAACCAACTGAGCTACCCAGGCGCCCGCTACTTGTTCATTTTAATATGTCTTCCTTTCTAGACTACAGGCTCCTTGAAGTCAATATTGCATTTATTTTAATCCTGGACTCCAAGTACAGTACATGGACCATAAGAAGTATATAATAAATATTTGCTCAATAAATTCTGCTATTTCTTTGTATAATACCATCTGTAATAACTTGAAGGTCTATTTCTTTTACATAAAAAAAGAACCTCAATATCTGATCTAAAATGTGCTTACAAATATTTCACAGTTAATAGAACTAGAATCCAACCCACCTCCATTGAGGACTGCCATTATGCGTGCACTGTGCAGAGTGATCTGGGACGGGGAAAGGGTGGGAGGCACAGTATGCAAAGGGAAGTCCCCAACAATTTTTAAACAATGGAATGACATGATTGGATCTGTGTCTTGGGTAGAAAACTATGGCGGCACTGGACGGACTCAAGTGTGTTCAGACTTGAGGAAGGAAGAGTAGTGGGGGGGGGGCGCTGTTAGAATGCTCTAGGTAAGAGGCTTTTTCGATGGAAGAGCCAGTGCCCACATGGCCATGTGACATAGTTCTGGCCACTAAGACTTACAAAGTCTGTTAAAGGACTTCTGAGAAAGATTTGCCTTCCTAAAAACACAAACTCAAGAGAAGAGAGCCGTTTGCCAGATCCAGATGTCTTTGGACATGGCTGAGTGTGGATGATGCCAATTATCTTGCAAGCATGAGTCTGTGCACTCAAGGACAATAGCCATGGGGAGCAAAGAGGAAGGTTAAAAAGAGTCCAAAACTTGGATAATGCTGTCACGCCCTCAATGAAAACTAAAAACAAGTTTTACTTAAATTTCAAGATCTCAAACCTCTGTTTATGTGTTTACTTTTTTCCTTCTCCCTCTTCCTCTAACAAGATGCCACATCCTCAACCTTACCTTCAGAGTGCTCCCTCCACTCCTCCTGCCTCCATCAGTGAGGATGCTCCAACTTCAAGTGACAGATTGTGATTTAAGTGCCTTAAATAAGAAATGTATTTATTATCTCATTCATTAAGAAATCTAAGCTTTTTTGTCTTTTAAGGGGCTGACTGGGGTGCTCAGGGAGCTGGCTGGGGGTATGGAGAGTATGCAATTCCATTTGCTAGCAAGTAACATACAGCTCAATTTTATAAGAAAAATGTCTTTGGTGAGCAGGCATTTGTTACCATTTATTACAGAGCCATCTATTATCTAGATGTTAATGAGGGCATATCATTTTCTCTGCCCTCTAAGGATTATTCAAAATTCACCTCAAGAAGAAGTCACAAATTACCTGCTTATTAGCCAAGTTCCCAGCACATGGTAGGTAATCAAATATTTGTTTAATGCATCTGTTCTATAGCATTATGTTTTTGAGGGTTCTAAAGAAACCTCATGAAGGCAAAATCTTCTGGATATGGCACCTGATTAGAGGAGGGTATGAGAAAACAAATCTGTTCCCCAGTTCACAGAGAAGAAATTCCCACAGTTTGTCCCAATTATAGCACTTTCGGAAAGTAGAGGTGATTTAATGAAATTAATAGTGCCCAGTGACACAAGACCAGGTGTAACTTTGAACAAGCCCTAGAAGCTGAGACCAATATTTTCTTTCTCGAAGATGACGATCATAATCCTCACCTGCTGCATTTATTGTGAGAAGTAAATAAGATATGTAAGTGGAAGTACACAGCACCTGCTCGCACGTAAACATTTTTCAGGGTGTGCAAGAATGTAATGATATCACCAAGCACTTGGTAAAGACTACTCTTTGCAATAGGGTAAGAGTAAGTTTAAAAAAAGTTTTTTAAGTGGACCAGCCATATGAATGCCAATTATAATTAAAATCTAAATGCACAAATGCCATTTAACAGATATCTTCAGTTATGTATTGCAAGAAGTTGGTTATGGACATACTAATATTTTGATGACAATTTTTATATTAAAATGAATATTCATGATTCCATCTTTCTTATAGTCACAGGAATAATGCTTGGCTGGGGGATGTAAGAAAAGTTAATTCAAAAGAAATGCTAATGAAGATGATGTCGACAACAAAAATACAGGTGCCCCTCCTGGGGATGCGCCCGGTGCCAGGCGACATCCTAAACCCTTCACATCCGAATAGCTTCGAGTGCTCATAAAAGCTGTTTGAAGTAGATATTATAGTTGTTATCTCCATCTTACAAATATGAAACTGCACTTAAGCTAGCTTAAATAACTCAAAAAAAGGTCACACTCTAAGTGATTGAGGCTGGATTTGAAACCTGCTCTTTGATTTTATACTCCCTCTATTAGGTTCCTTAATACATAAAATGAGAGGGTCTGACAGAATTATTATAAAATATATTCACGCCATGAATTCTGTTTTAAATGAGATGAACTGTCTACCAACCAGGGAATACTTGACTGCTTCGCAATGCCCATTATTACGCCAGCATTCCTTCATGTGACCTGACTACAGTGACAGGTGTTTCTCCTGAAAAATAAAAGGTAATGATAATAAAAAAAAATGTCATTTAATTTTTATCCTTAAAATTTTCTACACTGTGGGAACGATCACAAGATGCTGCAGAAACACAGAACAGTGTGTATCAAGCACGCACATACTACCTTCAAAACACATCATTCAAAACACATCAAAAGATCTATAATGGAACACTCCAGGAGAGTTGATATTTGAAAGAGGAATCAAAACAGAGGGCTGACGAGGGCTAGTATAATTTTAGGAGAAAAAAAACAACAACAGTAAGTTTACAATGATCTCATAACTACTCTAAGTTCATGAAACAGTTAAAAAATCTTATCATTAAAATGTTAAAAATTTTTAACATATTAGTACAACTTTTATATTTTCAGTTTTTAATCCAGATGCATTGATTTAAGCTGTAAACACTTTAAGTGTTAAGTATTTTCTCAGCGGCCTAGTTAACAGTCTGCACAGAGGATAGCCATCTGTCAGCCAGTCACCTTCAGTGCCAACCAGTGATCCACGGTGGCAGGAACTTGTGGTCTCTATTGTTTTGTCTAGTTCCAAGTCCTGCATTAATTTGTCACCCAGTGGCCCACTCGTTCTGGTCCAACCAAGGCCAAGTGTCTACAGTCTGACCAGTCACTCAGACTCTTAGGGAGAAATCTTACTTTCTAGCCATGTGCCTATCGTTAGGTTTTAAATGGATATTATCCAATAAGAATATATTTGCAGAACTGAAAAAAAAAATCCATGATGATATTGTTTTTTGGTTCCTATGCAAGAAAAACACTGGTGACTTTCCCACATAACCACCAACCTACCCCAACACTGCCACCCTTGATACGGTAGCAACCAAGAGAATTATAGGTATAGGAGCATAAATCTTCCAAAGCACTAGCTTTGGAGCTCCACATCAAGAAGAGAGAGTTATTAAAATAGACAATCTTATATGTCCCTACTGAACTTTTTATCTCTAATCATCTCTACAGAGATCACTAAACACACAACATGAAATTTTAACATTAGAAAGAAAGAAAAATCAATGGTTACTGAACTAGTATATACTAGGCACGAGCCAGGTCCTTTTAGATATCAATTCATTTTCAAACTCGTAACAACCATTCAGGGTTGGAACTATTATTACAGTTTTACACTGAGGAAATGGGCTTAAAGGCCAAGGTCATGCTGTTGGCCACCTTCCTGATACCATGCTGCACGTGGTGAGGAAAAACCCCACACTTTACTTTCCTCTGTTTAAAAAGAATATCACAGAACATAAACAACCCTAATAATATCCTAAACCTTTAGAGAAGGCACTATGATATGTCCTTGTAATTAAAAAAGCTAAATTCCTCTTGTTCTGAAATCTATTTGAATAACTAAAAAAAAAAAAAAAATTAAATCCATTTAGCACTTGACAACCCATTCAAATTTTCAGAAATAGTGACAGTGCTTTTATTCAAGGAAAAGCATTATAAACACCAAAGTGGCCTAAATAAAACAGACTACCTAATCCTATTCATAGCTACTGAATGTTAAGTGCTTAATAAATTAGCTTAATCTGATATCCCTCTTAGGATGATACTAGGCAGAAAGGAGACCATCATAAGCAAGTTTCCAAAGTCAAATGGTAATGTCTTCTAATAATATATCTTAAAATGAACACATATTAATGCCATACAGTATGTATAATTGAGACATTTTTGATAGGGAAATGTTGAGAAAGGCAGAAACAAGTAATACTATTTTTATAAAGTAATTGTTATTTGTTAAATCCTTTTGGTAGGCTGTATTCCAAAAGAGTAACACTTTGAGCTGGTTTTCAATTATCAAAAAGATTAGAGAGGAAATGAAACCATTATCTTGAAAAGATATCTACACTCTCATGTTCACTGCAGCATTATTCGCAATAGACAAGGAATGGAAACAATGTAAGTGTCCATCAATGAATGATGAATGGATCAATAAGTGTGATATATATATGAATAATAGTCCTTTTTACATGCGGGTATGTATATACATACACATATTCCATTTTATAATGTATACACACACACACACACAAAATGGACTATTAGTCAGCCTTAAAAAAAACTAAGGAAATCCTGTCATTTGCAACAACATGAGTGAACAACCTGGAGGGCATTATGCTAAATGAAATAAGCCAGACAGAGAAAGACAAATACTGAATGATCTCACTTATGTGTGGAATTGAAAAAGCCACCAAACTCCTAGAAACAAAGAACAGAAAAGGGGTTGCCAGGCGCTGGAGAATGGGGGAAACAGGGAACAGCTGGTAAGAGGGTACAAACTTTGTAATAGAAGGAATAAGGCCTGAGAATCTAATGTATAACATGGTGATTAAAGTTGATTCCACTATACTGTAGAATTGAAATTTGCTAAGAAGAGTAAATCTTAAAATTATTTACCAAAAAAGTTGGGGGGGGGGGAAGTAAATATGTGAGCTGATGGATGTTTTAATTAATTCAGTGGGGGAATTCTGTCATAATACACAGATATCAAGTCACCACATTGTATACTTTAAGTACCTTACAATTTTATTTATCAATTATCCCTTAATAAAGCTGAAAAAAGAAAACAGATTAAAGAACAGATTTCCATATGTTTTATGAAGGTTTCTGCGAGAAGTAATAGATACTTCACATTCATATATTTTAGTGACACTGCCATCTCAAAAAAAGCTTTTTCCCCCAACTCTACTGGTAATTTATATAAAGAAAATATATTCAGAACCCAGGCCCGAAGTAAGTATCCTGTAGGACCACTGCCAGTCCATTCCTTTTCCTGACGGTTAGCTCATGGAGCCTCTGGGAAGGAAATGCATGTCTCTAAAAAGCCCTCAGTTTTTAGCACAAATACACAGCAGACTGCTCTTTTTTTTGTCATACCTCATATTATTCCTTCTTTCCAGAATATTTTTTTTCCCCTTGAAATTAAGCCATACAATAAAATGTCTTGCTTGAAAAAGCGTATTAGTGAAGTGGGACACAGGTACGTGTGTAACTGGAGCTGGACCGAAGTATATATAAAAAGCTACATTTTAACTTAGGGAAGACAGCTATCAAATACAATACTTGACGTTAGATCTGTTTCTTATTTTTAGGTAAAGTTTTACTTAATAAGACACTCTGCTTTGATGAAGAATGGATTAAATGGCAAGCTATGAAACATGGAAGTTATGAAAAAAAGCTGAGCCTAGGCAAACTGGTTAAATAAATGAAGCCCGTCGTCGGCCACCATTGTCTCCGGTGACATTCCAATGCAGGTACTGCTTTCTGTCCCGCTGCTCATGGCCTTCCCACTATAGGCAATCCTTTCTTTCTTTCTTTTTTTTTTTAAGATTTTATTTATTTGACAGAGAGAGACACAGCGAGAGAGGGAACACAAGTTGGGGGAGCGGGAGAGGGAGAAGCAGGCTTCCCGCTGAGTGGGGAGCCCGATGCGGGGCTCGATCCCAGGACCCTGGGACCATGACCCGAGCTGAAGGCAGATGCTTAACGACCTGGCCACCCAGGTGCCCCTATAGGCAATCCTTTCATATGAAGTCCCCTGAGATTGGAACGTCTCCCTACATCTCCTCTTCTGGGTGTTGGAAAAAGCTCTTTACCGAGCCATGCCATTTGGCTCTTGCTGGCTTTTTTCCCCTCAATACAGACATACAGACATGACAGATGGCATTCCAGTAGCCAAAATGGACCAAGAGGCAGGCTTGAGATTAGAAGCTAAAGGAGAGAGATAAAGGCAGAAAGGGACAATCCCTCATTTTTGTCCTTTCTAACCTAGGCCTGACAGAATGGCTCCCATGAAGAAAGATGGTGAGGAGGGTTGTGCCTGTCATCAGTGAGGTGGTGACCGGCGAACACATCATCGACGTTCGCAAGCCTGCCCCTTGGGCATTCAAAGAATTTGGAAATTTGCCGTGAAGGAGATGGAATATCCAGATGTGCACACGGAGACCAGGCTCAACAAAGCTGCCTGGGCCAAAGGAACAGGAAGCTCCTATATGGAGATAGTGAGGATGAAGATTCACCAAACAAGCTCTGTATGTTGGCTACCTATTTACCTGTCTTCACCTTCAAAAATATACAGTCACTGTGGATGAGAACTAACCACTGACTGTCAAATAAAGTTATAAAGTTGCATACAAAAATGACAGAAGAAATCCAAATCCCTGATGGCATTGTAGAACTACTCTGTTTTAAGTATTTAAGTCAATGATATATGAGTTTTCTTTTATATGCACTTGAACCTAACCCAAGCCAACATTCATTTTCGCTGGGGAAGGGAAACTGGCTGGTTGGAGGACAGGGGAAAGAGAGGGATTTTTCACTGTATTTTCTTTTAAAAATCTCAACTTGAACCATGTGAATTGCTTGGTTGACATTAAATTATACTTAATTAGAAAAAATTCTAAAAAATTAAGAAAACTTTGAAATATTAGAAATTGTTATTGTTTAATGAAAATATTTAAGTTTATTCTCTGAAAAGAGTTCATAAAAATCTGGATACAGATATTTTAATAAATATGGGCAATGTGATACAAACCTCAAGGATTCTTCTCAAAACTTCTAAGTATATTAAGACAGGAGCCATTATATTCACCTTCATAATAAGAGCAACTAGTCAGGGGTTCTGCATGTGGTTGGTGTTCAGAAATGCTGGTTGAATGAATAAGATGCCAGAAAATACATTACCGTTGCAAGTGCTCTCCTCTGTAATGTACCTGACAGTAATCTATAAAACTGAATGTGTGAGGAAGACAGGACGCAAACACAGAGAAAAAAGATTAGGATTTTTGAGTAGAAGCTTAGCAGAACAGTTATTGGTAGTTATTTAAGCCAGTAAGCAAACATTATAAGCCAAATGATTTATCTGCTCCAATAACTCATTTTCCTCTGCAAGTAGTCACTGACTGACTAGTATTAGTCCTAAGTGAAAGTTTAAAAAAATATGTGGGGTGGGGCATAGAGTTACTATTAAGGAAGAATGGTAGGAACTTAGCTCCAATTCTCATTTTTATTTTTCTAATATTTTTATTCTATTATAGCAATCCAGAAGAATAGAACTTACTAAAGGTACACTTGACAAAATTTTCATACTAAATAATTCCATAAATAACCCTTAACATTACATAAATCAAGAATTTTGATTTACATTTTACATTTACACTATAATACCTTTTTGTTTTTCTATGTATACATAAAAAAATCACCTATCTTCCCAAAAGGTACTGTTAACAATTATAACCAGCTTACATGAAAATTTGATTAGCTCAAATGGAATTTGCAAGTAAGGCCTTTCTATTGAGCAAATCCATGAAAATTTTAAAAGACTGATAGGAATGTGTAACTTACTTTGTCAGTTTCATTTTTCATGTCTTGGTAATAAATGTTATTTTGATAAATAAAGATGATTTTTATGGCATTTATTGCACTGTGATTTTTATACAACAATGGTTCAAGTAATATAAAAGGAGGAACCATACTTCAATACTCAAACTGTTAACTCATGTTTCTTGTGAAGTTATTTGTCAACATTTCATGTCTGTATAAAAACTAGGTGAGCTGATGATGTGGGTTTCTCCTACAAAATGAAAATCCCAAGGTAAAAAACAGGTGTAAAATACCAATATTTCTGGATGCTCACTAATTCTAACTTATTTGCCTCCCACCATTGCCTGAAGAACCTTTCCACTTTGCATCCATTTGACAAAATAATGGTAATGACAGTGAGAAAGATGGCTCTAACATAAACAAAACAAAATAGAGTGGATCTGAGTATGTGCCACTTGGCATCAACCCAGCCATCAAACTAGATGAAAAAGGGAAAGAAGGAAATTCAGTCCCATCAAGGTAGTTGCTTGTGTCTGGAGGAACCAAAGTAGAACCCATCAAGGTAGATTAATTCCGAAATCAGTTTCTGAGCCCCATTCAAAGTAACGGCCACAATGGTACTGCCTGCTTGTGTCCTTTCGGGAGTCAGGTACCATTTGACAGCAACAGCTTCTGAATAAAGACACAACCATATGGAGAAGCTTTACCTTGTATATAAAACGGTTGTGAAACACTGCCAGTAAGACATGGAATTATCTCTGTCAAAGGTTCTGCATTCCAAGTGCTTAGGAATTTAAGGCCAGAAAAATGCTTGCCATTGTTCATGAATTGGTAGACGACCTATAGATGGAAATAATAATGATCTTACAGAAGGAACTCAGAAGCATTTTCCAAAAGGCATCTGACATCCTTATGACATGGCCTTTATTGATTTTTCCCTTCTGTAGGGTGCAGATGAATTAATACGATGTACCTACCACTTGTAAACAAGGTTATACATCCTGGTTATGGTGCACTGACATTCAACAGCCCATTTTAACCACCCACTGGAGTGGCTTGTACTGTTTTGGCTGGAAAGCGAAAAACCACATCAAGGATCCTCTTGCCATTTGAATGTGATTTGGCTTGGCCAGTCTCCATATTGCTCAAGGTTAGTAAGTTGGAAGTCCAGTAGAGGCCATGTTTTTGCTGGTTTTCCTTGCAAGTGTGACTGGAAGCATTTGGAGGTCTCTTATAGCATTAGCAGGGCTCCCAATATCTGCTTACTAGCTTTGTGGGTGCTGCAAGGCAGGAAGATGGCTATGTGTTCTGCTGGCGTAGACAGTAACACGCGCTGGTCACTTCTGCAGCTTGCGGGAATGATGGCTGCTCCCTGATCACACACAGGGACTTCCTGTCGGAGCGGCAGCAAGGTTCTGGAGCCAACAGCTGAAGCAGCGGCTTCCAAAATTCAGCAGGCAGTTCTGCATAACAGAACTTATATTACGTGCTTATATTATGGCTTTGGAGGTTACCTATCAAAGCTCAATCTAGATCGTTTCTTCATTTATCCCAATGAGACTGTATTCTGCTTAATATGCCATTATAAATACTCTTCCGCTAAAACTGGATTCTGGTCTTTGCAGCTGAATCCTGATCTCTACATACGCCAGTGCATATATAACCTTTCCAAGAAACGGATTTCCAATTTGTAGTGGAGAGGAAGGGCAATGCACGGTTTAAAAGTCTATAGAGAACGGCACACTCCGAAATAATGTTTAGGGACTCATGGGTGCTAACTCAAAATGAAGATGTGCTCTGGGTGACACTGAGCTGCACCCAAAGACCAAGGGAAGCCAATGTTTAAAATATTCCCTTGACGCCAAGTGTTCAGATTGTTAGTATAAGTAATATCCAAGATTTAAAACCCCAAGGATAAAAGAACAGTAAGTGCAGTAAGAACCAATCTTCTTAGAGTCACTACTTCTGGGGCAGTGTCCTGGAAGCTACAAGCCCCCATTAGTTCCTAGAGGCAATGGGGTTCTGAGATATGCGACATCCACTCCTGCCACGCAGCCGGCTAACTTCCCGCTGCCACTCTCTCTCTGGCTCTTTAGACTGGAAACTTAACGTGTGTGCGCACATGCGTGTACTCCCCTAACCAAACCAGAGCTCACTCGAAATATTCAAGTCTCTCGATAAACGTTTACTCTTTGGTTTGATTATTATGTACTGTTTAAGATTCTTGAAGTCTCTCTTTGTCAGAAAATAACGATCTTTCTATCTAGCCCTTTTTAACCTTTTTAACAAAGGTTAAAACAAAGGTTAAAAAGTTTTAACAAGGGTTAAAAGAGAAAAAAAAAAACGACTATGATTGACAGTCACTGTGGGCTCTCGGTTTTTGTGATAAAGGGACAGTTGCCTATTACAATTTGTGAGGTTTACCTGTCCGCTGTGGGTAAGGTTGTGTGATTTAGCAAAACAAAAATGAAAACAGTTAAATTTGAATTTCAGATTGACAACTGTTTCAGAAAAAACAATGAATACTTTTTTAGTATCAGTATATCCCATGTAATACTTGGAACATAGTTACATTTAAAAAATATTTATGGGACATACTGTGATTAAAAAAAGTATTCACTGTTTATATGGAATTCAAATTTAACTGCCCATCTTGTGTTTTAACTAACAATCTTAATTATGGAAAACCCCTTGCAAGCACTACATCTGCAGGGTGATCTTACACTGAGCTTAGGTGCTGCAGAGTTTCCTAAGGATTTAAGATACCCAACTTCAGGCTGAAGCAAAGAGCTCAGTGTGCATAATTTATGGCATTTTATATAACAGGGGATAAAGAATAAATGAAACTCTTAATTGGCCTCAGACTCTTGCTATTTCCTGGGTTTTGCTTTCTTGAACCTAGATCCAAATACGCTCTTGCCCCAGGGGATGCAGTGCAATTCTGGCATTCTATAACCATGCTGCTTCCTTTCTTCCCCCTGGCTGTCAGGAAGCTCAAAAATAAGTCACCGTATTGCTTCTCAGTTCCTTCTTCATCCTTTAAATAGACAAGCCACTTCAGATTCTTTTAAAACAAGAGAT
The DNA here is from genome assembly GCF_002201575.2 of Neomonachus schauinslandi. Classification (NCBI taxonomy): domain Eukaryota; kingdom Metazoa; phylum Chordata; class Mammalia; order Carnivora; family Phocidae; genus Neomonachus; species Neomonachus schauinslandi. The sequence continues at coordinate 45,492,470 of NC_058405.1, read as the reverse complement.
GGATCGTACAATATTGATTGAATCAAATGAGCTGGCTTTCCTCTATGGTGGCCATGGATAACCAGTGAAAGAAACAGTTCTAAAAATGACACACAACAAATCACCTTCCTAATTTTTCCACCTGTGGGGAATAAAACATAACGATCATGCTACTTGAATAGTTACAGAAGTTAGAAATTTGGCTATCCAAGTTTAGAAGCAGTGTAGTATCCTACACTACTGTTGTCTGTGATGAATGTATGCCCCAGAGCAGAAAAGCTATTCCAGAGTTTCAACTTTTATTTACCAAGGCACATACTCTATAACGCAGAGAAGAGAGCAGTATCAAGCAATTTCGTGTTTTTATTTGTTAAAAGTGCTCTTCTGTTAAAGTATGAGAAGTGAAAATGTGGCTTAACTTTGAAATGTAATATATATCTGGAAAATAACATAATTTGCAGCATAGTTAAGTTTTGCTCAAGTCTGGAGAGATCACACGAAAAACTCTCAGACTAGCAATTTGCTGACTAGAAAATCACTATATTTTCAATCAGCCTAATATGGCAGTTGTTCTTCATAGGCAAAGAAAAGCTAAGGAAGACTTATAGTCTGTAGATATTTGGCATAGGTTGGCAAAATTTAGCTGCTAGTTTTCTTCTTATCCTTGTTATCCGTTTTCCATATGGGACTTATTATTATCAACAAGGAGAAATAATAGAGGCAAACAGAAGCAAGAGGAAAGGTCCGGACTAGCATGCATTAACTGCTTGTCAACTATGGTTTTCCTAATGAATTGCCCTGTTGCTCTGTATCTCACTGATTACAGTACAACAGCTTTCATTAGTCACTGCAAATAAGACTTAGTGCCACCTTATTTACATTCTATTGCAAATAATTAGCATCTCATATTAGAATCATCCAAGGCACTTCTGAACTTAGCAGGACTATTTGACATCATCCAATACTTGATTCCATCCTGAACAAGCTTGGAAACAGATTCTGGGCTTTTTAGTTACAACGGTGTCACCAATGAATTCTACCATAGCTTAAATTCCTGCCAATATTGTAGCTGGGGATATCAAAACGCTGCAGTAATTAGACCTTGCAGGCCTGACTTCCCTCGTGGTAGAACTGTCACAGAAGGGGAAGAATTGATATTCAAAGTTTATAATAACTCAAACCTTTACAATTATTGCTAGAACACGAATGCTACCATTTTGAAAGGCAGAAAGCAATTTAAGAAAAAGCCTTATTACAAAGGTAAAAGACGGAAAAAAAATGGCATCATATGCTTTGCGGACCGATGCCTTTTCTCTGCTAAAAGTTTATAATAACTTATTAAGACTCAAATCTGATTATTATTAACTTGGTGAGAAACTATTTCTTTTGAAAACATAGCTGCCACATTTAATAGACTGTAAAGCCCATTCTATTACACAAATTAGAACTTTACGAGTATTCTAGAATGAAATATAAAGATTTGCATATATTATTTACATAACCAAATTTATAGAATTTTGTACAAAGCCAGTTATTTCCATCCCTATATAAATAATGTGTGTGTGTGGGGTGTATGGACCTACATATGTACATGTAATTCTTCGTATGAAACTGATGTTTTCTCCAGCATGCATGTATAATAAGACAGGAATCAATGCATCAAGTAATTCTGAATTCGTTTGACTATGTTGTTCACAGATAAAACAAGTTAATCTGAACAAAACACCTCAGGATAGGGTAACTATCAGCAGCCCCCCAGGCAATGGCTGGGTCCATCCATACACCTGCTCTTATTTCCCTGACCTTTCCATCACTGGGCTCTGTACCATGTGTATAGATCCCGATACATCCTTCAGGACCTCATGAGATAGTTGAGACTCCTGGCCCAGCTAACCAACTCAGCCACCCCTAACCCTTTAGCTACTACTTCTGTTTCCACTTAGTCACTGATCGAACACCTATCTCCAAATGGCTGATCTGGTGGCCCCTTCCCTCACAAGAGCAGTGACTGGCTGACTCTTCCTGCTTCCGTATTTCAGCTTTCAACTAATAGTTAATTATTTTCATTAGACATTTCAGAAAAACAGGCAAATAGATGTTAAAATGAAATATAATAATAATAATAATTAGCCCAAGGTACAAAGAGGTAAATACAAACATATTAAAAATAATAGCGTTTAGGATGTTGGCTAAGGGCTCTCAGAAAATGCAGGAGATTAGAGGTTAGAAATCAATGATGATAATAAAATCTACTCAGTTGATAAAGGCCTTTCATACAAATTATCTTTTGTATGAAAAGATCGAAGGCCTTCTTCTTTCACATTAAATGTTTTATTCCTTACCACATCTCTCCATGGAGGCAGTGAACTAGTCTATCTGAAGAAAGCTCTTCAAAAACAAAGCCAACCCCTGCGGGTTTCTTACAAGGTCAGCATGACCTGCAGGAACAAAGGGGTGTTTATTCTCCCCTGACAACAGCTAGGTGGTCAAATCCAGGCTATAGTTCTTCAGGGGGATAGGCTGTTGTTTAGGAAACTGGGATGATAATTAGGTCCTCTATCCATGAGGTCACATTGAACATAGTAAACAATTATTTGATATCCAAGGAAGAGGACCATTAGAACTTGTCTGGGGCTAATACACAGTCCGCCTCCTTTCCAAATGTCTGCCTGAAATGACCAGGGAATTTGGAAACTCTTCTAGGAGTCCTTACCCTCATCCATCCATCTTAAGAATATGGACAAATGCATGGGTTTGAATCCCACTCTGCCATTTTTATTAGCTTTTTAACCTCTCTGTGCCTAAAGCTTCTCATTTATATATAAATATATAGAAAATACCTACCTATATATAAAATACATATGCCTTATGGGATTTTTGTGATAATGGAACAAGTTACTACACATAAGGGCAAAACGCTGCCTACATGCAATAGGAGCTACATACATGTTGGCTGTTTTTTCTACTGTTAGGAAGATGTGATGTAGAGAAAAATAAATCATTGTAAACTTAAGAACTTATAAAAGGAATTTCTTATCCAGTTGTTATTAAAGAGGCCGGGCTGTGGCCTTACACAGCCAGCCTACCATCTCATACACAATTTGACATGGAGCCCTAAGGCTCCCATTTTGGTCTCTAAGAGTCTTCTCCATTAAAGAAAGTGTCTGTGGAGGGTAATTGATTCCAAGTTCTGCAGCAGGGGAAAAAGACAGTCAAAAGGAGTTTGAGACATCTTGTTGCCCAAATGTATGGACATATTAAAAAATAACTGAGATGGTGTTACAAGGACACAGAGATTTGAAGAGGGTTCTTACTGGATAAGCCAGACAACTGGGACATCAAAAAGAAGAGAGACATTTGTCCTTTGTGAGTCGAAATATACCATCCTACTTTCTTGTTTGTTGCTTTATGTTGTAGTATCTGCTAAGCCCAGGCCCCCACCAGTCACTCTTTTTTTTTTTTTTTAAGTTTTTGCTTCTTTGTTTTCCCATTTGAATTTTAGAATTAGCCCTATCTATTTTTAGGTAACCATCTGTAGCTACTTTTAATGGTTTAATGTTGTCTGATAACTTTATGAACTAGAATTCCTGGAATTAATTAAGAAAAAGCCCAAATAACACAAAGATAGAAAACGAATATATAGAGACATAAGATATATATAAAAAGAAAAGATAGAAAAGATACTGGTAACATTAGTTGACTCTAAAAAGAAACTGTATAAAGGATAGGGTGGTATCAAATTTTTATAAATTTTAGTTTGAACCATAAAAATGTATTATCTATTAAAAATAAATTATAAAATGAATATAATCATGGTTTACTGTAACCAGGTAAATATGTATAAAACTAATTAATTACAGCATACATGCCATTTAAAAAAATGTTACTATTAGGACATGAATATAAAAACAGGTAATTATAATAGGATGTTCAATTTTTTACTAATTTACTATGTAGGGCTGTATTGATACTTAATGGAGAAAAGCCAATACACTTATGTAGATGATTTTTCTCTATCTGTATAAGCAGAAAAGCATATACAGAGGGACCTATAGATAAGGAACATAGTTTCACAAAAGTAGGATATATTGTAAGAAGTAGGAAGAGTTCCAGAGAAGGGATGTAAGAGGTCAAATAAACAACATCTTGAGGGGAGAGCTGACTATGCTTCCTGAACCCCTCCTAGCTCCCAAGGGAGTTGAAATCTCTGCACTTATTACAAGATACTCAGAAGGCACGATATATACGCAGGTAAACAGCCTGTGGCTGAAATGTTCATGTGGGGAAGAAAAGAAGCATCAGGTTTCCTGGCAAGGTGTAGACTTTAGAAGTTCCACCAATGCAGAATGGGAAGCTTAACTGTAGCCAGTGTAGAAGCTCAATAAACATGGCTCAGGATAGGCTTACCTTCGAAGGAATAAGAGCCTATGTAAAAATCAGCCAGTTACTTAGAATGGTTGGTCTGAGATCATATTGTCTTTCTGGTCTGGTAAGATTGTAGTAACCCTGAGCAGATAGAGAGATAAGAGTTGGAACTCCAACATAAATCAGAAAAAAACTCTAATATAGAAGCAATCAATAGTGAGGGGCGCCTGGATGGCTCAGTTGGTTAAGTGTCTGCCTTCAGCTCAGGTCATGATCTCGGGGTCCTGGGATCGAGCCCCATGTCAGGCTCTCTGCTCAGCAGGGAGTCTGCTTCTCCCTCTCCCTCTGTGCACTCTTGCTCTCTCGCTCTTTCTAATAAATAAATAAAATCTTAAAGAAGCAATCAGTAGAGATTAGAAAGGAATTATTGAGTAATACATGCTGTGATGGTTCAGGCCAGTTTTCTGTGTGTTTGTGTATGTGTGTGTGTTGGGGGGGAGCACACAAAAATCAATGGACCATAAAGGGGTAGCATGAGATCTTTGTAGTAATGGAATCCTATGCTGATTGTGATAGTAGTTACACAAATTTACACGTGATAAAATTGCACAGACTTATACACACATACTAACACACATACACAAATGAATGTATGGAAACTGATAAGATCTGAATAAGGTCTGTGGAATGTACCCATGTCACCTTGCCAGTTTCTCAGCTCTGTACTAAAGTTATGCAAGACATTTCCATTGAGGGAAACTGGGTGAAGAGTCCATGGATTCTCTTTATATTATTAAAACAACTTCTTGTGAATATGATTTCAAAAGAGCTTAAAAATTTTTAAGTTACAGCAAACACTATGATTCAAAATAAAATTCAGATGGATCACAGAATTAAATACACTTCTTAAAAATGAGAGGAAAATTTAATTGGGCTCTTGAGCAGCCATTGAAAAGGACCAGCACAAGGGGCCCACACAACTGCAAACAAATTTTATGTGGCCAGAGTTGCTTTAAAAAAAGAGCTAACATTTTAAATTGAGGGCTTTCACATAAAAATAGAGATTTCTGGTTTTTCATGGGAACCAGAAGAACTGGCACCCCAGGTACCATGTGGCTGAAATGAGTGGCACCTCCCTACAGACGGAGGACAGAGTCTCCAATTCCCTTCAGCCTCCGCTTGGGCGTCCATTTCCAGTTGGTGTCCGGTCTCTAGTGCTATATTACATTTTGTCCCTACTCTAGCAAGACAACAATCTTACATCCTCATGTCTCATAAATCTGGAAGTGCTTGAAAAAATTATAAATGGAAAACATTGCATTTGACTACATAAGGGGCACAATTTAAAAATACGATAAACTGGGTCGCCTGGGTGGCTCAGTCGTTAAGCATCTGCCTTTGGCTCAGGTCATGATTCTAGGTCCTGGGATCGGGCCCCACGTCGGGCTCCCCGCTCCGCGGGAGGCCTGCTTCTCCCTCTCCCCCTCCCACCGCTGTGTTCCCTCTCTTGCTGTATCTCTCTCTGTCAAAATAAATAAAATATTTAAAAAATAAATAAATAAAAATACGATAAACTGGGAATAAATGAATACCTCTTGAATTATTTTTATTATAAAAGGAAAAATTTAGGGCAGAAATTCATCAAGATAGAGTCTGCTATTTGTTCGGCTGCTCATACATTTAGCAATCCCAGTAAAGTATTCAAAGATATCAACAGGAAGGTAAATATAGTCTTAGTGAAAGGTCAAATGAAGTTGGAGTGAAAAGTTTACTGTGGTAGTTGAGAACGTGAGCTCTAGAACCTGACTACTGGGATTCCTCCTTATGCTAGAAGTTATAGCAGCCAGTTCCTTATCTCGTTGAGCTTCACTTCTGCCATCTATAAGGCAGAGATCTGACCACTTCCTTCACAGGGATGTGTTGATCATTAAATGGGATATATATGTAAAACAGTACAGTTCCTGGCGCCTGGTAAGTACCCAGGAAAAATCAGATAGTGTTATTGCTGTCCGCATAAAACTAAGCTCCTTATCTTCCCTACAAAGACCACTGTCCTAAGTCCCAGGCTACTCTTCTGACTCCTCCATTCATTCATCCTCACTGCTCAATTATCACCTTTTCATCAACATCACTCTTCTGTTGATTCCTCTAACAAGCCCAGATCTCCCCTGCCTCTGTTCCTTCAGTATTGTTCCTTCCCGGCTCTTTGATTAGCTGTCACCTTCTGGGCCTCCCTTCACGCTGTAGCTCCAATGTCACTAAGAAAGGCTCCAGCTGATTATCACATCTCATTTATTTTCTTCACAGCACTTATAATAAGCTGATATTTCTTTTCTCTATCTACTTGCTGTTGCAAGAGAAGGTGGAGCTTGTAAAGTCCATAAGGACAGGAATAGTAGAGCCCTAGCATCTACAAGAGACAACCCTGGGAGCTACACAATGAACATCTACTGAGTGAATGTCTCAGAATTAAACTACAGTACGCTGATGAAGAAACTGGAGATTTTATGTCCAAATGCAAATCATATTTTGAGCTTAAACGTTTAACTCTGATTAATGTCTCATAAAGTGAAAAAGAAAATCCAATCATGTAATTATATTAAGAAAGAATATTCGGAACACCGAGACAAGCAAAGCACAACAAAAAAGAATGCCATTTTGATAAATATTAAGCAATCTAATTAGACAGCTACCATACCTACTTCTGTATAACATTTTTGACCTGCAAATTGTGCCTTCACACAGTAGAGGCAGCTCTGTAATTACACTGATCACTGTAGTTAAAAAGCTTAGAAAGAGAATGAGCCAGTAAATCAACGCAGAAGACATAATTGCCATAATTGCCATATTCGAAGACCATTCAAGGCTGCTTGTTATCTATAGTCCAATATAGCTATAGTTTTATATATATATATGTATGTATGTATAAAGGAAATCAGCAAGAAGAACCAAAAAGTCAGGTTGTTCAGCTTTTCATAGCTGAATTTTTTGTACCTCAATTTAGAAAGATTTCTAGCTTAGTTTCTGCTGGTTTCACTTGAATTTAAAGATTTTTTAATGTCTCGATGGTCTTTACTGATCATCTGTCAGAATCCTGGTGGAAATATTTAAAAGCCTGTTGTTTTGAAAACTTATCTACTATGCTAAACTACATCAAATCTTTGTGGGATATTAGATTAATTTAGAACAACAGCATAAAGTTCTTGATATAGCCAGAGTGCGTTGATCTCCAACTTTGATCTTCATTGTTCTGTAAAACCCGATTTGTCATGTTTTCATATCTGCACAGAATACTATTAAAACACCTTCCTAAAAAGGTCCTTTTCTGAAAAATATAGTCTATGCTTTTCCATTTCTTCAAAATTTAGTTCAAATATTTTGTTTATAGTCTTTTTAGTCTATCTATATTCTTCTCATTAGTATAATCTAAGAATTTATTTGCAATTCTATTTGCTATCAGCTGGTATTAAGGGGAGTGATTTTTTTTAAAATTTTATTTTATTACGTTATGTTAATCACCATACATTACATCATTAGTTTTTGATGTAGTGTTCCATGATTCATTGTTTGCATAAACACCCAGTGCTCCATTCAGGACGTGCCCTCCTTAATACCCATCACCAGGCTAGCCCTTCTCCCCACCCCCCTCCCCTCTAGAACCTTCAGTTTGTTTCTCAGAGTCCATAGTCTCTCATGGTTCGTCTCCCCCTCCGATTCCCGCCCTTCATTCTTCCTTTCCTGCTATCTTCTTTATTTTTTTTTTTTTTTTTTAACATATAATGTATTATTTGTTTCAGAGGTACAGGTCTGTGATTCAACAGTCTTACACAACTCACAGTGCTCACCATAGCATGTACCCTCCCCAGTGTCTATCACCCAGCCACCCCCTCCCTCCCACCCCCCACCACTCCAGCAACCCTCAGTTTGTTTCCTGAGATTAAGAATTCCTGTCAGTGAGATCATATGATACATGCCTTTCTCTGATTGACTTATTTTGCTTAGCATAATACCCTCCAGTTCCATCCACGTCATTGCAAGTGGCAAGATTTTTTTTGATGGCTGCATAATATTCCATTGTATATATATATACCACATCTTTATCCATTCATCTGTTGTTGGACATCTTGGCTTTTTCCATAGTTTGGCTATTGTGGACATTGCTGCTATAAACATTGGGGTGCACGTACCCCTTCGGATCACCACATTTGTATCTTTGGGGTAAATACCAGTAGTGCAATTGCTGGGTTGTATGATAGCTCTATTTTCAACTTTCTGAGGAACCTCCATACTGTTTTCCAGAGTGGCTGCACCAGCTTGCATTCCCACCAACAGCGCAGGAGGGTTTAAGGGAATGATTGTTAATGATGTAATATATTTAATTGTGTTTGTCCTATTTACATTTTAGTCTGTAAATTCCTCGAGGGTCTGGAACTTAATTTCTGTTCTGAATAGGAGACTGTGCCATTTGTATTTTCTTCTTCTCTTTTTGTAACAAAACAAATCTCTTAGTTTCAGCTTCAGTTTCTTAATTAGTAAAATGAAAGAATTAGAGTAGAATGATATTTTCTACATTTCAGGTCCCTATCCACCAAAGCTGGCATTATATATTCTTTTGTAAATGGAATACAGTAGATTAGAGTAGATTGGATTAGAAAATCAATATATTACATAAAGTAAAGGTAAAAATTCTGCAATTTTTGTCTTCGGATTTTTTGGGTAGGTGTAGATATATGTACTGGGTCTTGATGTATTATTTTTTTAAATGTGGGCTGAAATCAAAAAAGCTTGAAAGCTTGAAAGAGTGGGGATAGAAGATCTTTAGGTTCCTTCAATATCTACATTCTGTGATTTCTAAGGCATTCACCTAGGTGTTAACCTTTCTTCTTATATCATTGCTCATTAAAGACTACTATGGAATCACATGCATTTTACCCATAGGAGACTAAGAAAAATTCTAATACATAAGCACATTCATGATAAGAAAATGTTCATTACGGAATAAAACCTGAAAGAAGTAGATTTCTAGCAATTTCTTTTTCTCAAAATAAACAGAGTCAGAGCTTAATTTTCATTAAGAAGTTTTAATTTGAAACACCTTAATCTAACCACTGAGAAGACAAAAATAAAATCTATTGAAAAGGTAGTGTAACTAGTGTGTCCTGTTGTCTTATTCTAAAGTTTGAAATAAAAATATCCTGGAAGGTTTCTGGGAGAAGTCTTTATAAAAGGAAAATACATAAACTTTGATGAATTCATTACAGATAACATTTGAAGAAGGATGTTCAAGATAGGAGGGTTTAATTATACCTAAATCTTCTATACCTTCAGTATCACAGTCCTTAGGTTTCGCATATATGTTTGCTTAGGAGAAGAAAACCCCAAGCACATATTCATCCCAATCTCTTTTCACCATCAACCTTAACAGGTTAAAGTGCTGTTCAGAGGGGACAAATGTGTGGGATAGAGCATGTCACTTCCCTATCCAGCACCATCACACACATCACTAAATGAGCACAGTGCTCTTTCCACTTGAGCCTTTCCTAAGCCAGTGCTCCAGGAAGCCAATGCAAGTCAGTAAGTTGTTGAGAGGAAACCTTCTCCTTTTCTGGCCCAGATCAGAATCCATTTATGTTAGAGAACTTTGACATGGAGACCAAGTTACCATTACATACACCACCCCGACCCTTTTATGTTCACTTGACTGAAACATACATGCATTCAGAAATCTGGTTTGATTTAGGTAACAATGAGTCATGATACAGTCTATTAAGTCTAACCTTTTATTGTATTCATTCCTGAAGTGGTTTGATTTAATAAAAACCCAACTTAACTCAAGAATCAAGGTCATTTATGAAAGTAGATATCTAGTTCTTACGTTCTCCTTTTTGATGTTCCACTTTAAAAGTCACACTCCCATCAAAGAGCTTAGTAATGGAAATGACACATAATACATGCTGTTCTACGTGAAAATAAATATAAGTATTATTTATGGACAACAGAGTCATGGGGGTGAAAAAAATAAAACACACAAGGCTAGTCTATTCAACAAAAAGCATCTTAAAGCCTAACTGTTAAAAACAAATACCGAATTTTCTCTTTGGCTCATCAACATCATCGCACATCAAAAGTTAAAGTTTATGAATTATTGAATTGGTGAGTAAATTTGCCCCTTGAAACCATCTGACTTTGGCTACAAGGAGTCGTGTCACTTCCTCTTCATGTCAATGTCTTGCATGGCTGAGTTGCCACAATCCGCTTTGGCCACTAAAGCTCAAGTCATTCGAAGCCATCAAATCAATTATAACAGCCCCTGCTGTCTTACACTGGCAACCAGTGATTTATAATAAACCTATCTGCTTTCAGTTCTCATCTGACAGCAACAAGCCAGTCTGTGCCTGCTCTTACTGGCATTTGTCATAAATCAATAGCCATTGCATGCTGCAGAGAGGGGCCGGCCACTCCTAGCCCATGTAGTCTCACTTTATTTTCAGATTTTGAAAATGTAATTATTAAGCAACATCAATGCCAAAAGTTTATTTCTTGAAGTATCGGATGTCACATTTAAGTAATCACATAACTTAATGCCACATAATGTTCCTATTCTTTAATTTGATTTCCAAATGCCTAAAATGTCACTAAAACTTTGAAAGAGAAAACTGTACACTCTGGAATCCTGTGATCTTACATTTAGTAGAGAAAAATGACATTTCCTTTCAGATTATTTCAGATCTGCTGTCATGTTTTTAACTGTTTCAAAATATCTCGAAAAAAGAGGATTTTATTTTACCATTTGGGAAAGTCATTGCAAAAATGAAGTAAAAACTTCAACGCAATATTATAAGTATTAGTCATTTACCATTTGGGAAAGTCATTGCAAAAATGAAGTAAAAACTTCAACGCAATATTATAAGTATTAGTCAATAAGCATTTAATATTAACTGCATGTAGAAGAATGTACTTTGCAGATAGGAAAATAGACAATTTTCTGAAAAAGATACGTATGGACTGAGACCAGTACACTTTATCTTATGGAGATGAAAATAACACCTTAGTCATGTGCAGGGAAAGAAAATAACAAACACTGATCTAATTTGCAGAAATTGGAAAACACTTTGAGAGTCTGTAACACCTTATTTTGCAGTTTTCAACATCAAAGAATACTTAATAAAAAATCTGGATACATTTGACATCATATTAGGTAGGATGCTAACTTAGGCAGGAATGAATGAGTCTTGCAGGGATCTTGTGCAGTAAGAGTAAAACAAAGATAAGTCATAATAACATAAAGCATTTACACTGGGGGAGAGGAGATGGAAAGGGAAGAAACATATATTAAGCATCTACTTTGTAGAAGGCACTCATATGGCCTTTGTATACATGATTTCATTGGCTCCTTAAAACTCTAAGGTGGCATTTTTAGAGTAGAAACAGACACAGGGTCACATCCAACCGAATTGCAAGTCACTTCTGCTTGATTTTAAAACCTATATTCTTTGTGTGTTCATTTATCCTTTACTCACCTATTATTATTGAAAACCTAATATATGGCTTTCGCTAAGATAAGGATTACACATAGAAAAATGACTGAAGTTCACACCCTGGGACTACAGGTAAACAAGGCAGGCACAAAACCCAGGAGGTCATGTCAGCCGTGGCACATAAAAAGAGAACATCACAGTAACTAAGGCAGTAACCGTGTTACTAGGTCCAAACCCTCACCCCTGTGTGGTTAAAAGCCTGATTTAAACCTCAATTCAGCCTACAAGCTGTATGGCCTTGGGTAAGTGGCTCTCTTAACCTCCCCTCTTTCTCATCTGAAAAAATGGATTTACCCCAAAAAGGTGGACTGGAGCTCAATATGAATTAACCTGTATAAGAAAACACTGGGCGTACGGTAGTTGATCTTTAAATATTAGTCTCACTTCCCCTGTATACACAAATCTTCACCTTCAAAACATCTTCCTAGTTGCCGTCCTCAGAAATATACAAGATCTATCTTCTTCATTTAACATGTAAAATTAAAAAAAAAATGTAAAATTACCTGGTTTACAGAATTCCCTGACCAGACTGGAAGCCTGATAATAATGGTCTGGGGTCATTTGCATAAAGATTCTGGTCAGGAAGGCGGTCTGCCTAATGAGGGCACCACAGCAGTAAGAAGGTGCAGGTGAATGGGGTGGGGGAGCCTGGGGCAGAGCAGCCTCCCCAGAGACTGCGCTCTATGCATTGCCCAGATCTAGAGCATGCCACAGGGTAGCCAAAGTAGTACCTAAATTGCTTAAGAATGGTCAGATTCCCTTTAGCTTGCTTCTTCCCTTCCGTGTGCTGGGGGAGGAAGGGACTGTTTTTGTTTTGTTTGTTTTTTAATATTTTATTTATTTGACAGAGAGAGACACAGTGGGAGAGGGAACACAAGCAGGGGGAGTGGGAGAGGGAGAAGCAGGCTTCCCGCCGAGCAGGGAGCCCGATGTGGGGCTTGATCCCAGGACCCTGGGATCATGACCTGAGCCGAAGGCAGACGCTTAACGACTGAGCCACCCAGGTGCTCAGGAAGGGACCGTTGTACGAGCCAGGCTCCAGCCAGGATAGATTTGACCTACTGTCAAATATTAAAACTACCAAGAAGAAAATATGCCCATTAATCCATGAAGATATTTTTAAAGTGGCACCACTTTAAAAATCTAGTCCTTCATATAATAGCTTGCAGCCCCCATAAGGGAATTCTGTAGGTCAAGTCAGTTCTTCCTCTCTTCCAAGAGCAGTACAGATTGACTTGAAACCTAGCTTCCTAAAGTTTAAATACTTGGCCCGACCACTGTACATATTATCTATACGCCTCTTTGTATAAGGAGATATTTTCACCAACATATCATCTGTCCACCTGACTGTGTTTACATGTTTACAACCAATGACTTCCCCACCTCTCGATGCCTTGCTATTTTTTTTCTTTTTTTAACAGCAGTGAAGTAATATAATTTCATGTATTAAGAACGTTTCGGAGGTGAAGTTGAGACTCTCCTTACTGACCTCCTGTCTCTCCTGACCATGCTGTAAAGATCTATCCCTCATGCTCAGGTCCAAAGTATCAAAATTAACAATGGTTAGTAGAGGGATTAGTACAGGGATTTGAAGTTTCAAATTTGCATTTCGTTAAGAATGTGATCTGTAGGGCACCTGGGTGGCTCAGTTGGTTAAGCGACTGCCTTCAGCTCAGGTCATGATCCCACGGTCCTGGGATCGAGTCCCGCATCGGGCTCCCTGCTCTGCGGGGAGCCTGCTTCTCCCTCTCCCACTCCCCCTGCTTGTGTTCCTGCTCTGGCTATCTCTCTCTGTCAAATAAATAAAATATATTTAAAAAAAAAAAAAAGACCACACAGATAATAGGGACGCCTGGGTGGCTCAGTCGGTTAAGCATCTGCCTTCAGCTCAGGTCATGATCCTGGAGTCCTGGGATCGAGTCCCACATCGGGCTCCCTGCTCAGTGGGGAGTCTGCTTCTCCCTCTGACTCTCCCCCTCTCATGCTCTCTCTCTCTCAAATAAATAAATAAATCTTTAAAAAAAAAAAAAAAAGAATGTGATCCTGTAGAATAACATGCTTTATAAAATAACCACATTTCACCTACTGAATTGTAATTTGAATCTTGAATGTATTTTGCATTCTAATACTGAATCGTTGGAGGCTGCATGCTATAGTAGAAAAAAGCACATCAGATGGAAGAATCAAATGCTCTATTTTGTATGTGGCAACATGAGCTGGTCAGTTAACGACTGCTGGGTTAACCGGGAACGCTAATAGCAACACGTGTGCCTCACGGTGTTGTTCCGAGCATCATCAGTGACAATGCCACCAATACTAGTGGCATCAGAAGCACAACAGCCCCCAGGCTCATTCACGTCTCTAACTATTACTCCGGGTCAGGCGTTCTATAAAAAGCTTGTAAACACAGAACCTACTTAGTACCTACAGAGTACACTTATTTCTGGATTTTAAAGAAAAGGAAACAGACACAGCCAAGATTAAAATTAATACCAAACCTGGAATTGGAACCCAGGTCTGCTTATCCCAATGCATATTGTCTTACCACAGTGCTACAGTGACTCTGGTTAAGCGTTGCAAAATGCAACGGAGAACACCAGAAAATACACAAGGGTTTACTTACATCCCTTTAGCAGACATGCACAATCCACATTTTTGATACCATGTATACACTCATCTTACCTACTTACTCAAGGGTAGGTCGCAGATTTCAGAATATTCTTTCCTTAATTCCTTGGAAAATATATTCTTGTCTAGGAATAACTCAGGAACATTTTAAACACAGAACTTAAGAAATACCAGTTTTGGAGTCAGACAGTTCTGAGTGCCAATTCACCTCCACTGTACTTTACATATCAGGCCAAATACAAACGATTTCACCTCTTTACCCTGGAAACAGGAACAGTTTATCTTGCTTTATTGGACTATTGCAAGAGTCAAGTACACAGTGCTTGCCACGTAGAGAGTGCTCCGTGAGTAATATCTTTTAACACTAATTGTAATGATTGTCCCAATGACATTTAATTAGCCCGTGTGCTGGGATTTCTCACATGCTAAGTGTAACATCATGCACCAAGGCCTTCCACAGCCTGTGAAATTAGCAAACAGTGGACATGTATGTAAAGCAGTGAAAAAAAAAAAATGTCACGGGGGAGAATCAAATCCAGTTACATTCTAGCTTAGGTATCTTGAAAAAACTTAAACAAGTTCTATGTGAAGGATCAAGAAACTTATAACAAGCTAGAATGAAATATCTTATCTACTTTCTTTTACATGTTAAAATCATTTGACCTCAATTAGAGAAACAACAGTTAACTCCTCTCCTCCCATTCTTCACACTATAGTGAGAGGATGAGGAACAGGGGATGGGGGAGTGAGAAGATGAATGGAAAAAGTGTAGCCTGAAAGCATGTCCTCAAACAGAGTTGGAGAACAGCTCAAGGAATCCACACCCAAGGCTGGGAAGGGAAAATAAGCCATGGGGACAAGGAGCAAGTTGGGGTGAGGTCAAGGGCTGACCTGGAGTTTCAGGAAAGCCAGGTGGCTCCTTATTTCCCGTGTCCCACTCCAGCCAATAACAGGTCATTTTTACAGTTTAACAAGCTGCCACCCCGATAAGACAAACATGACCAACTTAAAGAAACTTTAAAATGAAGCAGGTGCTGTTTAAGAGAAAGAGAATGGGTACAAGGGATGGGGTAGTTAAGAAAGAAGAAATATATATGGAGGGTTTTTTCTTGAATTTTTTCACATTATAGGGATATTTGGGTAGGTGTATGTGGGGGAGACAAATATACAAAGAGAAAATGTGAGTAAATATGTACAAAGGGGAAAGAAAAAATATATCCTAATAGCACTCATGCTATTATACGTATTTGAGTTTCTCATATCTACATAATAAAAACATTACAGATTTAAGTGTATTTCAGAGAGAATACCAATGGAAGGCAAAGCTGTAAGTATTGCCGGTAGCAAGTGAAAGAGATGAAAAATGCTACTTTTTCAGCCGTACATTCCACTCTTTGATGCTCAATTATTTATATAATCTTAAATAAATTAAAAATGATTAGTTAGAAAGATAATAAAGACTTTATGCAAGAATAAAATCTATGGCCCAATTCAGGTATAACTAAAATATTTATAGTAAATATTTATAAAGTCTCTTAAATTCCAAAATTTAACCTATTTGAATATTATTCAACATAAAACAATTTTAAAATAGAAATTTTAAAATAGAAAAACATCCGTGGACTGTTCCCATTCACATTCAGTTTCTTAAAGATTTTTTCATCATGGGTAGTGCCTCAAATTGACATAAGAATATTTTTCTGCCTCCTCTATGTGGTCTCAACATAACAGTGCTAAATCAAAATTATGTGAAGTAAATTAAAAATACATAAAACAAAGAGTATAACATTTTCAAATATTTAAGCTATATTTTTTTTCTGACAGCTTGTAAAAAAGTAATAATAATATTTTAAAATATGTTTTTGTATCCAGATCTGGAATTGTTAACTTTGTCATAAAAAAATGGAAAGTATTAAAAATATTCTTTAAAAATATTTAAGTAAGGCGGGGAGTTAGTGTTGAATGAGTACAGAGTTTTAATTGTGGAAGATGAAAAAGTTCTGGAGGTGGACAGTGGTGATGGTCACACAACAATGTGAATGTAATGCCACAGAACTGTACACTTAAAAATGGTGAAAATGATAAATTTTATATCATGTATATTTCACCAAAATAAAAAATATTTACAAAAAAGATGAAAAATACAGGATCAAGATGTAAATAAACAAGAAAAGATTAAAAACCCTATATTTTTTCTTTTCTTTTAAGATTATTTATTTTAGAGAAAGAAAGAGCATGTGAGAGCATGCAAGGGGGGGTAGAAGGAGAGGGAAAGGGAGGTAGAGAGTTAGGTAGCCGCCACGCAGAGCGTGGAGCCCAATGTGGGCTTGATCTCATGATCTGAGCTAAAACCAAGAGTGGGATGCTTAATCGACTACTCCACCCAGGCACCCCAAAAACACTGTATTCTTGATAACAGTACCAAATATGGAAGATTAAAAAAAAAAAAAACCCATTAGAAGGAAACAGAATATAGTCATGACCTTGAGATAGGGAAAGATTTCTTAAGTAGGACACCACAAGTGCTAACCATAAAAAGAAGGGTTAATTAATTGAGCTACATTAAAATTAAGGTGTTCATAAAATCACCAAGAAAAGTGAAAAGGAAAGCTACAGAGAGGAAGAAGTTATTTGCATTAATGAATATCCACCAGAGAACTTGGATCCAGAATACATCGAGAACTCCTTAAATGAGTAAGAAAAAGAACTCATTAGAAAACTGGAGAAAGACTTAATCATGACACTTCATAAAAGAGGTTACAAATTAAAGGAAATACAACTTAAAGCCTCGGTGTAATACCAATATACACCAGCAAAATGACTAAAAAAAGAACTTTAAAAGACTGGTAATACCAAGTGTTACTGAGAATATGAAACAACTGTAATCTCCTTTAATGCTGATGGAAGCAAAAATTGGTAAGATTTCCTTGGAACATCTGCTGGTAGTATTCACGTAAGTGAAACATAAGCACACACTATGATCCAGCAATTCCACTCCTAGGTGAACACTCAACAGAAATGCATAATTATGTTCACCGAAAGGCATGTTTGAAAATGATAACAGTAGCACTGTTCAGAACAGCTCTAAATGGGAAACAAACGAGATGCACTTCAACAGCAGGTTGGGTAAATCATACACTATTCAAATAATGGAATATTAGACAGCAGAAAGAATCAGCAAACAATTATCCTGTGCAAGATTATGATTGAATCTAATAGGTTGAGTGAAAGAAGGCAAATTCCAAAGAGAACAGACCATGATACTCCGTTTATATGAAGTTCCCAAACAAACTAAAGGACTGATGGTCCTAAAATGCACAGAATGGTTATCATTGGGAGGTGAGGTGGGGAAGGAGAGGGGTGAGTGACTGGGAGGGAGCAGAAAATGGTGCCTCTGGGGGTGTTGGTGATATGTTATTCCTTCGTATGGGTGGGGTTACATGCTGTGTGCATTTTGAGAAAATACACTGAACTATATACTTTTACAAGTTCTGCATTTATCTGCATGCATGCTATATATCAGTAAAAAGCTCAACAATGAAACAACAAATCCATAATTTTAAAACTAAAATCGGAAAAAGGGTTAAGTGAAAATGTAAAAACCCCTCATATTTCAGTGAAAAATGGAAAGGATCATAATGTACTGAGAGGCATATCTGCAAAACACCCAAGTGGGGGATGCTAATTGCTGACACATACCTCTGTTGATTTTGAGCAGAATACAGATTTCTAAAGGTTTCAGAGTCTGGAAGGCATTTGATTTGATGGCCAAGTGAGGGAAGGGCTGGAGAAGAGAGAGCAGAGCCACAATGCAGTATGGTACAGCATATGGGGTTGAAGGAGAAATAACAGGGACATACACCCTCCCAGCCAAGGGGGAAAGCTACAGGTAAAGAAGTGAGACCACTAGGCTCCATCACAAATAGTCTGTGACTTAAGGGGCGCTACTAAGTGCCACAACTACTTGGACAGTGAAAAGTATGAGAAGACCCAGGGCAACAAAAAGAAAATATTTGAGGAAATCTGAATCTCAGTTTGAGATTATTATACAAACTCGCTCTCGCTATCCACCCATCTCAATTCCTCCCCATACTATTTTCAGCAAACCACGGATGAGTAGTAATCTCAAAAGAGCAGCATGTGATCTAATCATAGATGCTGCTAAAAGGAGGGGAAAAAAAGAGAAAATGTATAAAAAGAACAGATCAAGACATACTCTACACAGTAGGTCATGTTTCTACCTTAGTCTATCATATTTTATGTTTATATTTAAGCCGCTTTGACAATTCACCCTTCATGAATTATAACAAGACTCATTAAAATTGAAGAAATGACAGATTTTGGGGGTGGGTGTTCTCAAAGAGAGCATTAATAACTCTTAATGCAAGCAGTTATAATGTTAAGATTAACATTCTTTTTTTTTTTAAGATTTTATTTATTTGAGAGTGAGAGAGAGTGCAGGAGCATGAGGAGGGGAGGGACAGACGGGGAGGGAGAGGGACAAGCAGATTCTGTGCTGAGCATGGAGCCTCACGTGGGGCTCAATCCCATGACCCGAGCTCATGACCTGAGCTGAAATCAAGTCAGCTGCTCAACAGACTGAGCCACCCAGCGCCCTAAGATTAACATTCTTAATCTTAATGATATGTTGGAATGTGACATACAGGGACAACATTCCTAAAAGATGAAAGAATTGTACACACTGAAAAGTGTGAGTCCCACAGGGAGCTACAAATGGCCAAGTACAGTGGAATCTGGCCATGGCGTACACAAAGACAAGCCTGGGGAGAAACGCAAGGGGTCATGTGGGGAATTTACATTGGAAACTATTGGAATTTACACAGAGCACAAAAACATCTGTATTTCTGGATGAACTCTGTAGTAGTAGCAGTATGAAGGAATGAGTTGGATGGGAGGAAGACGGGAGGAAGGGAGTGTGAGCAGGATTACTATTGCAGTAGAAGTATCTAGAAAGTACTATGGACTGAAAGAAGGCAGCAGCCCTCAGAAGGAAGGCCAGATTTAACCAAGCTTATGGAGATGGGAAAACTGTACTGGTGACCAATGGGGTGCGTATGTGGTGGTGGTGGTGGTGATGAGTCAGGGAGGAGGTTTCTAGGGTGGGGAATAAATAAAGAGCAGGTTGGGTTGGAGTTAGTAGGTGATATAAGAGGAACCAGAAGCATCCTGTTGGGGGTACTGGAGGGATGATCACCCAGGGAGAGAACATGCTCACCCTTGCCTTACCCCTTATGAGGGCTGCGTGACAGCCCAATCTGAGGAGGACTGTTTAAAAAAAAAAAAAATATATATATATATATATATATATATATATATGAAGTATTCTTTTCTGAACATTTTAGAAAAAGTGGCCAATTATCTTTGTGTAATGGCTATTCACAGATCTACTGAAGGGTCCCTTCCAGCCTTTTGATTCTATGACAACTGCCTTTTTCACAGTCCTATAAGGATGCTTGGGGAATTAATGGGATATTTGTAAAGCATTTTCATTTCCTTTAAAGTTTTTATTTACAACCCATTTACATACATTTAAATGCAGCTAGAAAACCATATTTAAATTCAATTTCCTTTGAAATTGCCAAGGGACTGCAACAGGGGGAATAAAAAAGCACTTTAATAGAGGAAAACAGTCTGTATACAATAGGCATCACTGTCACTTCCTTGTCTCAAAATATACACGGACGTGCACACGGATGATTAAGGAAAATGGTGGCAGACCATATTATTCCTACACTGAATTTATAATAGGATCAATTTCTTTATTTTCTCTGGTAAATTCTATATTGCAAAAACACCATATGGGTGCTGGTTTCATGGTTCATTTTGTGAAAATACATTGAACTGTATCTACTGAACTCAATTAGTGTATTTTCTACATGTATGTAACAATTCAATAAAAAAAACAAAAGTAAAAACTTTTAAAAATGATTATGAGTAAATGCGATACCAGATGAAGATGTAACATCCAATATTCAGACTGACGGTATCAATCATCTGAAAGAAAATGTGATTTTGGTGTTAGGTAGAAGCTAGACAAGAGCAGTGGAAGGAACGCCCTGAGGCCAAGTTCCAAGTCCTAGAAGGGAGGAATGAGAGAGAAGCAAGCTGGAGGCAGGGACAATGAGAACTACCCCTCTCCCCCCATAAGAAAGGCTGCCATGAAGTTTGCAGTACAAATCTTGTAGGGTCAAACACTCCTTTTGGAGGAGTTTTCCCAAAGACTGGAAGAAGCCTCCATTAGAGTTCACCCCACTGTACGTTACAGCTCCTCCCAACCCAGAGAAACCCAGTAATATCCAATTCCAAACAACATAGGGGCCGGTTCCACGTCTCAGAACCTGCCCGCTCTCCCAGCTTGAGAATGTACTTTCACTTTAATAAACTGCTTTGTGTAGACATGTATCATATGATCTCATTGATATGAGGAATTCTTAATCTCAGGAAACAAACTGAGGGTTGCTAGAGCGGTGGGGGGTGGGAGGGATGGGGTGGCTGGGTGATAGACACTGGGGAGGGTGTGTGCTATGGTGAGCGCTGTGAATTGTGTAAGACTGTTGAATCACAGACCTGTACCTCTGAAACAAATAATACATTATATGTTAAAAAAAAAAAAAAAAAGGAAGAAGATAGCAGGAAGGGAAGAATGAAGGAGGGAAAATCAGAGGAGGAGACAAACCATGAGAGACTATGGACTCTGAGAAACAAACAGAGGGTTTTAGAGGGGAGAGGGTGGGGGGATGGGTGAGCCCCGTGATGGGTATTAAAGAGGGCACGTTCTGCATGGAGCACTGGGTGTTATACACAAACCATGAATCATGGAACACTACATCAAAAGCTAATAATGTAATGTATGGTGATTAACATAACATAATAAAATAAAAAAAAAAAATAGCTTTGTGCTTGCTACTTTCCTTCTGGCCATCTTTGATCCGAGCATGGATTCCCATGTAAACCGTCCTGCGGGGATTCCAAGGATGGAGACCTCCATTCACACAACGCAGAAAGATACTCTCTCATCCCTGACACTGGGGACAGATGACATTGTGGGCAGAAATAATAACCAACAGACTCATTTAATACATATTACCTGCCGGGCACTCTGCTAGGCATCAAAGAAGCAAAGATAAAGATGGTTGCTGCCTTCAGCTCATATTCCAGTAAGAGAGACAACTACATCAACAACTCACCAAGGGAGAACGGAGACTGAACATAGGGTTGCCGCACAGAGCTGCAGGGATTATCAGGAGTGGGGGAGGAGTGGGGCTGGAAGGTGAATCTAAAAAGTAAACTGAAACTAAGTGTGCCTCCGACAAGGAAGGAAAAGAATCTAAATCAGTGAGAATGACCCAAGATGTGTAACAACCAAAGCATTTTAGTTAGGAATGACTAGGGTGGAGTTTATGGACAACTTGTAAAACTCAGAGCCTTTTTGTTGTAGAAAGATTTCTTGCAGTAGTTGCTGTCATAAGAGCTGACAACTTTAGCCTGCCAGGAAGGAAGTATTTTAAAACTTAGTTACTTTTTTGTCTTTCTTTTTCCTCCAGCTTTAACACACAGCCTGAGGTTTGTCAGCTCGTTTAACAGGAACAAAGCTACAGAAGTGAAAGAGAAGGCAAGATAGAAGGGGGACCCAAACCCAACATGGCAGAAACCAATACTACTTCAAGTGTGAATATTGTTTACCCTGGAGGTTAGCTATCTTTTAAAAAGCGAATGCCAAAGGTTTAGCAATTTCTTCGGGTATATCTGGAGAGGGTACTTCCAATAGTGGGGGAGCAAAATCTCTTAGAAGTACTGCAAACAAGTGAGTCAAGGGGGCTGGGTTCTCTCATGATTTCAGTGGATACAAAGAAGAAATACTGGCTGGTGTGTGCCACGGAGCTATTCCTTGCTCAAATGAGAATTACCTGCAAGCCAATGGTTACCAGTTCCCAAAGGTATGTAACGGCTGCACATATAAATACAGGTTAAATTAAATTGGCATTAATTATAATCCCACTAACCAGTAGCCCAGACTTTATTGAAATAATGAGATGCTGTTGGGGGAGGGGGGCGGTGGAAAAGCAGGCTGGACCTAGAGTTGTCAGGTCCAGGGAACCTGTCGCTAGCAAACTGATCAAAAATGAATGCATACAATCGATGCACACTTTCTAAAAACTATTTTTCAAACAAATTTTCTAATTAAATTTCAGCCAATTATGTCTGCTCTGCTTGGTAGTTTTCATTAATGTTGAAACTATGTTTCAAGCTCTAAGTAAATTGTTTGGAAGGATATGGATTGAAAACAAATCTTTCCAAGCACTAGCTCATGCAATAGCTTTTTTTTTTTTTTTGGACTCTAGGGTTAAAAAAATTAGCAATTTTTTACATCTTAAAAGCAGCAATTCTGTCCATGTTTTATATTACTTATACTCTAAATTTATTTTTAGTCACTAACATCGATTTAACATGTTTTACTGCAGATATCTTTTATATTCAAATATATGAAATATATTGTTTCCAAAATGCTCCTTTTCCATCTAGGAACACCTCAGGTATATACAATAATCTTTTGAGAAATTTGTTTAAAAACTTCCTAGCCCCAGGAGTTCTGATTCAGTAGGTCTCAGATGAGGCACATAAAACTATTTTTTAAAGAAGATGCCCACTGGATTATGACACACAGCAAGGTTTGGAACCACTGACAGTTTTCTCATTATGTATAATTTAAATAGTGCTAGTTTCTGGCTTCACTAGTTTGTTTATTAATTAATTAATTAATTAACTCAGGGCTTGAACTCACCACCCTGAGATCAAGACCTGAGCTGATACCAAGAGTCGGATGCTTAACTGACTGAGCCATCCATGCACCCCTAACTAGTCATTTCAAGCAATGACTGACAAAGGGAAAAATGAATCTAAGTTTTAAAAATTAACAACTTGAACTATCATTACCCAAAGTTATAAAATTAAATTGAAGTGCAAAAAAAAAAAAAAAAAAAACCCCACCAAAAAACCAAATGAACAACATATACTTAGTAGTTGGAAAAACTTTGAACTAGTTTTCCTAGGAGCAAATTGTTTAATGCTGGGTACAATTAAAAATAAATCAGATAAGATTGCTAAACTGTGAATAAGACATATTTGGCTGAAATGTATGGGGATTAACATAAGAATAAAAAAATTTAAAAAAAGACATATTTGGCTGAAAATAATTGAGAAAATAATTATAAAAGTGAACCAAACTATAAAACACAAAACAAATAAAAAAAAATCTAACAGGTTGCCAAGTTGACCCATATCCCCAATTACCAATATGTAGGGAAAAAAATCACCAACATTATTCTGTCAGGACTGTCTTTGAGGCATATGTACTCAGCAAGGGATTTCCAGATAATGTCCTGGGAAAGCTTGACTGTGGCAAAGATCAAGGGAGACTGAGTCTTCTAATAAACATTCACGTAAGATAGAGATTTTGCAGCAAGATTTTAAAATCAGCCTGCTTCCATCAACGCATTGCTAGAATGATTCATCGACCTAATGGGACATAGGTCCTTCAAGCTTCCTTTCTTTAAGAGGAGGGAGAAGGAATGAGTGGTTTGAGCAAGGGTTAAAGTAGAATTTTTAAAAATAGAACTTTAAATTTCAGGTCACTCATTCTCTCACCTTCCCAGGGGAGTGATTCTTTTAAGCCACATCAGGTCCTGTCTGGGGACTGTCTCAGAACGAATCTCAAGCTGAAAGAGATGGCCAACTAACTTCATAAGCACACAGACAGCATCTCCTCTTGGCTCTCTTGAGTTACATCCTACAGTGAGGATGCACATTTGAATGAAAGGTGATTGTATTCTTCTCATTTCAGGAAGTGATTATCCTGCCATCCACACCAGACTGAGGACAGAAGAACCAGTTTGGCCCCTCCCTGGATTCCTTTTCCTCATAGTCAACTCTTCATTCCCAGGTGACAGTCCTTGGGTAAGTCCCACTCCAATCGACTGACCTGATTCTAAAAGACTATAGACTGTCACCTTCCACTAGAGATTGTTTGGGGAGGCTTTGGTTTATCTTGGCCCAGATGAGCTTACCTAGCCAGATGGTGGGCATGTTACATCAATAAAAGCAAAGGTCTACAAACTATCCAGTAAGACAAACTGGGCAGCACCTTTTTATACTGATACAGGAAGGCTATGGAACATAGTCAGCCATGGTTAGGATTCTGCCCCTAGGAGAAAGTGTGGTGGTGGTGTGGGGGGGGATCTCTAGGTACCACAAAGAGCTGGCTTTCCTGATGAGGTTTAATATTAATATTATGTGCTTTCAGAACACTCCTTGACATTAGAGCATTCCTCATCCCATATTCAGGTTTCAGCCCTTTCATCTCTCTGGCCATTAAGGAAAAGAACTTTGGCAGAGTGAAGATAGACTGTCTACTCTTATTTCTCCAGAGGGCTACTATGCCCTGATCATGATGGAAATTTATCCTGCCAGTTATCATCCAGTCTACCGCTAAGTTTTGTGTTAACACAAATCCTCCCTGCCAAGGAAAAATGAATGTGCAGCCTCATTGTAAGGGTATTTTAGCTTCATTTGTTCTCAGAATCCTATGGGAGACCTAATCATTTGAGGAGGCTGGAAGTCATGATTGGTGATAAATTTGATAGTAATTTGATCTCTCTTGACTGAGGAATTAGGAGTATTTCTTACCTTTTGGAGCTTTTCTCTTATTTATTATGCTGGGGATATAGTGTTGTAGGAGTAGAACCAAATATTTAATAAAAATAATCTATTAAAAATATATTCCATGGGGCTTATTAGGGAATATCTGAGATGTCTTTCATATAAAATTCACAAATAAGATATATATAATATTTAAAAAATAGTATTTGTTACATAGTGTATGGATATTTCATCTTAATTAAAAATTAGGAAAAAAGAAAACAAA
Organism: Neomonachus schauinslandi; assembly: GCF_002201575.2. NCBI lineage: Eukaryota > Metazoa > Chordata > Mammalia > Carnivora > Phocidae > Neomonachus > Neomonachus schauinslandi. Next base: position 45,467,018 of record NC_058405.1, on the reverse strand, counting down.
CAGATCTTACAAAATTTCAACAATTTCAGGACTTTTCTCCTTGGAATTTATGGGTTGAGTATCTATGTTAATCAATGAGATGGGACTCATTTGTTTACTGTTTGAAGCACACAAATGACTCATGATCACTATCATCAGAAACGAATTTCTTCAGGGCACTGAATGATACTCTGCTGGCTATCTTCTCGGAAAAAAGCAGGACAAGGGATAAAAACAGTAAATATACATGGAGTTCTTTCAAGGAAAAAAGAATCATATTGAATTGAAAGGCCTTTTTTTCCCTGTTCTCCAATATAAAAAAAGAATCTGTAGTTATGATTGGGCCACTTTTAGACCAATTTTGACTGTCTGAATACAAACAAACAAATCTACAACAAGGAATAGCTCAACCTAACAAGTGTGTGGTAGTAGGTCCTCTGAATTTTGAGAACAGTTCAGCCAGGATGCGCCTTCTTCAGTCTACTCGATTAGGAGACACGTACATTAAATTTATACTTTAAAAAACTACCTTGATGTTTATTACTATTTACACAGTAGCTGGTTTTAAAAATCTCATGAACTTGACCATTTTTATGAGTCAATATACTTTTAAAGGAAGATATGATATAATAATATAATAATATAATAGTACTTCACATGTTCCCTCTTACCAATATAATAATTTTCCCAAGTACCTACAGCAATTAGGTTTTACAATGAATTACCTCCTGCCAGGTTTAAGAACATTTTCTCAGATTAAACTAGCATGAAAGGCCGTACAATTGGTAGATGTCACTTTGTCTTTCGTTTTGCAAAGGGTGCCTGTTCTCGTTTACACCGAGCTGATTTTCAGTCTCAACTCATTCCTGGCATTTGAGGAGGTAGTTACCAATACAGACTGAATCTAACACCTATGTGAATTACAACTGATTCCTTTCAACCAAATGAGTATTTTTACCTGAGGCCACGGGAACGCTGTTTCAGATGGAAATAAAAGAAGAACCAGAGATCTGTCTCCTACAGCCTCTGGGCATTCCAGGATTGAGTTGAGCCTGGATAAACAGTTGTTAGGATAGGCCTAGCACCTACCTCTGAGGGACTGGTGCCAAATTAATCTCCATGTCATCAGTACCTTCTCAACAGGTTCTGAACAGTCTTCTCCTTCCCCCTGAGTCCCAGCTCAACAGTTGTCGGGGTCTGAGTCAGGCTGTGCTTCTGCCCACATAGTGGCACTGTCAGCACTGTTGGCTGCTCTAATGATTTTTTAAGCAGAGCAGCCGGTTGCCTTCAGCAGTGATGCTTTTGGGGGCACTCTGTGCTGTTCACCCAGAGTCTGGCTGCTCTACAACTGTGCTAGTTAAGGGATCGACAGAAGGAACAACAAATGGCTACAATTAGCATCCGCCCTGCTCCAGCAAAAGAATTTCATTGCTATGGCAACGGGAGTTGCCCAGACAACAGGGGCTTTGGCTGAGTACAGTGTACTGCATTATACCAAGAACTGAACAAAATAGCCAGAGATGAGGCTCTCGCTTCACGGCACAAAGATCTCTGCCATCATATTTAAGTTTAATGAACAAGAACTGATTTCTCAATTTTGGGAGCCAAGGTTCTGGCTGTTAATAGCCTGAAACAAAATACCATTATTGATCCATTCTTTTAAAATCCAGTAAAATAATCAGAGTGATTAAATTAGATTGCTCTTAGCTTGATTTTCTTATTACCGACCTTAAAGAGGCAGCCCGTACTTTTATTTCTACAACAGTGTTATTTACACACCCATTTTTTTTTTGCCTCCATCAGTTGCTATGATACACATGTATACAACCTATGAAAAATTAACACGCACTTCCTTACGCTTGGATATTCAACCAAACTCTAGATGTCCGTAATCGTATGTAAGAAGGAGCAACGATATCTAAGTGATTTACATCAGGAACTACGATCTTGTAGGTCTTCTCTATTGTTTAAAATCAAATCGGAGAATATCATAATGTTTGTAAAATAAACTTTCAAAGCAGAAAACTGAAAGTATCTTGAAATTTGACTGGTAGTAGTGGAAAAAATTAATCTAAATGACAAAAATAAGCTACCTTGCCTACCATTAAATACCTCTGCAGTCAAGCTACATAACTGGATCATTGCCACTCTTAGTCATGTAAACCATTCTGTGGATCTGAGCTGGGAGCATTTCTTAATGAGCCAAGAAGGGGGATATGTTCAGGCAACAACAGGACAATGTGGCTACCTGGAGTAATTTGGCAGATGATGATCTCCTTTTCCTTCTTTTCTAAAATTTCCCAAACTCAAACATTTCCAGAGTATCGTCTCTTTCCCAGCCAACATCTTTATCAGGGCGGGGCCAAATGTTATCATCGGTAATAATAGTTCACACTTACTGAATGCATACTGCTTTGCATGGCTTGTTTCATTTGTTTTCACTATAAAGTGGGTATAATTTCTGCCCATTGACAGATGATGAAACCAAGGTGCAGAGAGATTCAGTAACTGCCAGCATCTAAGCCCCACAGCTGGAATTCGAAACCAAGTCTACCCTCCAGTATTTTCTTCAGGGATATTGTAAGCGTTACACCACAAGTAGTAATAATATAGTAATTTTGAAGCTGCAGTCCTTTCAGAATAATAGGAAGCACAGATTGTATAATGGGAAAAGTCTAAGTGACAAAAATAATGGTAGTATATACGAGCATAATGACACTCAATTTGATCAAATTTCTTAAATAATTATCTAGGGATGTGGGTGAGTGAAAAGAGAGAACTGAATTCTTCACTGACCACTTTGCTAGCACAAGTTTCGGAACAAAATGCTTGAAAAGATCCATATAGTCTGAACAGAAATTGTATCCCTTAATAACTTATATAGATATTTATTTTCACTTCATAAATGATTACTTTAAAAAGTAAACACTTTCTTAGTAAGTAGCCATTAATGAAAGGTAAGAATTTTACTGCCTGGCAGAAATAATCACACTTTACAGCTCTTAAAATGCTATCTGGATAGTTAAGAGCATACCATATTACTTTGCTCCTGGGTTAATGTTAATCAAGCCAGGTGAAAAAACAAAACAACAAAAGTAAAGAATTTTAGAGTTAATGAAAACAAAAACCCATCTTCTTTGTAAACAGACAAACCTAAGTCTAATTTTAGTCTAATCTAATGACAAAGGGTGAAGATTGGAAGACTTTCCAGGAAACTCATTATCAGAGGTTTTTACTCTTCCATTAATCACTAGGTATTTATATATGCAATTCTAATTTATGAAAAGACTTTTTGTAAATAATCAAACTTCAGATAAAATGCAGTACAGTACAAAGTTGTTTTTTTTTTATGACTCCAAATGCCACAGTAATATAAGCCTGAAAAATAGTTTTGTTTTGTTTTTTTAATCAAACTGATACTTTGGGATTCAAAACTATTATACAGGGAAAATTACTTCATTTTGAACATGTTTGAGCAGTGGCAGTATTGAGATTTTTGAGATAGGAAAGGAAGGTGTAAAATGAGAGGGAAGAATAGCAAAGATCTTCCATGACACTGCCTGATGGCCACTGTTTCCCAAATAATAGCTAAATTTAAATTTTGATAACTAAACTTGTCATTTATAATGAGATAAATGCATTAAAAAGATATGGGCGGAACAGAAACTAACTTAAAAAAAAAAAACAAAACAGAAACTAACTTAAAAAAAAAAGATATGGGCGGAGAAACTCCAGTACAGTTGTGACTTCTATCCAATTTGGTAGAGACATGTTTCTTATACTCATGGATATTTTAGGATAATAGAAGCAAATTGTTAAAGTCCTCACCAATATGTTAAGATCAAAGAAAATAATGCATGTGAGAGCACTCTGAAAACTGTAAAGTGCTATAAAAATGTATGTTTCACCAAAAAAGTGTTAGCTTTTATGGGCTCAAGGAGATCACCCTTGATGTTTACTTATTTTAACTAAATCAATGGAGAAAGGAAGTATATAAATTGCCTACCTTTTTAACTCACCTCCCCTCCCCACCCCCCCTTCTAATCTATAAACCCTCATCTGTTCGATTTTCAGCCTCCTTCTTCTGGGACACCTTTACTTTTTAGCCATTTAACTCATTTAAATACATGCTAAACTCCGGAGAAAAATCCCTTAGCTGATTTCCCCCATTTACTCTGTCACAAAATAGGGAGTTAAACACAACTCCTGTCTCCACCTTATCTTTCTGTAGTCTAACTCCAATCTTTTTGAGTGTATCTTCTCCAGGAAAAAGTAAGTTCCTGATTCCATCCAAAGATAGGCAATTTATTGAAGTGATTCAGAGATGGAATTTGCTGTCACAGATCTGGGTCTAATTAATGGCTCTGACATTTATCAGCTGTATGATTTGGGGCAAGTTCCTTAAGCTTTCCAGGTCTCCGTTTGAGACAACGTAAATAATGAGGGTCAACAAAGTCTGACCCACAGTAAGTGGTCAAAGAGTGGCTACTTTATTCTTTTGGGAACCTTATTTTTCTAAACTAGATTCCCACTCCCCTCACTCCATCGGCTAGGGGCAACCTCTTTCCTTTGTTTCTACCAGTTAGCAATTATTAGCTTGTAGACAGAAGTCCTGAGTTTGAACCCGAGCTCTGCTGCTTGGTAGCTATAATTAACTACAAAAGCATACTTTCCAATAACAAACACAGCACACAGAGAATGAAAATCTCAATTCTGTTTGCTTCTAGGAAAACATGCTTAAACTTGTAAAAAACCAAAGGTTCCAGGATCTGTCACATTCGTCAATGAAGAAGGCAGATCCCAGACCAGTCATCCTTGTGTCACTTGGATTATTATCAGTCTTGTCCAACCAAACCTAAAATGCCTTCTACTATCAATTCTTCAACTAACTAACTCTTAATCATCACCATTTATTTGAACTGTTGCTATGTGGTAGGCTCTGCTGAGATTTTTCCATGCATTATCTGATTTAAATCCTCACAACAGACCAAGGCAGGAATTAATAAGATCCCACTTGATGGACACAAAACCTAGGCACAAGGAGCAAGTAACTTAATTAAGGTTACACAGCTAATAAGAAGCAGCTGATACTTTAACTTCTATATAGCCATATTTAGGCTCATTACATCCATCTGACCTATGAACTATATTATCAATGTACAATTTTTGTAGGTATATGTTTCTATATTCTGTGTTGCTCATGCAGCTCATGTGATACACATATTCTCCTTAGAGTTAAAACTTCATGAAATCAGACTCAGCATTCATTTTCACCTATTTCGAAGTCATAGAACTTGACTCAGTAACACACAGCTTCTAAGCACTAAATAAATGTTCACTGATAATGAAGAAAATGTGCATGACCAGGGCAAAGTCAAGGTAGCATCACCCACATGGTAGAAATAATTTGCAATAAAACTATAAAATATAAAAACTTGATGAGCACTCTCAATTAGGAAATTGAAAATCTCATTAAACTTGCAGATGATACTTAGTTGGGCCGGGGTTAAATACTCTAGAAAAAAGAAATAGAATTTAAAATGACCTTGATAGATTAGAGGAATGGTTCATCAAAAACTGGATGAAGTTCAATTAAGAGAAGAACAAAACCGTGTGCTTAAGAACCAAAAACATATCACACAGGTCAAAAAATGGGAATGAGTGGCTAGGTACACTGATGGGAAAAAAAAAAAAAAAACAAAAACCCAAGCCACAAAGGAATAAGCTGACTCTCTTTTGGCAATATGGTCTGTTTTTCTTTCCATTGGTGGCTTACAATTCTGGCTGCACCCTGGAATCACAAGGGGAGTTTAAAAAAATATATAGGGCTTAGGTGCTGTCCTCGACCATTAAATCAGAATATGTGGAGATAAGGTTCCATGTTGGTGTTATTGAAAAACTCTCTAGGTGTTTCTAATGTGGCCATTTTTCAGAACCACCAGGACATATAACCAATCACAGCTTTTATATCCATATCAAGAGCCTTATAAAACTAATAACATAGCTATCATTATGTATGATCAGATACATGGTTTATAAACTATTTAATTAAAAAAAAACACTAATATCAATAATGATTCCAGACACTCCAAACAGAAATAAGATGATCTATATCTGTGGTTCTCAAAGTGCAGTTCCTGAATGAGCAGCATCTGGAAATTGATGAGATATGCAAATTCTCATGACCACCACAAACCTACTGAATCACTAACTCTGGGTTAAGCCCAGCAACCTGTGCTATGATAAGCCCCCTGTGTGATTCTAATACATGCCAAAGATAAGAACCAGGGCTCTAAGCTAAAGGAGCCAACTTTCTTCTGTTTCCTTATAGTATCTTTTTTCTCTTACTATTATAGAATGTTAGACGTCTTCTTTTGTAAGTATCTCAAATTCTTCCTAGAAGCACATATATCAATTATAAGTTTAAAGAATATTTTAACAGAGATCATAATATACAAATACCTTTATTTTTGAAATATCTTTTATTAAATAGATGCACGTGGTAAATTTATTGAAGAAAAAAAAAGTCTGTTAAAATTGGTGTTAAAAAAGGCCAAAGGGGCGGAGCAAGATGGTGGAGGAGTAGGAGACCTGGATTTCATCTGGTCTCAGAAATTCAGCTGGATAGGGATCAAACCATTTTGAACACCTACGAACTCAACAGGAGATCAAAGAAAAGAATAGCAACAACTCTCTGAACAGAAAAGCGACCACTTTCTGGAAGGCAGGATGAGTGGAGAAGTGAATCCGAGGCGATATTTGGGAGGATAGACAGCGGGGGAGGGGGCCTCCGTCAGCCGCTTCTGGCAGTGATAGAGCAGCGGAGCACAAAATCAGAACTTTTAGAAGTGGGCTCCGATGAGGGACGTCCCTCCGGTGGCTAAGTGGGGGGTGGAACCCTCGCTGGACAGTGTGGTCTCAGGACTCTCAGGGTCACAGAAACACCCGGGTGCCTGAGCTCCCAGGTATCTGAGCAGGGAAGCCGGCTGCAGAGACGGAGCCGAGGAGTGGGCTCTCAGCTCGGGGTTGCCATACACTGTGATCCGCGGCACAGTCGGGCCACTGCTCCTCCAGCAGGGACCCAACAAGCGGCAGAACCGGGGAGACTCCCCTTCCTCCCTCGGGAGGAACAGAGCGGGAGCACACCGCAGGGATCTGCTGGGTTTGGAGACTCCAAACTGAGTTGGGTGCCAGAGATAGAAACCCTCGGTCACAGGTCGGGTGAGCACGGAGTGCGGCCTGAGACCAGGGAGTCGGGAGTGATTGACTGCTTTTCTCTGGGGGCTCACTGAGGAGTGGGGCCCCGAGTTCTCGGCTCCTCCAGGGAGGAGGATTGGGAGGCCACCGTTTTCACTATCGTCCTCCAAAGCTGTATGGAAAGCTCGCAGGGAACAAAAGCTCCCAGGGAACAAAAGCTCCCGAGAGCAAACCCAAGCAGATTACTTAGCCTGGACCCTGGCAAGGGTGAGGCAATTCCGTCTCCGGCAAGGACATTTGGGAATCACGGCAACAGGCCCCTCCCCCAGAAGATCAGTGAGAACAGCCAGCCAAGACCAAGTTTACCCATCAATGAGAACAGCAGAACTCCAGTGCTAGGGAAATACTGCACATAGAATCCATGGCTTTTTTACCATGATTCTTTAGTCTTTCAAAGTTAATTTCTTTTTTAACTGTCTTTTTTTTGAATTATTCTTTTTCCCTTTTTCAACCAACATCTTATCAATCCCTTTTTTAAAAAACATTTTTATTTTTCATTTTTAGAGTCATATTCTATCCCTTCATAATAGTTACCCTTATTTTTGGCATATATATATGTTGTTCTCTCTTTAAAATTTTGAGATACAGTTTCTTCTAATAGATCAAAATATACCCTAAATCTCTAGTGTATGACTTTGATCTAGTCTCCTGCCTGATCACATTCTCTCCCTTTTTTTTTCTTTCTTTTTAAATCCTTTTTTTCCAAACAACTTATCAATTTCTTTTATAAAATTTTTTATAATTTCCATCTTTACATTCATATTCCATCCCTTCATAGTATCAACCCTTATTTTTGTATATATGTTTTTCTTTCTTCAAAATTTTGGGAGGCACTTTCTTCTAACAGACCAAAATACACCCAAAATCTAGGGTGTGGCACTGATCTATGCACCAGCCTGATCATATTTGATCATATTCTGTTTTTTTTTTGTTTTTATCATTTTCTTTTTTCTTTCTTTCCCTTTCTTTCCCCACCCCCGGTTTCAGGTCTTTTCTGATTTGTTTAGAGTATATTTTCTGGGGACGTTGTTACCCTGTTAGCATTTTGTTCTCTCATTTATCTATTCTCCTCTGGAAAAAACGACAAGACGGAAAAAATCACCTCAACAGAAAGAACAACAGGCAGTACAGACTGCTAGGCACCTACTCAATACGGATATTAGTACGATGTCGGACCTAGAGTTCAGAATGATGATTTTAAAGATACTAGCTGGGCTTGAAAAAAATATGGAAGTTATTAGAGAAACCCTTTCTGGAGAAATAAAAGAACTAAAATCTAACCAAGTTGAAATCAAAAAGGCTATTAATGAGGTGCAATAAAAAATGGGGGCGGTAACTACTAGGATAAATGAGGCAGAAGAGAGAATTAGTGATATAGAAGACCAAATGATAATAAAGAAGCTGAGAAAAAGAGATAAACTACTGGGTCATGAGGGCAGAATTCGAGAGATAAGCGATACCATAAGATGAAACAACATTAGAATAATTGGGATCCCAGAAGAAGGAGAGAGAGAGGAGCAGAAGGTATATTGGAGCAAATTATAGCAGAGAACTTCCCTAATTTGGGGATGGAAACAGGCATCAAAATCCAGGAGGCACAGAGAAGCCCTCTCAAAATCAATAAAAATAGGTCAACACCCCAACATCTAATAGTAAAACTTAACGAGTCTCAGACACAAAGAGAAAATCCTGAAAGCAGCTCGGGAGAAGAGATATGTAACCTACAATGGTAGAAACATTAGATTAGATAGGATAGACCTATCCACAGAGACCTGGCAGGCCAGAAAGGACTGGCATGATATATTCAGAGCACTAAACGAGAAAAATATGCAGCCAAGAATACTATATCCAGCTAAGCTGTCACTGAAAATAGAAGGAGAGATAAAAAGCTTCCAGGACAAACAAAAACTAAAGGAATTTGCAAACACAAAACCAGCCCTACAAGAAATATTGAAAGGGGTCCTCTAACCAAAGAGAGAACCTAAAAGCAACATAGACCAGAAAGGAACACGGACAATATACAGTAACAGTCACCTTACAGGCAATACAATGGCACTAAATTCCTATCTTTCAATAGCTACCCTGAATGTAAATGGGCTCAATGCCCCAATCAAAAGACACAGGCTATCAGACTGGATTAAAAAACAAGACCCATCGATATGCTGTCTGCAAGAGACTCATTTGAGACCCAAAGACACCCCTAGATTGAAAGTGAGGGGGTGGAAAACCATTTACCATGCTAATGGACACCAAAAGAAAGCTGGGGTGGCAATCCTTATATCAGACAAATTAGACTTTAAACCAAAGACTGTAATAAGAGATGAGGAAGGACACTTATCCTACTTAAAGGGTCTATCCAACAAGAAGATCTAACAATTGTAAATATCTATGCCCCTAACATGGGAGCAGGCAATTATATAAGGCAATTAATACAAAAGCAAAGAAACACATGGACAACAATACAATAATAGTGGGGGACTTTAACACACCCCTCACTGAAATGGACAGATTATCTAAGCAAAAGATCAACAAGGAAATAAAGACTTTAAATGACACACTGGACCAAATGGACTTCAGAGATATATTCAGAACATTCCATCCCAAAGCAACGGAATACACATTATTCTCTAGTGTCCATGGAACATTCTCCAGAATAGATCACATCCTAGGTCACAAATCAGGTCTCAACTGGTACCAAAAGACTGGGATCATTCCCTGCCTATTTTCAGACCACAATGCTTTGAAACTAGAACTCAATCACAAGAGGAAAGTCGGAAAGAACTCAAATACATGGAGGCTAAAGAGCATCCTACTAAAGAATGAATGGGTCAACCAGGAAATTAAAGAAGAATTAAAAAAAATTCATGGAAACCAATGAAAATGAAAACACAACTGTTCAAAATCTTTGGGATGCAGCAAAGGCAGTCCTAAGACGAAAGTATATAGCAATACAAGCCTTTCTCAAGAAACAAGAAAGGTCTCAAATACACAACCTAACCCTACACCTAAAGGAGCTGGAGAAAGAACAGCAAATAAAGGCTAAACCCAGCAGGAGAAGAGAAATAATAAAGAACAGAGCAGAAATCAATGAAATAGAAACCAAAAGAACAGTAGAACAGATCAACAAAACTAGGAGCTGGTTCTAAGAATTAACAAGATTGATAAACCCCTGGCCAGACTTATCAAAAAGAAGAGAGAAATGACCCAAATCAACAAAATCATGAATTAAAGAGGGCAGCTCACAATGAACACCAAAGAAATACAAACAATTCTAAGAACCTATTATGAGCAACTCTATGCCAGCAAATTAGATAACCTGGAAGAAATGGATGCATTCCTAGAGATGTATCAACTACCAAAACTGAACCAGGAAGAAATAGAAAACCTGAACAGACCTATAACCACTAAGGAAATTGAAGCAGTCATCAAAAATCTCCCAACAAACAAAAGCCCAGGGCCAGATGGCTTCCCAGGGGAATTCTACCAAACATTTCAAGAAGAATTAATACCTATTCTTCTGAAACTGTTCCAAAAAACAGAAATGGAGGAAAACTTCCAAACTTCCTTTTTTTTTTTTTAAGATTTTATTTCTTTATTTGAGACAGAGAGAATGAGAGAGATAGAGCACATGAGAGGGGGGAGGGTCAGAGGGAGAAGCAGGCTCCCTGCCGAGCAGGGAGCCCGATGTGGGACTCGATCCAGGGACTCCAGGATCATGACCTGAGCCGAAGGCAGTCGCTTAACCAACTGAGCCACCCAGGCACCCCCAAACTCATTTTATGAGGCCACCATTACCCTGATCCCAAAACCAGACAAAGACCCCATCAAAAAGGAGAATTACAGACCAATATCCTTGACGAATATGGATGCAAAAATTCTCACCAAAATACTAGCCAATAGGATCCAACAGTACATTAAAAGGATTATTCACCACGACCAAGTGGGATTTATCCCTGGGCTGCAAGGTTGGTTCAACATCCGCAAATCAATCAATGTGATACAATACATTAACAGAAGAAAGAACAAGAATCATACGATCCTCTCAATAGATGAAGAAAAAGCATTTAACAAAGTACAGCATCCTTTCTTGATCAAAACTCTTCAGCGTATAGGGATAGAGGGTACATACCTCAATATCATAAAGCCATCTATGAAAAACCCACAGCGAATATCATTCTCAATGGGGAAAAACTGAGAGCTTTCCCCCTAAGGTCAGGAACACGGCAGGGATGTCTACTATCACCACTGCTATTCAACATAATATGAGAAGTCCTAGCCACAGCAATCAGACAACAAAAAGAAATAAAAGGCATCCAAATTGGCAAAGAAGAAGTCAAATTCTCACTCTTTGCAGATGGTATGATACTTTATGTGGAAAACCCAAAAGACTCCACCCCAAAACTGCTAGAACTCATACAGGAATTCAGTAAAGTGGCAGGATATAAAATCAATGCACAGAAATCAGTGGCATTCCTATATACCAACAACAAGACAGAAGAAAGAGAAATTAAGGAGTCGATCCCATTTACAATTGCACCCAAAACCATATGATACCTAGGAATAAATCTAACCAAAGAGGCAAAGAATCTGTATTCAGAAAACTATAAAATACTCATGAAAGAAATTGAGGAAGACACAAAGAAATGGAAAAATGTTACATGCTCATGGATTGGAAGAACAAATATTGTGAAGATGTCAATGCTACCTAGAGCAATCTACACATTCAATGCAATCCATATCAAAATACCATCAACTTTTTTCAGAGAAATGGAACAAATAATCCTAAAATTTGTATGGAACCAGAAAAGACCCCAAACAGCCAGAGGCATGTTGAAAAAGAAAAGCAAAGCTGGCGGCATCACAGTTTCGCACTTCAAGCTCTATTACAAAGCTGTCATCATCAAGACAGTATGGTACTGGCACAAAAACAGACACATAGATCAATGGAACAGAATAGAGAGCCCAGAAATGGACCCTCAACGCTATCATCAACTCATCTTTGACAAAGCAGGAAAGAATGTCCAGTGGAAAAAAGACAGTCTCTTCAACAAATGGTGTTGGGAAAATTGGACAGCCATGTGCAGAAGAATGAAACTGGACCATTTCCTTACACCACACACAAAAATAGACTCAAAATGGTTGAAAGACCTCAATGTGAGACAGGAGTCCATCAAAATCCTAAAGGAGAACACAGGCAGCAACCGCTTCGACGTCAGCCACAGCAACTTCTTCCTAGAAACATCGCCAAAGGCAAGGGAAGCAAGGGCAAAAATGAACTATTGGGACTTCATCAAGATAAAAAGCTTTTGCACAGCAAAAGAAACAGTCAACAAAACCAAAAGACAACCGACAGAATGGGAGAAGATATTTGCAAATGACATATCAGATAAAGGGCTAGTATCCAAAATCTATAAAGAACTCATCAAACTCAACACCCAAAGAACAAAGAATCCAATCAAGAAATGGGCAGAAGACATGAACAGACATTTTTCCAAAGAAGACATCCAAATGGCCAACAGACACAGGAAAAAGTGTTCAGTATCGCTCGGCATCAGGGAAATCCAAATCAAAACCTCAATGAGATACCACCTCACACCAGTCAGAATGGCTAGAATTAACAAGTCAGGAAACGACAGATGTTGGCGGGGATGCGGAGAAAGGGGAACCCTCCTACACTGTTGCTGGGAATGCAAGCTGGTGCAGCCACTCTGGAAAACAGTATGGAGGTTCCTCAAAAACTTGAAAATAGAGCTACCATATGATCCAGCAATTGCCCTACTGGCTATTTACCCCAAAGATACAAATGTAGGGATCTGAAGGGGTACGTGCACCCCGATGTTTATAGCAGCAATGTCCACAATAGCCAAACTGTGGAAAGAGTCAAGATGTCCATTGACAGATGAATGGATAAAGAAGATGTGGTGTATATATATACAATAGAATATTATGCAGCCATCAAAAGGAATGAGATCTTGCCATTTGCAACGACGTGTATGGAACTGGAGGGTGTTATGCTGAGCGAAATAAGTTAATCAGAGAAAGACATGTATCATATGACCTCACTGATATGAGGAATTCTTAATCTCAGGAAACAAACTGAGGGTTGCTGGAGTGGTGGGGGGTGGGAGGGATGGGGTAGCTGGGTGATGGACAATGGGGAGGGTAGGTGCTATGGTGAGTGCTGTGAATTGTGCAAGACTGTTGAATCACAGATCTGTACCTCTGAAACAAATAATATATGTTAAAAAAAAAAAAAAAAGAAAGCGGGGGGGAAGAATGAAGGGGGGGAATCGGAGGGGGAGACGAACCATGAGAGACGATGGACTCTGAAAAACAAACTGAGGGTTCTAGAGGGGAGGGGGTGGGAGAATGGGTTAGCCTGGTGATGGGTATTAAAGAGGGCACGTTCTGCATGGAGCCCTGGGTGTTATACACAAACAATGAATCATGGAACACTACATCAAAAACTAATGATGTAATGTATGGTGATTAACATAACAAACAAACCAAAAAAAAGTCCAGAAGAAAAGTTAATTAGTTGGTTGGGTCAGTTTCTTTTCAATTGGCTCTGCTGGCATCAAGTAGACAAAGTTTAGTCATAAGCATCCTTACAGATCTATTAAGCTGTTGCCCAACGACCCAAAACCCCTGGGAAGGAAGTACCAGTCCAGGTGATAGTCCAGCTACCCCTTCCTTAACCAGTTAGGTACTGCTGGGATTAGGTCGATCTCTGATTTCCATCCCCTATCTCCTCCTCATTACTCCAATAAATCAAGTGTTAGTTGTATGTATTAGTATTAATGGTCAAAATGTATAAATAAAACCTACGCCTGGGCCGGCAGCATTGAAAAATCATCACAGATAAACAGTAATAATAATGCTCCTAGTGGAGAAGTAAGACAGGAGATAACAATATTAAAGTTTATGATTTTTCCTTAATTGGTGACAATTTGATAAAAAATACCCAGAAAGTTTCTCTCTCACTGCCCTCTGTTTCTGGTCTCCCTATTCCTCACATTTTGTCAGTTTTATTAAAAGATAGAAAAATATACACTTTCTCTGCTAATTAAAAATGAAAAAAAAAGACATCATTTTGTGTAATTGTAAAAAATCTTTAAACACATCTAGTGCTGTTGAGGGTTTGAGGAATGGACACGGTCATAGATTGCTGAGAGGAGTATAATTCAATATAATTCCTTTGCTCTACCCAGGTCAGTGTGGCAATATGTATAAAAAGCCTTAAAATTGTTCGTATCTGTTAAGTTATCCTAAAGAAATAGTACTATTTATTATAATGATGAAAATTTAAAAGCCATGAAAAGGTCAAACCCTAGGGAAGCTGGTTAAATAATGCATGGCCCAGCCTTACTATGGGGATATTACACAGCCATTAAAAATTATTCAAAGAGGAATTTATATTATATGGAAAAAAACTCCTAAACAAGTTACTATGTACAACATGTCTGAATTAAAAAAAAAATATGTACGTTAAAAATTAGAAAAAGTGATGTCAAAATGTTAATAATGTTTATATGTGAGAAGTTAGGTTATGGGTAGATTTTATTTCCCCTTTATAATCTTCTCTATTTTTTAAATATTCTACTACTGATAGATAATTCCATGAGAAAACTCAAATATATTAATTTTTTTTAAAAGATTTGTCAGAGAGAGAGAGAGAGTGTGCAAGCAGGGGGAGTGGCAGGCAGAGGGAGAAGCAGGCTCCCCGCTGAGCAGGGAGCCTGATGCTATGTGATGAGATGAAATGCGATGCGGACTAGATCCCAGGACCCTGGGATCATGACCTGAGCCAAAGGCAGATGCTTAACTGACTGAGCCACCCATGCGTCCCTCAAATAATTAATTTCTAAATGACTCAGTGCTTACTTTCAGTGAATATATTTGATCCCAGGTGGCAGCTTAATTGGTTCAAATGTAGCAATCAACATAGACCATAGATTGTGATATAACTATTAATCAAATAGTCTAAATAAAAAGAGTGAGACGTATAAGTTGTAAAAGAATAATAACTAGTCTAGTATCGCATTTTACTAAGGAAGAAACCTGGTAAGTGATGGACTTTAGAACACTTACTTAGCAAGGCACCTATCTTTTCCCCCTTCCAAAGAATAGAGTCAACATTTAAAAAGTAAGAACAGCTTCCATTTCATACTAACTCTTTCTCGATGTAAAACTATCTCTATATGTTGCAAATTTGGCCTTGGAAGACAGCGCATAATTTTTTGAGAAAAATCAATGGGTAATCTTCTAGGGAAACTTACACATTTAGTCACTTAATTCTAAACCAAACTCATCAACAGGAGAATCATGTGTTTGGGGTAACTATGAAGGATTTTTTCTGTGGTAATAGACTATGTATTTAAAAGTAGTCTATAGAGAAGTCACTCATATTTTATCATAAATTAAATCTAAACGTGTTTTAAGTTTGTGACCTGGAGAGTTCAAACCCCATTCGTGTTTGTGAGCTATAAGTTGAGGACAAGATTCTATGACAACAGTTCACCACAGTCCAGCAGTATTTCCTGATTAGTAGTAAATATTGAGACACGACGGAGTGTACATCAGACTTAACAGTTGAGAGGCCCCGTCAGCTTTTCTAGAAGAATGCTCTTGGAGTGTGAGCAGTTCAGAGAAGCTAGAAAGGCACTGGACTGCTATCACATGACAACAAGGACAGATAGACCAAAGGCAGTTAACAGAAGAGGATAAGCAGGCGGCCGTCCACAACTTGCTTGCTCTTTTATGTAGAATCCTGAGCAGACCTGTCATTCTAGCACTTCTTACTGGAAGATCTAAGGGACCAATAAAATTTATAAAACTATAAAATGACACAATCTTTCATCTGACCTAAGTTTTAGGATAGAATTCTAAGTTGTATCAAAATCTATTCTCAATATGAAAAATATCTGTGAACTACTAGAAAAATAGGCAAAAACCAAACCAAACCAGACCAACAACAACCATGAAGAGGCACTTCACACAGCAGGATATCCAAAAAGCCAATAAGCATATGAAAAGGTGCTCAAGTTACCCAGGAGAAAAATGCAAATCAAAACCACAATAAGATACCCTACCAGAGTTGTTGAAATGAAACTCTCACCCACTGCTGATGGAAGTATAAATTGCTACAATCATTTTGGAAGGGTGTTGTACAGTATCTCCTAGAGCTGAATATATGTATACCCAATGAAAGAGCAATTGCACTCCCAGGTACACACCTGACAGAGCCCAAAGACAGGCATGAGAATGTTCTTAGCAGGACTATTTATATCAGCGAAAATCAAGAAATAACATAAATATCTAAGTACAAAGGGGGAAAAATACTGTATACTCAGAGCAGAGTACAAAATAACAAGAATGAACAAATTACAAATTCACACAATGTGGATACAAAGCATATGATCCCGTTTTTAAAAAGAACAAAGCAAGACGGGTTGGTGCTGTCACAATGAGGGTATGTGTGGGATATGAGGTTATGAACAGGAGCAAGAGGGGCTCCTGTGTTTCTAACAATATCATCTGTTGATCTGTGTGTTGGTTACATAGGTAAGTTCACTTTATGAACATTCATCAAGCCACACGCTTGGGAATTGTGTACTTCCTTATATTTATGTGACTCTTCAATATAAAGTTTAAAATGAGGGAAGAAGCAAAAGAGTATAAAGAAAGTTTAAACAAAATAAAACAAAACCTCCCAGTTCAATGCTATCTCTACATCACACCGAGTACTTAAGTAAAACAGAGAGAGTTTTGCTGAGGCATGAATTTGTATATTTATAGTCTTTGTTCCTGATTTTCAAAGTGGAAATAGTGTTTGGTATTTGTAGAAAGAGGATAGTAACAGGGTTAAAGAAGATCTTAGAGCAAAATGACAAAGATTGTAGATAGGGCTGCAGATCTGTTTAGAAGAGGAACATGTGATGAACCATATGGGCCTAAAATGAGAAAAAAAATCAATTACACTTTTCAGCACAGACAGGCATGGGGGCAGGGGCCCAGACACCACTACGAGGACGGCATCCCAGCAGGATATAATAACTCATCACCAAAGAATAATTTTAAAAAATTATTCTCAAAAGCCTCCCTTTTATTGACTTTAAAACAAATACAGAGGAGACATGGAGTTCATTTTTAGGAAATATTAAATATTTCGACAACATAGTACCCAGAGTTGCTAACTTTCCTTACCTCATTCCATGAATGAATATATTTATTTCTTACTCTGAGCAGATCGTGTCTTTTTATGTTTAGAGGACAGAAGCGAATGGGGATCAGTGACCGAAGAGGTTAACAGGACAGAGAGTAACAGGCCGCGTCCAGTTCCCAGCAAGTGAGGAGCAAACAGTGTCTAAGAAGTGATGAAGACCCGGGCCTTAGTAGAGGCAAAGCCACTGCCACAGGTTGCCATGGTAGCACAGGACCCAGGAGCTCCCAGCCACGCCTTCCTCCGCCCTGAGAGGCTGTCTCGGAGATCTCTGCACGCACCCTGTCCTTCCTTTACTGGTATCTGCACATTCAAACGTGGCGCATCATCATCATGATTTAAGCAGTTGCCGGATGGCAGATCACAATGAATTTTAAAAGATCCTTTTTCTTTTTTCTTCTCCTTTGGGCCGTGGGGAATACTAAGGGAAAGATAGGAAAATACGCCTTTTTTTTTTTTTTTTTTTTTAACCCAGTGATAAAATACACTTTGAATTAAATAAAGCCCAGTGCATGGTTTACCAAACATCAGCTTAAGAACTCCTTGGGCTAACGGTATTAATAAGAAATAATAAGAGGACTGATGATAAGTTTCTTAGTTGTGTCTTATATTTATAGCCTTGAAGTTCTTGAGATTGAGTTATTGGCTTGTCAGGACTAAAATACAAGATGCTATTAACATTTTTAATGCTAAATCTAAACAGTATTTATTGGTTCATCTTTCAATATGGATATGTTGGTAAATGAGGATTTTGTTTTTATTTGCATATCATATTAGCACTTTTCTGCTGCATAAGTGTTTTAATGGGAAAAGTATGTGCATATAATTTAACAGGCCTAATCATATTTCAAATAAAAAAAAAAAAGCCAGAATCTTTTAACCTTGAGGCTGTTATAATGGACTAGGTGAAAGTAAATAAAATTGATACATGATGTAAATGGTGATGCACTTTTTTTTTTTCTACTATATTTCAATATTCCCTTATTTCATTATTCCTCTAGAAATCGGGATTAGACAGCTCTTCTGACTAATTAACCAAAGGAGGTTTGACTAATAGAAGGAGATTGCAAGCATGATTAGTTAAATGATGATGTACATAGCACTTAATGATCATTATCATTTATTCTAATATCAGTGGTAATAAATGGTGAAACTGTTTAAGCCAAATGCTGTCACATCACAATAATGTACATCATGGCTAATGCTAATAATTTCTAATTTACTTGGGAATCAATGGGACACGTAGCTTTCTTAATCCATGTCAATGCTTTCTTCAATAAATTTATAGACCCTTTTAAAGTAAAAAATATTTAATATTTATCTTTTTACCTAGACTACATAACAGGTAGTCATACCACCATTTCCCTCCAAGGCACAATTAGTTCCAGTGTAACGTATGAAGACACTTATTTACAAAGATCCGATGGCTATAATCAATGCTACTGTTTCAAAATACTGATCTCATCCCAGTCTCTTGCTTTCTACAGATTCACTGGGTCCAGGTTAGCCCTCAGGTTCTTACACAGCACTGGAAGGCTACCTTTGTTCTAAGAAACAAACTAGAGTGGTACTTGATTTTCTATGTTACTCATTTCCATCACTGTTTTCTCTCACATTAAGAATTACAAGGGAAAGAAGATTCAGATATGCGTTACAAAATGGCTGGCCAATGTTATCTCCAGAACACACACACAAAGGTGGGGAGAGTGTCCATTTTATGTGGAGAGACACATTCATTATCTTGAGCTAGAGGCACTAGACTACTGACTTTTCATCATACTCTATTACTCTTTAGGAATGCACTTTCAATTCTGGATCACATAAAAATGAAAAGCTGAGAGCTAGGACAGACAGAAGTTCCCTTTAGGTTCATACACAGTATTGGAAGAAGAAAAAGGAAAAAGGAAAAATACAGTTGCAGTCAGCGTCTTTTAGGAGAAAAGGATATTAGGTAACTAATGAATGAAAGAAGAGATTTGGCTTCTGCTTGTATTTTAATGGGGACAAACTAAGTTACTCTTGGAGATGTCTTCCTATCTCGACTGCCTGCCTGTTGCCCATTAAGACCTTTAATATTTCTAATTTTAATTTTAAGGTTAATGGTTATTTTATAAAGAAATGCAAAAGGCCTCCAATAAAACAGCAATTCCTTGTCTCTGACTCTGCCTTATTCATGTTTCTCTTGCTATCTCTTGATTAATCAGTTTTAGACATTATTTACTGATTTCCTAGTATGATAGACCAAAGCTTAACTTCCTTACAGCTTGGTTGTCTCAAAAGGGCTGCTCACAACAAGGCTTCTCCTAGAACCAAGAGAGAGGTAGGGAGACAGAGCAACCAAGATGGAAGCCACAGTATCTTTCATGACCTAATCTCAGATGTGACATACCATCAGTTTTGCTGTATTCAATTGGTTACAGACTAACTCTGGAAAATGTTTCTGGAGGTGGTACAGATTACATAAGGATACGAACACCAGGAGGCAGTAATCATTGGGGCCACCTTGGAGTCTGGCTACGACAGAGTTTATATTATTGTGACTGTAAAATTGCACACAAGGCTATGTCAAATTCAAGTAGTATACTATGATTATATATCCCTATTTTCCCCCGGCGTTAAAATTGCCTCTTTTTTTTTTTTCTTAGCACCTACCACTCTTCCCATACTTGTCCCCAAAGTTTTATAATACCATTGTACACAAATATACAATTATACAATTATAATTGTATACACTAATTCAATTGTACACATGGCCAAACAGATCAGATTATCTTAAGTTCTATATTTTTCTCCTGATCTTCCCCTAGTTTTTGCTTCTCCAAATATGTTACTATTTTCTTTCTGCTACTATATTTTTCATATCTGAAAGATCTTTTTGTTTTTAAATCTTTTTTTATAGATACATCTTTTATATTTCAATGATCAAAAGAAGAGGATGATATATACATTATTATGATTTAATATAGATTACTTATGATGCTATTACCTACATTTTCTCTGTCTACTAAGAGTTTCTTTTTTCTTTTTTTTTTTCCCTTCTTTTTTCAAGTTGAATGCTTTCCTCAAATGTCAGCTGATGAATTCTTGGCTCAAATTAATATTTAAGAACAAACACTTTGAATGAGTGAATAGGTTTGTTAACTAGTGAGTTTTTCCATGGGATGTTCTTGTAGTAAGCTAGTGTTTTTTGAGGGAAGGGAGCCGAAATGCCAGTATCTGAAGGCCTTTTCTCTGGACTGTTCATTATCTATAGAGGAATATTCAGACATCTAGTTAGAATATAAGCTTCGCTCCTATGTAGTAAAGACTAGGTGGTGAGACGGGGTCAGAAGAGGATTTTGCCAATCATTTCTCCTCTTTTCTCCCAAAGACCTTCCTCTACGTTCATGTAATCCCTGTTTTCGGTGGAGTACCTCAGCTCTGGCTTGTATTCTAATTCTAGAGCTTCTAGCACAATTTTTCCAAACAGCATACTTTTCATCTCCTGGAGGTGTGGAGGAAAGGCTGGGGCGGGGGGTGGCGGGGTAAGCGCAGCACAGTGGTTACAAGTCTGGATTTGGAGCCACCGTGCCTAGCTGGAGGCTGAACTGCTCCCTTAAGATCCTTGCATTTTCAGCTCTATGCCTCCTTCCTCCCAGTCTGTGGTTCCGGAACCCTTATGAGGAGCTGTGAGGAGTAGATCAGTCTGTTTCTCATCGGGGCCCCCTATAGTTGGGGGTTGAATTGTGTCACCCCAAATTTATGTTGAAGTCCTAACACCTGGCATCTGTGAATGTGATCTTTGCAGATGTAAACAAGTTAAGATGAACTCAAACTTGATTAGTGTGGCTCTAACAAAATGATTAATGTCCTTCTAAGAAGGCCATGTGAAGACACAGAGACAGAAAGGGAGAAAGCCATGTGAACACGGAGGCAGAGATTCGAGTGACCCAGCTGCAAGCCAAGGAACATCAAGGGCTGCTGGCTACCACCTGAAGCATGGAGGAGAAAGAGGACAGATTCTCCCCCAGAGCTTCCAGAAAGAACCAACCTTGCCAACACCTTCAGATTTCAAGCTTCCAGATTTGTGACAGAGTAATTTTCTGTTGCTTTAAGCGCCCCCCGCCCTTTCGTGGTAATTTGTCGTGATGGCCTTGGAAATGAATACACCTGGATTCCAGCTTTCTCTCCCTGCATCATTTTCTTCTCTATTGTCATTATGTGTTGTTCCAGGTGAAAGATGTCTTGGTTTCAGAGGACTGGAGATTGGTTTTTATTACTCTTTCTCTCAGTGGCTCTGTGGTGACTCCCAAGGGGAAAAGGGGGTTAAAACATCTTTACTATCCTATTTTAAAACTAAAAATCTCTATAGTTTTTTAATTTTTCCTTTTTTTTCCCTTCTAAACTAGTTCATACCAATTAATGCACTTTAAGTGCAATATAGGAACTATTCATAGAAAGAAAATTAATCTCAATCTCTAATTAGTACACCCATTCTGCACACTACTGTCACTTTGCTCACGAATTTCTAATAACTTTCTAGTGACAAATGCATCACAGAAGGTAGGTGGAGAAGGGGAAAGAATGAGGAGGAACTGACATTGAAGTTACTGAACATCTATTCCAGTTGAGGTACTGTAGTACTTTCCCATATTTTTACTAAATCTTCCTAATAGTTTATGAAACGTGTAATTCCTCTATTTTACAACGGAGGAAGAGGACATTCAAAGGTTAAATAACCTGCTATCATCACCCTTTTAACAAGTCAAGAAGTCAAACCAACACCTGTCTGTCTCTAAATCCCAAGCCTGACTCCACACTGTCTTTCAAGGTCTGACTGCTTGGCTAGATCATTTAAGCCTTCTATAAACAAAATTCAAAAATCTGGCTAGTTTTATGCTTTCACAAATAGTCAGTGAATAAGAACAACTACTGCTCTTTTTTTTTTTTTTTTAAAGATTTTATTTATTTATTTGACAGAGAGAGACACAGCGAGAGAGGGAACACAAGCAGGGGGAGTGGGAGAGGGAGAAGCAGGCTCCCCGCAGAGCAGGGAGCCCGATGCGGGACTCGATCCCAGGACCCCGGGATCATGACCTGAGCTGAAGGCAGTCGCTTAACCAACTGAGCCACCCAGGCGCCCACTACTGCTCTTTTTTAAGGTAACTACTATGTGCCTGGCGGGCACTTTGCAAAAAGATTCATTTTTAATACAACTGTCTTGAAAAATGGTTTCTGTATCTGCCTATTCCAAACTGACCTTTGATGAGGACAAATAAAATATAAAAATAAATCTAATGGTACCTTAGCAATACCTAGGTGAGCACCAAGGGTTGTTTTCATAGGCAAGGATCTCAGACATGTAATATAGTGGACACATGCCAGGAAGGAGACCAGCTATGTGAGGGTTGCCGCTCTCCACACCCGTTAGAATGCCTGCCTCATACATAACACAGCACCCCGACAATGCTGAAACACACATCATGTAAGATGTCCCAACAGAGTTTCCGTTACCTTCCTAAATAACCACCACACTATTTTAAAATATGAAATATCTTCTCCTCTTAAAAAATGGGAGGACTCCGCTTGACTGGTGCTCGAAGCATGCTCAGACTGCCTTCCGCCACACTGAGCACTATGCTTACATCTGGAGAGGAACTTTCAGAACCTTTAGGTTATTGGGAAACTAACCGCCCTTTGTCACAGGGCCTGAGAAGCAACCTGGCCCTTTTTCTTCTCCCTAGACTTTACAGACTGCTATCATTACATAAGTCATAGTCTCCCTGTTCAGCTGGACCATCGATGCAAATATGGTTTTGTCTCCCTGAGCAGTTACCTCTCACAGTTCAGGTAGGACATGCACATATCACGCTTGTCTCTCTTTCCACTCACAGACTTTCAGGAGGACACCTTTTATCTTAGTTCCCAGGAAAACATGTCATCAGGTGAGACCTCCAGATTCCCCCTTAGGCAGTATTTGTATCCACTTCTCTCTGTACATCCTTCCTTTTCACTGACCAGGTTCCCCACACCTGTGCTCCCCTGATGCCATCCCCCAAGAACCTCGCTCTAACCCCTGCCCCACTATTCACCCCTCCCCTCCAGGAGCTCCTTTCTCTCAGTGGCTTCAGAATACAAAGACAGTAAAGCCAATGCCACACAAAAGGCAAAGAAACACAAGCTACTCGTTACACCATGATTTGCTCTAGTTCCAGCTATTTCAAGCTATTTCTCCTCTCTTTCTTCTTTCACATTCAAGGCATTTAGAAAGAGGAGCCTAAACCCCTCCAACCAATGCTGTCTGCCTTCAGTTTCTACTATTCCATTGAAACTTCTCTTCCTGAGGTGAATAATGGCACTCGTGTTCTCAAGCCAATTTGTGTCCGGGTGCTCCCCTATCCTTTTTTGCCTGGCCTTCCTAAAACCTATGGTTTGCTGACTGCTTTTTCCCAGGCTCCTCTTTCCCTTGCCTGCTCCTTCCAAGTTGCATAGCCCAGATGAGCCCTGCACACCACCCTGCCCAGAAGACCCAGTAAGACTAATGACTGGATCCGAGGCACAAATGATGCCTTCTCCTTTTATCCTGGGGGAAGCTTCCCAGTAGCACCATTTCATTGAATCATAACCATTTATCTTAAACAATTTATTTGTCATTATGACTGTAGATCTGCCAACCATTTGACATGTTTTCCACATTTGTGATTATGTCAATGCAACGTTAGTTCTCAAGTGACAAAGTGACAGTACAAGTGGCTTCCCTTTAAGTACATGTAAAAATATAACATGTGGAAAAAGAGAAAAGTAAAGTAATCAACAATACACAAGCCAGTAATCAAACAACACAATCAATAATTCTTCTTTAATCTTTCTGGGGGGTTGCGGGGTGAAATTTGATTAAATCAAGAGATCCTGTCGCCAGGAAAGAAAATACGCCCAAACACAAAATCTAAAACTAAAGGACAGAGTTCAAGGAGCTTCTAAAGTCTATCCACTGACTCCTTCTAAGCCTGTACTACGAGGAAAGGGAGAAATTTAGAGTGGGCCAGAAATTTTGAAATATCATGTAATTATAGTCCACTATGGCACACAAACAGAACAAAAGACATATTAATCACAGCAACTATTTCAGGGAGGTCAAGGACATTACTTTCCTTATGCAGTAGTCCTTTATCCCTTTTCGCTCAATTTAGTTCCAGCCTTCAGCACACATTTGTGGATGCTCATTAAATGAAAGGCGTTTGCTATTTCTTGCATAAATGTCCTTTTGAAACAACTTGAAGTCCTTAGTGCTTGAGGATTTTTTTAACCTGTTCGTGCTTAAGACCGTATATGATAATGACTAAGCCAGAAGGTTGTCCCTGCCTTGACTATAAATTAGAAAGGCCTTTCCCTTCTGCCCACCGGGCATCCTTGCCTAGGCAGGAGCCCTGCTGAGTCCATTCTTCCTTTTGCTTGACTACATAGTAAATAGGAGAGACTGCGATTTGAATAAAATGTGAAATCACCCAAACTGTTTTACACTCCTGGCCTAGAAAAATCTCCTTAAAAAAAATATTTAAGTCTTTTTTGACAGCTACAGGTAGCATTTGATTCTGCTTGAAAGCTCCAGTGTAAGGTGTCAAAAACAATTAGTATTTTAATAGCTCTCTTTCTTTCTTAGGTATTTAGCAGCAGAAGTTCATCGGAAAGAGAACAAAAAAAATTCTGAAGAACGTGAGCCAATGACATTTGGCAAAATCATATAATCTTACTTTATTATTCCCTAGGCTCTTTTCTACTTTAAATTAGTATACAGTTCAAAGAAATAAAAATGGTAGTTGTCAACATTCACTTTGATAGATAAGGTTTTCTAGGCAAGGAGTGGTTTGGTGTTTTCCTCACTGTTTTCAAACAAGCCTTAAGGCAGCTAATGTTCAGTAGACGCTATTGAAAACCTTACTAATTTCATAATTCTGCCTCAAGACAAATTCTTGTTGTTTGGGGGAAGGTAGGTCAAGAAATAAAGAGGACCCAAGACTGAGTGGATTAGGGAGAGCAGGGTGGTTATGTGTGAAGTTTTGATAGATCAACAACGGAAGCCTGTCTTGTGTTGCGTCCCTTATTTTGTGAGAAATATGCTAATTCAAAGATATCTAACTAGCTTCACATTTAATTCTGA
The DNA here is from genome assembly GCF_002201575.2 of Neomonachus schauinslandi. Classification (NCBI taxonomy): domain Eukaryota; kingdom Metazoa; phylum Chordata; class Mammalia; order Carnivora; family Phocidae; genus Neomonachus; species Neomonachus schauinslandi. Next base: position 45,441,423 of record NC_058405.1, on the reverse strand, counting down.
CTTCAAATCTTAGAGTAGCAGAGCAGCTGTGCCTGGCGGCAATACAATCTTATTTCTATAAAAATCTCTCAAAGCTCCATATATAAGTGGAAGAGTAAAAATAGATAATCAAATCCAAATTAAGGCTATTAAGAATTGATTTAGTGTAAAGATAATATAGCAAGATTTTGTTTAGGTTATGGATGTTCACTAAAAATGTGTAATACTTGTTTGCCTAAAATTTTGATTATGTTTTATCTTATTTTGTCACAGTTAAATAGTTTTATCATTAGGGGTTTTAATTGCGTATAGTTTATAGAATTCTTTCTGATTACTCTATATCCATTTAACTGAGAAAAAAAAAAACCCACTGTAGTATTTAATGAAAAGAGAACCTTCTAATGAAGATGCAATCAAATTGCAGGCAGATGTACCACAAGGTGTGGCTACACCGTTCATATTTGCGAAACCTTTGTTGGGAACACATAAGCGTCTACATAGTGTGCAGAGGAAGAGATGTCCTGGAAGAGCGTAGGAAGTAAGGTATCCTAAAAAGCACTAGTCACTCAGTGGTATACCACCGAGTTGTAGAAACAAACAAACAAACAAAAGAGAGAAAATGAGGAAACCAAGTCCTTGAAAGTCTCCTTTCCACCTTCTTAATGTTGGCTCGACTATCTTGCATTCTCCCTGATTTCTTCATCTTTCTTCTGCCTCTTGTTCATTCACTTCGTTACCCACCTGTGTCCATTCCTGAGGTGTAGCCCTTGATTTGCTATCCTCTAGATTTAAAGATTTTCCTTTAGAGAACTCATTAGCTTAAGTAGCATTAGCAATTCTCTGTGGGGGTCTCTTAACCCACAGCTCTAGACCTGGCTTCTTCCCTCAAACTTTAAAAAGCTCTTTTATTCACTCCCCATCCCTTGCGGCCAATCCATGTCGACATCTAGGGTGGCTATGAAGTCCTTTTGATTCTTTCCACTTTCCTACTTTGTCACTTCAGTTCCAGAAAATCTGCTCAGACCTGTCATTTTCCTGCTTAAAAACCTCAACAGTCCAATTTCTTGGTCTCCATGTTTCTTTCCTATGTGGTCCTTTATTTTTAACCAGACCATTTGATTCACTAACACCTAAGTATGGTACAATCTTTATAAAAACACATTAATAAATACTTTGATTATCTTGACTTAAAAGGAAATCTTACTATTTTCCACAGAGTATAGAAAATCTTCAGATTTGGAATGCACTATGTTGAGTAAAGACACAAGATAATGCCCTGTACTCATTAGCAGAAGTTTTCCTTTGTTTTATTTACTGTTGTTAAACTCTGCTTGATTAAGCAAGGGAAAGAAATCTAATTAATAAGCAACCTTCCACTTCTAAAGAGTGAATAATCCAATCAAGATTGAACCGCATCCTCCCTATTTGATATAACACCTTTTGAAGCACAGACCACTGATGATCAAATAGCTCCTTCTGATGACAGATAACATTTTAGGGAGGAGATGAGAGGGGGTTAACAGTGTTCACAGCTGGAACTTTAGCAATTAGCATATTAAATCCCACTTATTTGGGTGACATCCAGCGACCTGATTTTGCTCGGTATAGTACATTAATTGTTCCATTCAAACCTAAACATAACCATGTCTGTTCATTCAACACGTTCTTACTATACACCCATGTGCTGGGCACCAGTGCAGCTAAGTGCTGAGGTTACAGCAGTATATGAATCAGGTATCTTTGATCCCTTTGTCCCCACCTTGATGGGACCCATGACTAGGGGGCAGACACTGAATATTTTATAGGAAATGACTACTGCAAAATGGGAAAGCCACTGGGCTTATTAGGACATACAGTTTTACAGACCGGGGTCCACTGGAGATGCTCTGAGAAAGTGTACACATGCTGTTGCTCTTCCTTGGCTCACCCTTGCCCTTGGCCTTTTGGCCTCACTTCTACCCACTCCTCAAAACTCAGCCTGGATTTCAGGGTCCTTCTAGAAGTCAAGTCTGGATTGTCCTCATAAGGTCTGGATTCGTCTTCCACACCTGCAGGTGTTCCCAAAACTGTGTGTGTTGCCTCTATCCTGGCATTAACCAAATGTATGGGAATTGTTACTCCTCTGTCCCAACTAGATGATGAACACTTAGGGAGTATCTCTATATTTTAAGTGCCTAGCAAGTGCTTCATAAATTTGGCTAAATTAATGAAGGAATAAAGGTTTAGGGAGGAAAAATACTGGGCATTTAATTTCTGCTGAGGCTGTAAAAGGCAAAGCAAAAGATAAAACAACCAATAGTTTTAACCAAAGTATTTTTGGCAGAGGTTTGGAGCACAGCATAAGGGCTGGATTACAGAACATGTATAATTTCTGTGCTTCTGAAGCCCATAGCAGTTAGAACGCTTGAGGTCATCTTTTGCCAAAATATATACTCGGACATTTTAGCTCCAAGGTCTGAGGATACTCTACCAGGATCTTCTAATTCTGAAATAAAAGATAATCTATGTTTGCAACTACATTTGTATCTACAGGTATAATCTAAATCTGTACTTATAATCTATACAATCTATATGTTCCATGGTTGGCTAAAATTAATATAGATGTTTTAATACAGAGTTTTTTATTTTTATTTTTTTTTTTAAAGATTTTATTTATTTGTCAGAGCGAGCGAGCAAGTGAGCCCAAGAGGCAGGTTGAGGGAGAAGCAGGCTCCCCGCTGAGCAAAGAGCCCGACACGGGACTCATCCCAGGACCCTGGGATCATGACCTGAGCAGAAGGCAGATACTTAACTGACCGAGCCACCCAGGCGTCCCTAATACAGAGTATATTAAAAGAAATAAAAAGTGGTCATAATTCCAGAAGATGACATATTCTTGGAAAAGAGTGCTATCTAGTGGTTAAATCTGGGAACAAGAGATAAGATACACCACAGGCTAGAAAACCTCTGAGAGGATGTATCTCAGTAGGTCACCCTTATGTCAAGAAGAGGAAAAAAAAAAAGATACATAGATTGCTCATAGCACAAGGATGTGAAAAGGAATAGATGCTGATTCAAGCTGTGTATTCAGAGTACAACATGGCGGAGAGATTAAGAACTTGGAATCAGAAGTCAGCTCAAGTTCAAAACTTGGCACAGGACCATAAGCAAACTACCAGACCTGTTTAATCTTTAGTTATTTTCAACAATGAAATGGAGATAAAAATATTGACTATCTGACAGGATTATTGGGAAGATGAAATAGGATGATATGTATAAAAATTCTGCATGGTGCTTGGTATTTAGTAAGCCAAATAACTCAGTAGACACTAGATTATTATTAATACTTAAAATTATTATTTTACTTAGAATATAAGTTTAAAATAATTGTAGAAAATCTTGTAAGTCTTCAAAAAAAAAAAAGGTTAGGAGATAATATGAACCACTATAAGCATATAGAAAATGTCAGACATTAGTTTAAGTACATCAAAGCAGCTTAAAAAGTAAAATAGGTTCAAGTTACACTTCATTCACATAGTTCAGTTGAGTTGTAGGGTTAGCATTTTCAAAACAAAAGGCAATTTTTAGAAATAGCAAATTACAAAATACTCTGAAATATCATCTTTTCCTAATAATAATCATGATCCTTGTTTCAATGATAATATTTTCCTTAAACAAATTGTGTACTTTTGAACATCTAATCTAATAAATCTATCTTTATATACAGAGTTCTTCAAGATTAACTGGTCATTTGAATTTTTCCCCACTTGGTTAGAAATATAAAAGGAAAACACAACAGAAATACTGATAGAAAATAAGTGTCAAAAACACTGTAATCCACTACATTTATATTAGAAAAGAATTTGACCTTTATATCTCTTTTGGCTTGCTGTATAACCTATTAGTTTAATTATCACAATAGCCTTATAACTTCAGATAGTACATGTCAACCTGAGTAAAGACAGAAATGCAAGGTTCATTTGCTTTTATGCAGCGGACCAAAATACCACAATTTGTAAGTAATCATAGATGTGCTTTTGTAGACTGGACACTTTACTGACATTACAGTCAGAAAAGGACTGGGTTCCCCAAGGCCAGCGCACAAAATTATCTTAAATAATCTTCCTCTACATAATACCTAAATTAAGCATAGCATGGACATATGTATGCCATTATAATCATTTCATGATCACCGTGTTGGCTGTGGGTCTTAAATGACACACAATGGGGGCTGCATTATTTTATATATTTTGTTACTAATAAAAAATAATTCAAAGTACCCATGTGTAATAAAAAAAAGAAATGTGGGGCACCTGGGTGGCTCAGTTGGTTAAGCGACTGCCTTCGGCTCAGGTCATGATCCTGGAGTCCCGGGATCGAGTCCCACATCAGGCTCCCTGCTCGGCGGGGAGTCTGCTTCTCCCTCTGACCCTCCCCCCCTCATGCTCTCTCTCTCTCATTCTCTCTCTCTCTCAAATAAATTAATAAAATCTTAAAAAAAAAAAAAAGAAATGTGATGGGAATCAGAACTGCATTATGGTTATATTTGTGTCACTAACTAGCTCTGTACTCTTGGGAGGGTTTGCAGCTTCTCTGAATTTCCATTTATTCATCTACAAAACAAAATAATCTCTAGGTCCAGGATAGCTCCATTCTCTAACCTTTTGCCATTATTTACTATGTCACAATGACTCCAAATCATAAACCCAAAGTTAGGAAGTACTTAATTATCCACAATGAGTATCTGTGACATACTACCATTCCTCTTTTCTGCTGTTAAAGTAGGGAAAGGCTAAACAATAACAAAAACATACTGTTGAAAAGACTAGAAAGATCTATTTAAACATTTTACCTTGAGCAATAAACATCTACCCATCTATGAAGATTAATTACCCACATTCACTTCTTTTTCTTATTCACTTCATAGTGGTTTGTTTTGGCTACCCTAGAAATTTGACACAAATGTCTGTAGTTAGCCACACATTAACACTTCCAGAACTTAACTCCTCCATATCCAAAACTACCCTTGAATGAAAATCTGTCAAGTATTTTTCCATTTATAAATCTCACAAACTTTGATGACAATCTCATCCTGAATAAATGACAATGACAACTGATAAATTTACTTATGACTATGTAAGGTAAGCAGAACCCCATAATTCATAACAGTGAGAGAAAGGGAGCCAACGTAAATAGAACTTGGTCAGCATGAATTGGCACCCTGAAGAGAGGAGGGTGCCGTGCGGGCGCTGGTGAGAGATTTCTAGAAGCAGTCACTCTCAGATCAACATCAGAAACTCAGTTAACTCACCTTTTTAGTGATCCTAGTATATCCTTCCACGATAAGGGCACATGAAACTCATCTGTGTTAATGATTTTGCCAAAATGCTGGTCACAGTATTTCAAACTGCACTGGCAAATATGGTAGAGTAAAATAGTTTAACAGATTCACTATTTCAAGTCGTATCTTGATGTAAAGCAAATCCACTATGTGAAACATTACTTTGAGAGCAAACTGTTTTTGAAAGGATACATTGGGCAACACTGATCAAAAATGTCTGAGATAATTTCGAAAAATAATAATTTTAAAAATTCATCTGAGACCTGAAAGAAGAACCTTAGATACTACCTCAAGGCAATAGTATAAGCATGGAATATTATGAATATACAAGCTCAGGGCAATAGGTACATCCACACATTTCTACTCCTATAGTTATAACTAAACTTGAGAACCCTCACAGCAGCCTATTAAAATAATAGATCAACAGGATAAAAGTAGATAAGAAGAATGTGCAATTTATGAATACGGTTTATTACCATGGTTACAAACTTTCAGAACAGGCCTCTGAGACATGGGACTGAGACTTTGCCGAATATCTGTTAAAAAAAGAGAGAGAGACAAAATTAATACAGAGGTCTGTTCACCTCAACAAGTGTTAACAGTGGGATGCCTGGGTGGCTCAGTTGGTTAAGCGGCTGCCTTCAGCTCAGGTCATGATCCCAGCGTCCTGGGATCGAGTCCCACATCGGGCTCCTTGCTCGGCAGGGACCCTGCTTCTCCCTCTGCCTGCCTCTCCCCCTGCTTGTGTTCTGTCTCTCTCTCTCTGACAAATAAATAAATAAAATCTTAAAAAAAAAAAAAAGTGTTAACTGTTAGACTCTTTTCAAAGGTTAAATATGTCTCGACCCAAGCAATGCTTCAATACCCTGAAATACTTGAAGCAATGATGCTATGACTTTTACTTCCCATTTAGTTATGCTATTGTAAACTCCACTGGGATAAGGTGCATATGGTTCTTTAGATGAGACTTGTCACAGTAATCAGGATTTTCTAGGTTCAGTGCTTTGGTCTGTTAATGTGCTGACATCGGTCAGCTGGAATGCTTCTCTCTCTGACATCTGTCATGGCAAGGGAAGGATTAAGCAAACTCAGGAAACTTCTGAAGAGTTGTTGCCCAGAGCACTACATTCTTGACACATGACTTGAAAAGAATTAAAAGGAAAAAAGAAAACGGTTGTTCTTTGTGATAGTTCCCTAGAAAGTAACATGAAACAACTATAATGTTCACCTTTTGGTTTTGGTGTCCTTTTTCTTCTGTCGCGGAAGGCAGCCCCCGACTGCAAAGCCTCCAGCAGACTATCCATCACTCCTGTCTCATCACCCTCTGTGAAGAGAGATGCAGGGAATTCCATCAGCCCTCAGGGTTACCATAGCAATGTCAAAGCATACACAGAAACTGGTGATGGTGATGGTAGGGGGAAGAAAGATCAGATGCCAGGACTAAGCCAGCAATTTCAAAATAGGATAGGACTTTAACTCTCTCATAAATCAAATATCTTTTAATGAAATCGGGCTCATTAGTGCCTGTGTTACTGTCCACTAAAGAGGACCAGCTTCCATTGATTCACTTCACAGGACTGCTTTTATAGTCTGGTGGCCCAATAACTTTAAATAGAATGCGGTTCTAGTCATATCTGTGTCCCAGGTTATCATAAATCACATTTCCCTTGTAGAAATGGGTTATTTTCAAAGCATCAGCTGCTATTCTAAAATCGACCAGGTGTGGGAGAATGTTTTCGTTGCTGTTACTGAGACTCTGCTGCCTAAACTTTTTGCACAAAATTTTATTTCCAGGTTAACTATTGTGAACATGCTCCCAACAACTGATCTTTCATATCAGAAGATAATCGTCCCCTGATTTTGGTGACACAGAACAATCACTACAAACTTTCATAGAATGTATGAAAAGTTTGTCTTCTGTAATGAAAAAATAAACCAAAAGAGGCTCTCAAGTACCTAAAGTATTTTTCATCCCATTATGATTAGTTTAAATTGATATTCTGTATATATTTAGTGGAGGCTGTGGTATAGAGCCAATCCTTTCTCCAAAGAACAGATTATCTTGTAATATTCATAGTTATTTATAGTTGTCAATGCTAAATATTATTCAAAGGGGGGGGAGCTTCAAACTACTGGCCCAAGCCCAAATTCAAGGAAATACACTTTTTTGTCCCTCAGAAAGAGGTTATTTGTAGGATTCTCTATGAAATTGTATGGCTGTCATAGTTACATCTAAAGTAATAGAAAACTACTTCCTCTGGATTTTTTATTTCTTTTTATTGAGACGCAATCCCTTGATTGGGAACAGATGACAAATGAATGCAGTAAAGTACAGATAGCAAACTCATTTACAGTTTATAAACAGATATATAAATATAAATATGTATCGGCCTCTTTCCATCTGGTTCTATCTCATATTTTTAGAAAAGTACTAAACTTTGTAGGTGTAATTAAAAAAAAAAGGTGGGTGACAGGTAGAGTATCTGAAGGTTAACTTACAGATAAATTTAATTCTAAAGTGGCTTGAAGGCTATTTTAATTAAAATACACTAAAAATTTCAGACCCCTTAATTAGTAACTAAATATCTTTGAAAATTTACACTCAAACTTAACTTTAAAAAAAAAACCAAAACTGTGAGTAATGCCAGATATTCAAGGTTGAGGATATATTTCATTAGTAAAAGGCAACATTTTAAAAATCTACAACTTTAAAAAAGCAAGCACGAGATTAATGGCATACACTTTAAGGGAATAAAAACAAAAACAAAACCAAAGAACTACAAAGAAAATTTGGACTTTCGTTATTAAGTTTACTGTTGATAGTGGTATTGACATAGTGAATCTGAAACCATTATGTGTGTATTATAAGGTTGAGCAGACGGGTAAACTCGCTATTGGAAAGGAAATACAAATATGGAATAGGAGGAGAGAAAGAACCATAAAGTGTTGCATTTCATTTACAAGGGTTTTAAAAAAAAACAAAAAACCAAAACACTTTTCCTAGCTTTCCAAAATAACCCAGAAGTAATGACTGTGGCAGCAGTGAGCACGCCGGTCTCCAGATCCTGGTTTCTAAATACCATTACTAATGTGAACTAGAATACTTAGAGAAATATCTGATTATGGGGCTGAGACCAAGAAAGTGTGAAAAAAGCCAGGAATGTATTGATGTACCAGAAGATTAGAAAGTACTCACAGAAGGCAGGGATGTGTCAAAAGGGCAGAGGGGAGCTAGATTGAAGGACAGTCTTGGCCAAATTTAGGGGGATTTGAGCACTAAATGAATAATAATAGGGATGGATTATTACACATTGGGAGTAAAAAACACTTATGCATCCATACTGATACTAAAAAATTAAAAATAAATATGGGGTGGGCGCCTGGGTGGCTCAGTTGGTTGAGCGACTGCCTTCGGCTCAGGTCATGATCCCGGAGTCCCTGGATCGAGTCCCGCATCGGGCTCCCTGCTCGGCGGGGAGCCTGCTTCTCCCTCTGACCCTCCCCCCTCTCATGTGCTCTCTCTCTCTCTCATTCTCTCTGTCTCAAATAAATAAATAAAATCTTTAATTAATTAATAAATAAATAAATAAATAAATAAATAAATAAGGGGTAAGGGAAAGCTCTTTATAGAAGAATGCCAACCAATAGGTGTCAAAGATATGGGGGAAATACACAATTTACTATATTACAATTCACATAGTAAGAATTGATTGAGGCAGGAATCATCAATGGGTGCAGAAACTACTGGGTATTAGGCTGTCAGGGAACAGCATTTGGAGAAATCTGGCAGATGTCACCTTACCTAAAGAATCCAATCTGACATCCTATGTCACAGTAATGGTACACAACGGACAAGCACCTTCTGAAAGGGTGCACTGAGACAGACCCAACCTGTGTAGTCCTTTGCACAAAAATATTTATCCTGAATCTAAATGTGAGGAAACTATAATAGAAATCCAAAGTAAGGAACATCCTGTAAAGTGACTGGCTTGCGTTCTTAAAGGCCATCAATTATGAAAGACAAGAGAGAGAGGGAGGAATGAAGGGGAAGAAAGAAAAGATTAGGGAGATTCAAGAGGTAGGACAACCAACTGTAAAACACAAGCGTTGATTAGCTCTTGGACTGTATCATATAAATGCTATTGTTGGGATAACTGGGGAAATTTTAAAATGGACTAGGTATTACATAATTATATTATGCCACTGTTAAGTTACCTGAAGATGATAATTATGGTATCATTTGGTAGGTTCATTCCATTGTTGTCAGGAGATAGATGCTGACACACTTAGGCTCACTAAACAACTTATGCCCCCATCTCATGTTCTCCGTTTCATGCCCTTGAACACGCTGCCTTCTTTACACAGAACATCCTTCCCTTTTCTTCGCCAAGCTAACTCCTCCTCCAAGACAGAAAGGAGAATCCTGCCCTGAACTATGTGAGCTGAACCGGGTACCCCTCTGTGTCCTAATGGCATGGGGTAGCCACAGCAATAAATCCTTTACAATATCATTTACTTGACAGTTTCTGCCACTAGACTGAGTTCACTGAGGACAGAGATCACGGCTTTCATTTATCCTTAATACCTAGCAAAATGCCAGTATCACACAGAAAGTGTTCATTATTAACTGCTGACTAACCAGTGAGGCACTCACATGGCCAATAGGAAGGAGCAATCGTGCAGGAGAAGGAAGGCCACAGGCGGGACAGGGGTCAGGGAAACGGTGGGAGCGCGTTCCCACCACCACCGTAAACAGTGCAGCACTGTTTCTCTCTCTTCCCTTGTCTCACACAACCATTCGGTTGCCAAACCCTGTTCATGCACACTCCCCAGTATCTCAAGAATGGATCGATTGTTTCCTTTTCTGATTGAACCTGAAGTTCACTGTCGAGAATTGAATTACTTTTCACCTGAGATATCGCATGAGTTGCCAGGAGTCACACTGCGTCTAGTTAATCCCAAATTCAAATTCATCCCATACAGCACTGGTCTGCTCAAAAGCAGAGCCATGATCTTCAGTCTCCCAGTCACAAATTTCCATTATCTCTCACTTCCCGTAACATAAAGTCCCAACTCTCACTTGCCCCGACACTTGATTCCAATTGTGTTTCCAATCTTAGCTCTTCTAATTTCAAAACCTGTTCTTCAGCTAAAGGCAACTTTCTTCCCACGTCTTTTCTCTTCCATCCTTCCCTCTCCAGCTGGAACCTCTGCGCTCTTGTCTCCCAGAGCTGATGGCTTTTCTTGGCCTTCATTCCCACGTGCATAATGGGAAGAACATATTACGGAAGTAAGAAGACACGCGTTCTAGTCTGAGCTCTCAACTAACAACCTATGTGACACCGGACTCATTACAAAATCACTCCTGACAAGTGTAATAGAAAAAATACCTGTTTAGGGTTAATGAGAGGATCAAATTAGAAAATACAAATGAGAGCACTTGGTAAATTGCTGTGATATCAAAATGTAGGGAAATAAATTCATAAATGAACTCCATAGCACACTACAGGCAGTTTATGAAATATTTGATTATTATGTTTCAAGTATTGTTTCAGATACAATATAAATTAAATGACTTCTATAGTGTATTTTATTATGTCTTTGATTATCATCATTTCTAAGGGAAACTGATGAAGTACCTGTCAGAAGTAAGCCCTTTAAATAGTCTCTAAATAATCCAATGTGTAAGGTAAGACATATAATGGAGATGTTATTCCAAATGTTAAAAGTGCACTTAGAATATATTCATTCATCATATGTTTACTGAGGGCTTACTATGTGCCAGGACCACTACCAGGCACTAAAAATACCCAGGCCCCAAGAATTAATAAGACATGCTTTCTGATCTTAAGAAGCAGAACAGTGTGATAGGTATGGGAGGCATCCGTATGAAGTACTGGAGATAAAAGATTTCCTGGTGAATTATGATCTGACAAATAAGCAGGATTTAGCCATGGCAAAGACTAGAGAGAGAACAGCATCCCTGGCAGAAGGAGTATCAGGTACAAAAGCAAAAGATATGAATAAAAACAAAAGTGAGCTAGAGTCAAGTATTGAAATGATTTATATTTACATGATTCTAATACAAACTTAATTCATATTTACATCGCTTTCATACATTATTCCTCTACAAAGAGAAATAAAAATTAGCTATTTTTTAAATTGTAGACTAGAATTCAGTATCTCTAACTACAAGTCAGTTCATATTCAAAATATCTATAGTCTCTCTCCTGCTATGAACTCTTTTAAATCAAGAGACTAACTGTAATATTCAAAGCTTTGCTATATCTGAATAACACATCACCTTGTTTAATTAGTAAATGGTATTTACAAAAATTGTACGGTGTCAAGGGAAATGGAGGAGAGCGAGCTAAGGAGGAGATACCCCTAAAGCAGAATCAATAGGACATGCAGACAAGCAGAGGATGGCCTACTGATGAGTTAGACAAGTCTGAGGTCTCAGGGGCCTATGACAAAAGGAGTAGAAAATATGAAAATGTTTTAAAATAATATTCAGTTTGTTGGGGAACAAATGTTGAAGATAATGAGCTTCCTTTTGGACATATGAGTACAAGGTGCTAGCAGGGACCTCCTGATAACTTCTGAAAGTAAGCTGGAAATTCTGGCCTCAAGTTCAGACAACAATTTTGGTATTATTTTCAGAAGTCATTTCTATATTACAAAAGATACTCATTCAGCACTATGGGCCAGACCCTGAGAAAGGTCCTGGAAATACGAAGGCTGACTTTGTCCTTGCCTTATATGGTCCTCTGGAAGCACATATGACTGATTCAGGAGAGGTGCCATCTTGAGAACCAGAAGGAGAAAAAAGATAAGGCAGTGACATGGTAAGGTATTTTCTTTCCTTTGTTCTCCCAAGTCAAGGCACAACACGGAAAGTAGATATTAACTACAGATACAGAGAAGATCCTAAAAGGCTCGAGAACATTAAAAACAAACCAAACAGGTTGCATGCAAAGTGGAGAATCACAATGGAAATGGATTTCTCAAAAGCAACACTGAGCTCCAGAAGACAAGTTATGGATTTCAAATTCTGAAGAGAAATGATTTCCGATGAAGACATGGTTACACTCCCTCTAAGAGGAGGACAGAAAATGAGCATGCAAGTTTATGAACGCTCATTCTTAGAAAGCTACTGGAAGGTGTGCCTTGGCAAAAAAAGGTAAGAGGGTAAGAAAAACAAACATGGGCTCTCGGAGAGGGGAGGGGACAAAACAGCAAAGTGGCAAAAATATTGCCCAGGATGACACTTGTGTCCCAGGCCCAGAGCAGCCAGTTCAGATCACATGGGAGAAAGCTGGAGTGAAGGAGAGAACCGTGGCCAAGAAACTAAAAGCAAATCTGCTGTGTTGAGCCATTTACACAAATGACTGCTGCTGATTTCACAGACCTGAGAGTCTGGATAAAATTGTGACAGGTGTACACAAATACTGAGCAAATTAAAAAAAAAAATTGTTCATATAAACCTAGAAATGACACTGTTGCCCAACAGGAAAGAACCATGGAATACTAACTGGAGGGGTAAGGAATATTTCCACAGTTGCGATATTATAAACACTATTTTTTTGACTATCAATTGCGATACAATTGTAATGTGAGGACAGCAGGGGTGGAGAAGGGGTGAAGGAGGGGAGTCCAAGGTGGTGAGAAAGCAAAAGGAAACTAAATCTTCACTTCTCAGGAACTCGCTAATGCCTAAAATAAATTAACAATAGTCTAAGCATATTATTTAGAAATAGAGAAGAGGTAAATAAATACCAGAAAAAAAATCCTAAGAATTAAAAGTGGCTGCCTCCTACTGGGTATTTACCCCAAAGATACAAAAGTAGGGATCCGAAAGGGTACGTGCACCCCGATGTTTATAGCAGCAATGTCCACAATAGCCAAACTGTGGAAAGAGCCAAGATGTCCATCGACAGATGAATGGATAAAGAAGATGTGGTATATATATACAATGGAATATTATGCAGCCATCAAAAGGAATGAGATCTTGCCATTTGCTATGACGTGGATGGAACTGGAGGGTATTATGTTGAGCGAAATAAGTCAAACAGAGAAAGACATGTATCATATGACCTCACTGATATGAGGAATTCTTAATCGCAGGAAACAAACTGAGGGTTGCTGGAGTGGGGGGTGGGGTAGGAGGGATGGGGTGACTGGGTGATAGACACTGGGGAGGGTATGCGCTCTGGTAAGCGCTGTGAATTGTGTAAGACTGTTGAATCTCAGATCTGTACCTCTGAAACAAATAATGCAATATATATTAAGAGAAAAAAAAAAAGAAGAAGAAGAAGGTAGCGGGAGAGGAAGAATGAAGGGGGGTAAATAGGAGGGGTAGACGAACCATGAGAGACGATGGACTCTGAAAAACAAACTGAGGGTTCTAGAGGGGAGGGGGTGGGGGATGGGTTAGCCTGGTGATGGGTATTGAGGAGGGCACATTCTGCATGGAGCACTGGGTGTTATGCACAAACAATGAATCATGTAACACTACACCTAAAACTAATGATGTAATGTATGGGGATTAACATAAGAATTAAAAAAAAAAAGTGGCTGCCTCTGGGAAGTAGAAGGAAGTGGAAGGAAGTTGAGAGGAGTGAGGGGAAAATATATTTTATCATGCTAGGAGCTTAACATATTTCATCTAGGAATTTGCAGACATTATGTTGATAAAGTAATGACAACGAAAGACCTCATGACAGAAAAAGATGACCAGGTAGGTAGAGACGAAGGAAGAAGTTGATTTTTGACCTACTTGTGCTTTCCTCTGATAAGGGGAAGAGGAAAGGTAATAAATGGTACAACGCAACATGGTGAGTACTGTGATGGAGAGCTCCAGGGCAGGAAGGACAACTGGTATGGGGCACAAGGAAAAGGGACAGCAGTCCCAGAAGGCCTCCTGGATACCTAAGACTTAACAAAGAGCTGTCTGTCTGTCACGGCTTCCTGAAGGGGGAAGGCCCTGCTCGCACTCACAGAACAGGCTGGGGTTCCAGAGGGTCATGAAACACATGGGAGACCCAGATGTGCATGGGAGTGGAGAGCAGAGTGCCGGTGGGGCAGCGCTGGGAGGGGTTGAGGGCACAGGGAGGGGCCAGTGCCCCAAGCACTGAATAAGCTACAGGAATTTGGGGTTTATCTTTAAGGGAGCCATCAAATTATTTTAAGCTAGGACATAACATGGTTAAATTCCCCCTTTAGAAAGAACACTCTGAGAAGAGACAAGATGGAGGGCAAGGAAAAGGTGAGAGCAGGTCTGAGAATTTAAATCTAGGCAAAACGTGATGGCAGGCCCCAAGTAAGGAATGGAAGGTGGTGAAAATGCAAAAGAGAATGCACAGAAAAATCTTGGTGAGCACGGATGGAAGTATTAAAAAATAAAGTCGAGGTTAATTTCTAGGTATCCAGCTTGGCTAACTAGGTATGTACTGATATTATTCACCAAGTACTGAATTGTTCTTGTTTGGTGGTGGAAGGGGGCCAAGCCTAGAGAGGAACTCATGTCTGGATGTGTTGAGATGTTCAGGAGACATCCAACTGCAGGTGATTAAAGGTGTTTAGAAGGCTGATGGTTTCACAGGTTTAACAAGAGGAAGGAGAACTGGTTATACTAATAGGTTTAACTTAGAAGCATAGTGGTTGTATTTGAAGCTGTAGAAAAGGGCGTAAGCTTAGCACAGATGTAGAGGATCACACGTTTTGAACTCAAACGACTTGGATTGAAAAACGGGCTTTCCAATTAGCCACCAGTGTGACTCTGGGCAAATTATTTAACCTTGCTAACCCTCATTTTCTTTCCCCTCAACTTTAATGTGGAAATAAGAATAGTACCTGCCTCATGTTATTGGAGGATTAAAAGACATACATGGTGTGCAGTGCTCAGCAGGGTGCCTGGCACATAGTAAGAGCTTCACCTCAGTTGATCTCTGCTGTGGTAGTTGAGCTGGCAGAGCATGAGCTCTCTTAGGAAGATGTGTGCTGTGACAAGAGCGCTGAGGGTAAGCCACAAGGCAAACTAGCGTGTAAAGGGGAATTTAGGAAGTCATGAGTGTTTTCAGTCTCTGACCGTTTTCCATCGGGTTTACCGTGCACGCACTTTGAGAGCTCCCCTTTCTCACTGTCCCCTACAAAACTTCATTAACTCTCACCACATTTTATAGGGTTTCAGTAGCAGTAAAAGATGGAAAGATAACCACCTGGAACTGGGAGTGGGGCTACAGAAGAAAAGCTCAGTTTCTCCAAAGACGTGTTGAAAGTGTGCAGCTGATGCACAAATTTCATAGGCTCACAGTTTAACCCAACTCCTTCTAAAAGAAACAGTGACAGTTGCCCTTACAAAATTACATGAATTATTTTTCTATGCTGCTGGTTATAGACCTTCTGGGAACCAGATTGTATCTGCTTTACTTGGTAACCCAGTTCAGTCTTTAACCTAGAACAAAGCTCAAAATATGACTTAAACCAGACAGCTAAAAGACAGGAATAACTTAAAGTCTTTGAACTTGTCTTAATCTAGATGTGAAACTGAAAATTTGAGTCAAGGGAGTTAGAAAGCCAATTTTCACTGGGATTTAACTGATAAAATGATAATTGGAACAGTTCTCTTTTATACTGCAGTTAAGTACCTCAACCAAAGTAGAATTTTATGTTTAAAAAAACACAATATTTGAACCTATTTTTCTCCACTATTCTTCATTATTTGCACAACTTTAACTCAACATGTTTCCTGTTGTAAGTTAGAAGAAGAAAAATAGAATCTTCTACAAAGGAACAAGTTTTTACTTTTTTGTTGTTTTGTTTTTTTTAAATAGAACAGTTGATAACCTCTCTACTTCTGCTGACAATACCAAATATCTACTGGAGCTGTGACAGCTCTGTCTGCAATCACATGCTACTACCTATTTCTTGCTATCCTGAATATGCTTGGACCTGTGGCGATCATCTCATAACTCTGAGCACAGGCCATGGGGCCATGCGTATAGTTGCTCTGGATAAAATATAGACTATATTTTCAAAGCTTGAGTAAAAACATATTTCACAGGTACATGTGAATGTATAAACCATGATTATTGTACTATTTATTACATTGTATGCAAATGAGAATCTAAATAATTTCATGCCTTATAATAAATAAGGTTATAGTAAATAAAGTTAAAAATGTATTTGTAAAATAAAGTATTTTTCTCATATGAACTCTCCAGTCGCCAAAAAAAAACCCATACTGGATGTCATGCATAAAGTATGATTCTATTTTAATTATATAAACAACCGGGCAAAAAAGGTAATATAAATATATTGTGACAAATCATATTGCATTGTTATTAATTTTTAATTTCCCAATTCTTATGATTTAGATTCTGATGTAAGGAAATGATTCTGGCATCATAGTCATTTAGTTCAACTCATGAAGATATCCAATCTATCTTCTTCTGAAATCTTTTATTAGAGTTCATTTTTAAAACTAATGTAAACATGGCAAAATTACAGGAAAATAAGTTAGTTATGTGCTCACTTAATTCTCCTTTCAAATAAAAATGGCACACCATTTTTGGAATGTCAACATACTTAAGGCACAAGATTTACAAGTGACCATATAATCAATGAATGAGTTTGCTATTTCAAAATAATATAGCAAAAACTTATCTGGACTGTATTAAATAGACATCCCATATTAAAAAGCCAAAATTTCAATAAGAGTTTCCCAAAGGGTGTACCACAGAATGCTAGTCCCATGAGGAGCAGCGTGTGTGTGTGTGTGTGTGTGTGTGTGTGTGTGTGTGTGTGTTGTGGGGGGAGGGAGGGTGGTTCTGTGGTCAAATAAGCTTGGAAGAGAATGTGTAGCATATACTGCCCTTGGGAATTCATATCAAATACACACAAAAATTTAATTCATGATTTATGATAAATGTGGCATTTCAAATCAGTAGAGGATAAGAAAATGTTCAATAACCACTATGGTGACAATGTTTTATCTGGCTCCCACTCCTCTACTTACAGCAACATAAATTCTAAGTAGATAAAACATAACAACAAAAAATTAAATTGCCAAAGTACAGCAGACAGTATGTAAAAGTATATTTTTCATTACTCCTGGAATGGAAAGATCTTCTTGTGAAAAATCTAAATACCCAAATGTCATACAGATTTTACTAAATGTCTACAAACTGAAAGAATAGTAAGAACAAAGTTTACACAAACAATAAGAGGAGAAACTATAAAAAAAATTTAGAACACAGGTATTCCTTAAGACTCGTTCTCTTGAAATACAGAAATTATGACTCATAAAAATAAATCAATTAAAAAACAACAACAACAACAAAAAAACCAGGCAAATGCTATGCTCAGGAAACCCATCCTTAAAATAAATAAGCAAGGCTTTTATACAGAGAATATCATACTCAAACTCATTCATAATTAAGGCTATTCCAAATACATCAGTGAGAGATCATCTTTCACTTATCAGCATGGCAATAAAAAAATGAGGATAACGGGTATAGGCTGGAAAACAGGTCACCACACTTTGTTGGTAGAAATATAAAACTAATACAACCTCTTTAGAATGCAATTTAGTAATCTGTCAGAAATAAAACTGCACATACCACTTCATGAAATAATTTTTCTAAAAAAATTATCCTACTTATAACTCACATGTATGCAAGGCAATATGTAGAAGGACGCTCATTATAACATTGTTTATAATATCAGGAGATTGGAAACAACCTAAATGCCCATCAGCAAGAGACAGACTAAATAAACTGTGATAGTCACATATTAAAATATATTGAGAGGTGAAAATATAATGAAGCATATTTATTCATTTTAAAGATTTTATTTCTTTATTTGAGAGAGCGAGCGAGCGAGCAAGCACAAGCGGGGGGTAGTAGGGGAGCAGAGGGAGAGGGAGAAGCAGGCTCCCCATTGAGCAGGGGTGTCAAGCCTGGGTGACTGGGAAATTGGCCTCGATCCCAGGACCCCAGGATCACGACCTGAGCCGAAGGCAGACGCTTAACTGAGTGAACCACCCAGGTGCCCTGAAGCATATTTAAATTGTTCATGTGGACTACCTCCAAAATATACCAAGTGAAAAAAGTCAATCACTTATTTGATCAATAAGGACACTGGATATAGACCTTTCAATGGCCACTCACAGATATTAGCTATAAAGCGGAGGATATTTTCGGACTTCTTGCTTAGCAATTACTCTACCACATGGTGCTGAGAAAGACATTACTTAATCATTCTTCCAGTGCTAAATGTTTGTTAAAATGTCTCCCATGTAAGTACTCAAGTGCCCAACTCTGATTAGCTTGTTCACAGTGACCTATTCTAGCAATTACTGAAGAAAGCAAAATTTAAAAACCAGTATTGACTCTGGTTTAAAAAAATAATGTTGCCAAAGTTGTCCTTGTGTATTACGTAGGGACTTGGATGCTGAACAGATGCCTTCAGTTGCAAAAAACATAGAATGTCAAGGGAAAGATAATGTATCTATTTAAATATATATGTAGATGCGAAATGATAATGGCATTTAACAAGATGTGACTCACACACAGTGAACACCCATGACCCTTTAATCACAGGAACCCAGGTAGGAAAAGTTTAATTACATGACATAACATCACTACTTCTGAATAGAAGCTTCACTTGTTACCCCCAAGGGCTTCACTTTACTCTGAAGAAATAAGCCTGACAGTGTTTAAGCTTGGCAATTGCTTATTTTCTGATGAAAATATGCTATGATAGGTTTTAGACTCATTTAAATATTTTCTAGATGATTTTAATATTTCTTTAATGTTTTCTTAATATTTTCTCACTATATGAGTGAGGAATTTTGAAAAATATTTTTCAATGGCTTTGTTTCTCAAAGTTTTGAACAAAGAATGGAATGATTTCAGATACAGAAAATGAAAATGTTTAATTCGATACCCTGAATCAAAAATAAATAAATAAAAAGGGAAGGTAAACCAGGGGACAGCAGTAATTTCAGAGGAATTTCTTTCAGGAGAAGCTGGGATAAGTGGACTTGAGGCCATGAGGGGCCGCTCTCGGCGAGTGTACTTGGACACCGAGCGGTGCCCAGAGGGGCGCCAGTGGTCAAGTGCTGACAGCAACATATGGTGCACACAGGAAGAGGGGGAGAAAAGGTCGGGAAGAGAGACCCAGGGAGCTGGGATGCAAGGCTGAGAACTGCCATAGAATGGTTTTGAAAGGTGTGAAACAATCAAAATTGTACTTCACCATGATTAAAGCCGGCATAGTGTGAAGGTGTCAAGCCTGGGTGACTGGGAAATTGGTGGTATCATTAAACCAAAATGAGAACGTGAAAATCAGGTTTTATGTGGAACATGATAAGTTAGGTTTTAGATGAATTGATTTTGAGGTGCTGGCAGAATAGTTAAACTGCTTTGTCTAAGAAGTCGTTGGAAATATACTACTACAATTTCAAGTCAATCCCACACGGAAGCACTAAGGAATACGTGGCAGCCACTGAAACCAGCCCCAGCCCTTGTTCTCATGGGACTTACAGTCCAAGGGCAATTTCAACACAAAATTTGTGAATACCTGTATGATAAATGTCCCAAGACAGAAAGCAGAGTTCTATGAGACTGCTTACTGTAGAGACAGTGGATGAGAGGTATAACTATGGTTGCCCAGTGATGATTGCAGGGGTTATTCTTTGACACTCATATTTGCACTTAGATTTCTGAAGACAGGTTTTAATTGCACTTTAAAAGACTCTATGGAGGGGCGCCTGGGTGGCTCATTCGGTTAAGTGTCTGCCTTTGGCTCAGGTCATGATC
Source organism: Neomonachus schauinslandi (assembly GCF_002201575.2). NCBI lineage: Eukaryota > Metazoa > Chordata > Mammalia > Carnivora > Phocidae > Neomonachus > Neomonachus schauinslandi. The sequence goes on along the minus strand of NC_058405.1, from coordinate 45,421,299 downwards.
CCAGGGTCCTGGGATGGAGCCTCACATCTGGCTCCCGGCTCCAAAGGGAGCCTGTTTCTCCTTCCTCTGCCTGCCGCCACCCCTGCTTGTGTTCGCTCTGTCAAATAAATAAATACCTTAAAAAAAAAAAAAAAAGACCATGGATAACACAATAAACAGTGGAAATTTGTATATTAGCATTTTGAGTGCCAGGAATGTTCTTAAATGCCACCTCACTGCAGCCAATTTTGCCCAAAGTAAGTTTATTAGATTCGAGTTCCAGGTTCATTTCTAATACGAATTTGTGGCTCAAAGTATTTTTTTCAGTTCATTTTGAAGGAGAAATACAGATTTATTCTGCATAAATACGGTATTCCTCCCCATTCTTTCCCCAATCAGATGCAAAAGTGTCGCATTAATATTACACACTGAAGAAATGTAAAAATCCTAATCAGAGTAACAGCAACATGCTTTTCAAAGAAAGGAAGTCAGCAAAGACAATAGGCAACTCTGAATGAGAGGAAAGTGGGGAGGAAAGGAATTGACATATGCTTCCGGAGAAAGCAAATAACACAGAAAAGAAAAGAAAGTGGGAGACAACTGAACTTTCCATGAACTCATTAACAATTGCAAAGAAACTGGAGACAAAAATGTGCTAAACTCTTTCAAGCGAACAATGGAAGATTTTCCTCTCAACTACAAAAAAAACTGACAAAATGAATACGGAAGCCCCCAAATAAAACCTGACATTAGGTATGTTTGAGCACAATTTTATTTAGAAAAGAATGCATGAGAAAAAGAAAAAAAATCTAAATATGAATTAAGATATACCAGGAACCATCACTTTGAGTGAACGCCTGTGTGGAGTATTTTACCTAAATTTTCTGATTTCATTCTCACTCCAACCCTGCAAAGTAACTATTATCACATCTATTTTAAAGCCAGGGAAACTGAAGCTCAAGGAAGTGATGTTCCCAAAGCCCTACCATGGCTAAGTATCAGAGGGGAGGTCTGAACCAGTATCTTTCTGATTCTTTCCATTATATGCTTTTCTTAGTATAGAGGTGTTGCAGGCTGAGAAGTACTCAGATCTTTAGCTTAGTTGAGTTGTACTTAGAGGTGTTTCAGGAAATGCCTCAAGGTACAGACAGACAGTGGCTTTTGTAGCTGGTAACTCAACCAACAAGCACAGATTAGGTTTCCCCCAATTCACTAGAAACCTGCTCCCTTTCTCTGGAAGCCAGCAATAAATGAATGCAGTCACAGAAGACTCCCTCCCCACAGAGAAAGGCCAGAGACATCTTCCAATTCTCCTAGGAACAGGAGTATCTGGAAATACTAAAATCAGTCTGGTCAGCCTGTGGCTTCATGATCCCTCCCTACAACCCATTCACTGGGTACCTGTTATAGTTGGGTTAAAACCTTGAGGCCAGCTAAACCACTATCACTATCATTCTTGGTCACCACTGGCCAAAATTCAAGTTCTTTCTGGTCTTTACTTCCTCAATATTTATTAGCATAAACAACTTTTCTACTGCCTCAATGTCTTCAGTGAACATTCCTTTCACCTCTACCTGGAAACTGGACAGATGATCTGCACTGCCCCTTCCTAATAGACGTCCCTCATCCTCTCATACATTATGTGCGTGTAGGAGTGTAGGTAGAGGAGAGGGGAGTAGTTTTCTCCCTCAACTTTACTACTATATCAGAGTATCACTTCTTTTTCCGGATGTAAAAAGAATGCTTTGAGAAACAGGTCATTTGGTTATATCACTGCCATCCTTCTGAGTCAATGTCACCTAATTATGCACTAGTCTCCCCTCTATTCAAGATAGACTTGGTCATCTGATTCAATCTTCCTTCTCCGGCCAAGTCCTGCCATTATCCTGCATGAATTCAGCCATATGAACAACTAAACTAACAGCAAATGAATTCTTTGACTCCCTCATCTCCAGGGACCAATCCTCTCTCTTTAACGGTCCGTTACCCATTCTCACATCCATAACTGAACTTTGTGACCAACCACAACTATTTTATTAATAATAACTTAAATTCATATAAACTTGACTGACTCCTGCCCTTCTTACATTCTCTCTCATGAGTTCTGTCACGGGTCCCTGGAAATCTCCAAAGCCCTGGCCTCACGGTCTTTATTCCTTGTTTGTCTGCTAATACTCTATAGTTCGTTGCTTTGACCGTGATTCACCTGCCAGTATCTTACTTCTTCCATTGATGTCCTTTTTCAGACTCCTGGTAAAACATAAATGGACCCCAAATTCCATCTTCTTGAAACTATGTATCAGCTGCTGAGTAATCCTGGTGAAAAATAATACTGCAGGATCAGGACCAGTACATAATCACAGTTGCCAACCTCAACTGAATTCTTAATACTATCCAACACGCCTCCTATGTTTCACCAGGAGGCTCTCACTCCCACTCCCTGATAGGGGTTGTTTCAATGCTTCCATACTTTTTTCACGCCTCTCAACCAACCACTGTCCTTCCTCGGTAGAGGACTTCCTCTATTTCAGATATAAAATAGAAACCCCTTGACGAAAATACCCTTAACTTCCTAACATCAAATCTACCATCGTATCTACACCTGGACCCAGCCTTTCCTCCTTCCCACCCATCACAGTAGCAGAGCATGTTGCTTTCCAACATAATTTCCTCCACCTGAATTGTTATCTTACCCTCTGCACTGTTCCTGCTGCCCTCAGGACCTTGTTCTATTGAGGACCCTTCCCAATCTCCCTCCCTTTCTCAACTCCCCAACTACATTCAAACAAATTTAAACACCTGCTTGGCCCCCTCTTGACCCCAAATCCCCTCTGGTTACTACCCTTCTTACATCTCAGTCTCACTTCCCATATTCATTTATCAACCCTCTAACCCTCTCCTTTGAGTTGAAATCAATGGGACAACTGTCATTCTCTTTATGATCTCTTGGTAGAATTTGACAACGTAGGCCAACTCTTCTCCTTTGAAATGATCTCTTCCCTGGGCTCCATGATGTCAGAATTTTTGTTCCCTACAACTCTCATGGTGACTCCTTCTCAAGCTTTTCTTGGTTCCTCTTCCTTGGCCCACACATATACCATTCCTCACACTCTCCATCAGCAGTTTATTAAATCCCACAGCTTTGTATATTAAGAACTTCAAGTTTTTATCAATAGCACAAGCTCTACTCCTGAGTCCCAACTACCGCGACCAACAATTCACATGTGCCAAAGATTAAGGGGTTTCCTAGAACAAAGGACTTGCAGTGCTAACACTGGGAAAGTCTCAGGCAAACTAGCTTGTTACCCTCACCCCTACCCAATCACTGAGACAAGGTTACTTAAGTGTTCTATAGATATCTCAAAGGTAACATCTACAAAATGAAATTCATCACCACTTTCCCCAAAATTCCACTTCCTCCTGTATTTTTCATCTCAGTGAATGGTATCACCTATTCAAGCAGAGGAAACTGTCAAAGGCAAATATGTATAAAAGGATCTCCCTATCTCAAAGCACTGAGTTCCCAGACACTTTTCTTTCCCGGGAAATATCCAATATGATTCTTATATAACTTGTTAGTATTTATAAATGCTGCTGAATGAAAAACAGTAAAAACTAGTGTATCACTTTTCTGAAAAGTTACATGTCTACGGGCGAGCCCCAATAGTGCAAGATTTCTTTCTTCATTGTCACATTCTTCCACCATTCAAGTTCTTTGACACTAATTTTGGTTACCATTTAATGTATTATACAATTTCTTCTTTAAACACCTTGAAATATTCCTAACATGCAGTTATGGAATGATTCATTTTCCTTTCCAATAAGTTGAAATAAATATTCCTCCAGTAAGGAAACTCTGGAAAACAACTGTATTAACTTATGAATGCCTCAGCCAGAAGACAGTACACATTCTGCAGGTCGCCAGGAAACAAAATGGTTGCCCTTCACAGTACATTCTATAGACTCAGTTATCTTCACACAGCTCCTGTCTCTGGGTGAGCTCTATCAAATATTGCCTTTAAACTTGCTTGGACAAGTGAAATACACCCAGTACACAAAGAATAAATGAAAGTTTTAGATTAAGAATGTACAAAAGAAGTGCAAGACCCAAGACTCCTTAGGCTGAAGGAAATAGGCAAAGGAATAACTTCACGGTGTTTGGGTTATTACATTTATATCTCTTCATCTTCATTCAGCACGAGACAGTAGATAGGCTGATATTTTAATGAAAAATTGACACTATGGGAAGAATTATCTGGAAAAAAATGATTGTTAACACAGGACACAAAGTGCCAAGGGAAATGGTATTTTTTTGTTTATCTCAAATTTAGGGAGATATTCTCTTCTGTTCCAAGGAGTTCAGGTAGTGACTGGACATACAGCCAAGAGCACATAGGAACAATTCTCCATTGCTTAATACATTTATCTAAGCTTGTGGGTCCTCTTTTCATCCTCTTGCCAGCCATCTTGTGACCACATCTATACGTATTAGTGCTTCCACCATAGGGTATGTGCATCAATAGGAGGAGAAGTTGAAATTACATTAGTTAATTTGCTACTTCATTAACAGCTGTGGTAAAAAGTCCACAGAGAAAGGAGATTGAAACTAGCTAAAATGAGTGGTTTGTATTGTAAGTGAATCTAAATTATCTATGTCCCCTATTCCTGCGGATAACTGAGAGTCAGCTGTGCACACATCTGTGGGTGTTTATCAACATTTACCATCTGTGAGAAGCTTATGGGTTGTAAATGGTGGGCTAATTAGTTGAAATGCTAGTCACGCCTAATGACAGTTGTTAGGGATAAAGGTTTTACCCAGGTTAAATTGATCTCGGAACCCTGTTAATCACTGGAGGCCACTCTACCTTTTATTACAAGACTAAGGAGCTACACTATGCTGTATAAGTCACACAGTAAAGATGCATTATAACTAGATCAGGCTGCTAGTTTATGCATGTTAATGAGCTCTGCTCTTAATAGACTGAAGTGCTGATTGAGTATTTGTCAGGGAAAATGGGAAGTTGTTAGTCTGTAAAAAGGTCAGCCAATTCTGTAATATATAAGATTTTCATTTCTGTTCTACATATATACTAAACGCATTCCATTCAGAAAATTAGGAAAGCATGGATAGCAAACCAGTAACTGACATAAGAGATAATTCATTTATGAAAAGCTTTGTCCTTATACATACTGGCATACGTATACATTTCCCTAAATTCCCCAAATTAGCAAGTTTTTCTAAGCCCATGTCTCCCTTTTACTGATCAAAAGTGTGGGGAAAACATTCTAAACAGGTTAACTTTCAAATAAAATTGTCCTATAACCAAATGGAAAGCAAAACCAAACAAAAAACATACTGCATGGGGAGAGAAGACTCTTAATTTCCTGCCAAATGAAAAGTGTTTTATAATAGAGCTTGTATTTTAATAGAGGATAGTGTTGTAAAATCAATGGAGGGCCTAGACAAATTTTGACTGCTCAGGCATGTTTTTACTTAAAAACTGACTTAGAGAATATAGATGGACTTTGCAGGGTTAGAAGGAACCTTCTTTGATGGATAAGGAGACTTATAATCTGGGAAGCTAACTGGCCTGCATACTATCACTTAGCTGCCGGTGAAGTCGGGGCTGGAATACTGGTCACCCCAACCCTAAGCTGGAGCGCTCAACACTACAGGATACCGCTTGCATTCTAAGAGAATAACAATACTGTCCATAGGATCAAGAACTTTGGCAAGGGAAAAAACTGCCCTATCTAAAATGTCACTCCTTTGCACACTTCTTATCCCTCATCCCTGCTTTATCTTCTCCTTAAAACTTACTGACCTCTAACACTATATATCTTAAATGTCGTCTGTCTTCTCTGTCAGGACCCACAAGGGCAGGGATATTTGCTTGTTTTGTTTCCTGCTATATCCCCAGGCCCCTGGAAAGTATCCATAACATGATACGTGTTCAATAAATATTTGTTGGAGAAAACCTTTTGATAGGAAGAACTTCTTTTCACCATTACAGTACCAGTTCTGTTAATAAAGGAGGTATTCCAAGGCCAATTTTTATAATTTGTTGTCAGAAATGTAAAATCACAAGAGCAAATCACACAGGAGGCTTGGGAGAGTCTTTTGGAATGCAAGGTGTGATCGATGCTTTTTAAAAATTCACAAAATACGCACTAAAACAGTATCACATAGAACAGAAAAATAAATGTGAACGCAAACTTCAATAATGAGAATTCCAGAGTCTTGGAACTGAATGCCTCAGTGGATTTCCACTGAAAAGGAAGGAGTGGGATTGCCCCTCTTTCCTCCGAGGGGAGAACGGGATACGTTGTTTTACTTGGCACGCATCCCAACTCTCAGTTAGCCGCTCCCTGAGAGGCCCACCCCCAGTTTACCCTCACGAGCTAACATGATTTGTTTTCAAATGTTCTTGGTTGGCGTAGCTACAAAAAGATGCTCAAACTGTCTTTGTTAACGGAGAAGACTGTTCTCTTCCTCTAGACAAGAAGTTAACATTTATGCACAGTTGTGTTTCATACCCTATGCCAGACCCTTTCAGGTGAAATTATGCCCCAGATAAAAGGGTTTTAAATTAGAGATGTAAAATCAACATGTCCTAAAGCTCAGACAGGTACCATCTACCCTGTCACGAAAGCTTTTCCGTGTCCCCATACTTCATCAGCAACAAAGCCCTACTGGTACCGTTTTAAACTGCCTTTCAAATCTACCCTGTCTTCTTTTTCTCAGTACATCTGAGTTCAGGTTGTTGGCATTTAGCCCCTACAAAATTGCAATGGTCTCCTAACTGGTCTCACTCTTTCTACTCACACCACATCCTCGAAGCCTTCGGCATGCATTCTTGCCGTCAGAGCCATCTCTCTAAAATAAGACCCTATCACTGCTCTGCTCAACGCCTTTGGAAAGTGCCTACAGGATAAAGCAAAACTCTAAAGCATAACACGCTCTCCCAATTTCCAATTTAGCCTTGCTGTTTCCTACAGCTCTACCCAAAGAGCATTTCCGGCCTGCTACATTACTTGTTGCTGTCCAAATACGAATTTCATGCCTCCGTGTCTTAATTTACACAGCCCAGTGGATTTCCAGACTTGGAAGCCCTGGCTCATTTTACTGTGTTCATTTGGTATCCACCTAATTCAAGATTCTGCATTTCAACGGACCAATAGAAGTCTGGGCACTACTGCTCAGGTGACAACCCACCTTCCCTGGCTCTACCCTAAGGTGGAAGCCAAAAGGACAATATTCACAATATTGGAACTATCCACGTAGGAGAGAAGGTACATCACGTTCATGGGTTGTACATAAATGGACAAGATGCCCCCATCTGCTGGGAGAAACTGGAACGGGAGGAGGTTTCCTGCAGGGTAGGAACCCTGCACACCGTTCCTCATTCCAGGAGGAAATGGGACTCACAGGGTAGGATTTCACATGGAGTCACAGGGAGTGGAATCCAAGAGCGGAAGCATCTTGTGTCCAACGTGCAGCCCTTGGAGATCAGCGGGTCTACTGATGCGGCCAGGGGACAAACCTAAGTGAAAGGTTGCAGTCCCCACGGATGAGTGCTTCGGGAGGAGCACAGTGACTTCTAGGGGCACTGGCTGGGGAGAAAAAGAAGTGAGCAGAGAGAAGGTGCAAATCCAAGTGCATAACATCTCTGAGACATCTCTGAGAATCGCCAATATCCAGGAGCAGAGGAGGTGTCTAAGAGAACCCAAGCAGATCTCCTAGATTCCCACTCAAGAGCGAAAGAGACCTCACCCTTACCAAAGGAAGACACAAGAAATTATGTCAAGGTAGGGAGGCTGGTTTGGGCCCAGTCAGAATTGAATCAAGAAGAGTGCACGCTGCTAGAAGTGCCCGCAAGCTGGCTTTCAAGCTTGGCATCCGTTTTAGAGAGAAGGACAATAAGAAGAGAGCACAAACAGGGATTTCAAACAAGAATAACTCAATCCGACGCTGGCATACATACACAGAGAGAAATGACTAAGCGGTTTCCCATTAGGCAGGCGGCTGTTTCAGAGTCAGAAATGAAACTTCATTTATACCAACTTACATCTTTGCACACCTGAGTTTGTTCTCCTGACTGTGAAATACCTATTTGTTACCGATATTACAAGAGCACATAAAACAAACTGGACAGATGCCATATCTCGTCCTAGGATTGGGCCAAATATACCTCTAAGTGGTTGGCTCAGAGAGAATATGTACAACTGAGGAATTCCTACCCCAGAGACGTGAATTCCATTAATGTTTTAAAAGTGCTTATTAAACACCTGCTTTGGAAAGATAAACAGCAGCTCACTTTAAAAGGTTCTTTTTAAAAAACATGGCTAATTTTAAATACAAGCGTTTTATTTTTGTAAGATTAAATGAGAAATATTATGTTTGACTTTCCTGTTTAAAGAACAAATCTTTTAGAGCCAAATTAGAATATTAGCTGAAGTATCATGTAAAGTAACTATAGTAAATGCTTCAAGTCACTTTCCTCTTTTCTTGTATTTTATAAAAGATAAATATCATTTAATTAATGAATTAAGCTAAACTTTTATTCCACAGAGGCCTCTGATAAGTTTCAGGAGGAATACACCAAATTCTTAAGACGTTTTATTTCTGTTTTCAATATTAACTGCACTTAAATGGGAGCAGGCTGAAAGCATGCGTGCACACACAAGCCTCCCTAGCTAAGATGTAATACTCGGAAGGAAATTTTTATATCTCTTAGGGTTCCTAAGATTCTAACATGGCTAAACACTGCTGGAGAAATTTCTCCTTTCTTACCTTTCCCTGTTTAAAGTTGATGAATGGGGCGCCTGGGTGGCTCAGTTGGTTAAGCGACTGCCTTCGGCTCAGGTCATGATCCCGGAGTCACAGGATCGAGTCCCGCATCGGGCTCCCTGCTCGGCAGGGAGTCTGCTTCTCCCTCTGACCCTCCTCCCTCTCATGCTCTCTGTCTCTCATTCTCTCTCTCTCAAATAAATAAATAAAAATCTTTAAAGTTGATGAATGGCGACTCAGTTATTATTCCATTTCTATTATATCCAAGTGTGATGCTTTAGAAATAAAAAAAAAAAAATGGTGCCAAACATAAAAAGGGAATTTTCTCATGGGGGAGCTGAAAGATTTGAAAAACAGTACTCTTTCCCCAGCTTTCCTACACCACAAGTAAAGCAGTTCTGAACAAAGCTCAGCATCATTTGGGCTCTCCTAATTTTCCAAGTAGAGAAGGAACAGTTTTTAAACTCTCCACTATGCCTCCAAATATAACATTAAGACATTTTACATTCAGTCTCAGCAGATACCATGAGTTAGGAAACAGCGCTTCCTCAGATTGCAATGCTGTGTGTCTTAAAAGAGTCAAAATGCAAGAATCAAGAACACAGTATAACCATAATACCTGAGAAATACCTGAGAAAATGCCTGAGAAAATGCCACATTTCCTCAGGCCAAGTTCCTTTAGAATCTCATAGATAAGGTCCCTAAAAAGGTTGTAGTCTATGGGGAAGGTGAGCAGCATTAGGGTCTTTTTGCAAGAATGAAAGGTACTTCTAATTATCACAAATGATATTTTCCTCTACCAAAGCTGAAATCAGAGTATAATCAATACAGAGGTACAGCAAAATCATAGGATAATCTATTAAAATATTTGGTAGATTTATTTATTGACTAATTTAATATTTATTTAATAAAAACTCTCCATGCATTCAAAAGGCACTACATTTGTTTGACTCTACCAAAAGGCACTCCTTTTTTTTCCCTGAGAGGTCAACATTGTTCCGTAATAAACATTAAAATAAATGAAGGCAAAGTAAAACAAAAACAAAACAAAAAACCTTTTATTCACATATGAATCCAAGGGAAAATACAATCTAATTAGCATCAAGACTATCCACTGGAAACAAGAGATGATAATTGCAATTCGGCACTAACAGAATCAATACTTATAAAATATACCTAAAGTACAATAAAACGACTGCCTTTCTCTTAATTCTTGGCTTTTGAATTAAGATAGTCCCTTTTGTTCACCAACCTTCTCGACTTTATGACATTTGAAGGCTACTATGCAGTGAAACAGAGGAACTGTCACATGTTTAGAATCTTAGAACTAATGGCAAGTCAGAGAATCAAAGTCAGAATGACTCTGGCGGGAAACTATCCAGCTTCTAAAGGCACTGAACCCTCACACAACACTTGCAAGTTCCTGATGGAGCCTCTAACTCAACACTAATTTGACAAAAAAATGTTTCGACTTTGCAAGAGTTACTGCATGGATAGCACTAAAAGTTTAAAAATAAACCTTCAAAGGATTGTGCTGGACTAAAATTACTGTCACTTTTATCCATTAATGATAATTATTGGTGGGAGTTCTATAGTGACAGTTCATTCTACCCAGGCAATGGTCTCCCAAGAACTGCTTATTCCAAAAACAGTCATCTATTTTCTGTTATTACACTAGTCTGTCAAATTCTTCCTGCCTTGGGGCATCCAAGCTTGTGTTAATGCTGCCCTCAACATTAACTCTGTTAATATTATGTTGCTTCTAATTTTCTTGAAGAACACTGGATATCTGAGGAAGGAAGCTATCCAGGAAACAATATTTTAAAATCCTATCACAAAATAATGTCTAATTTCATCTAAACACTAATGCCTATTTATACCATTTTCAAGTAACACATAAATATTCAATTTCTCTGCTTAATTTTCCCCATCTGTCCTAGGGTTTATTTATTCATCATCAAAAGCCAAATACTACTGAGTTCCTTTTTTAAAATGGCAAGATAATCACTTTAGACTTAGCAACCTTCGTGACCAAGTTCAGCACCACTGAATGGATTTCCTTCAACCTTAAGAATTTAATGTCAAAATGACCAAAAATAGGAAGAGAAAAGAGACAGCCTATTAATAAAGAAATAAAAACCTGGCTTCCCCTCTGACCTTTTGACACATTGATATTTTCATCTCAAAAGATATACAAACAATAGTACAGCAATACTGGGGACTATAAACTGGGATAAAAGGATAAGAGCACAATAGTTGTGCTGGATTGGTGACTGGAACAATCGGCAGTCCAGATGCTTGCTAGCATTTCAAAAGTTCAACTGCACAACTTTTCATTTTAAATTAAAGAATCTAAAAATCACATGCTTCTCTTTCTGTGCTGAAAGATTTAGTTTCCCCTGACAATTACCATTATTTTTTATCAATACTTTGTGTTTAACTACAAGATCCTAATTTTCTTTTTTTTTTTAAGATTTTATTTATTTGAGAGAGCGCGAGCAAGCACGAGTGGGATGAGGGGCAGAGGGAGAAGCAGGCTCCCCGCTGAGCAGGGAGCCTGATGTGGGGCTCAATCCTGGGACTCCAGGATCATAACCAGAGTTGAAGGCAGATGCTTAACCGACTGAGCCACCCAGGCGCCCCAAGATCCTCATTTTCTAACACACATTGGCCATTTTGCAAACGCATTCTTTTGGTTACAGGGAGACAAGAGAAAAGTTGACAGAACAGGTGTTTTTTTTTTTTTTTTTTTTTTTTTGTTCCACAAAAAAAAAAAAAAAATTCCTCTAATTTTTTTTTCACTTCCAGGAGTTAGTAAACTTTTTCTGTAAAGCACAAGATAGCAAATATTTTAGGCTTTGTGGGACATATGGTCTATGTCCCAACAGCTCAACTCTGCACCTGTAGCTCCAAGGTTGTCACAGACAATATGTGAAGGAATGAGCGTGGCTGTCTTCCAATAAAACTTTATAAAAACAGGTGCCGGCTAATTTGGCTCAAGGTTCTGTAGTTTGAGCTATATTTTTACTTTACATATAAATAACAATATGCTGAACTAAACACAAAATGGAAGAGATGTCATTTGACCAGTTAATTTTTATCAACTGTTTGACAAATCTTATGTGTGTCTTCTGTGGTATTTCCTATGCGCACACTGCATGCTAGGTCCTATGAGATAAAGATTGCTGAAGGCCAAGTTCTTGAAAAATGTACAATCGATTAGTAGCATAACACTAAAGCAAACGAAATGAGTGCAACCAAATATTCCATACATTAAGTTATGTAGCAAGACTATAATGGTTTACCAAAAAGAGACTATTATCAAGGACAAATATTCAGAGGACACATTTTAGAGAACACTGGAATTAAAACAAACACGATTTTGTTAGATTCAGTTAAGAATTAGAGGGAAGGTATTTATGGCAAAGAGGACACCAGAAATAAGCACAGAGAAGCAGGGATGAGAGTGCCTGAGGTAAAGAGCAGATGGTTATAACCAGTTCAACAGAGTCAGAGAGCAGTCACTGGGAAGTACATACTCGTAGTCTCTTATCCACAAATTCTACAGTCAGATGTTTTAGAATCTGTTTTGCAGACTGTAAGAAGGTCAAAAAGGTGTATACGCTGTGAAACACTACCACATCCAGAATAACCTAGGGCAGCATCTTCTAATTAAACTCATTATTATTTCTGCTTCGATGGGGCCTCCTGTCAGTTCAGGCCATGTCTGGCATCAAATGAGCTTGGACACTGAAGTTACTTAAAAACTTCTGGTTTTCAGGGGCAAATTTGCATTTTTGGATTGGAAAGGGGTTGTAGACAGAGAGTGGATTTAGCTGCCCCAAACCCTAAGCAATCCAGTTTCTTTTACAGTTTTGTCTGATTGGTTGTTATTAGCTTTTTGACTGGTGCCAATAAGTAACAGCCTTCAAGGGTGGCATACATTTCACCTCGTTTTCAACTGTGATATAATTTTTTTCTCTTTTTGTAAGTGTTGGACTGGACTCTATACAGGCACCAATCAAGTTCAAAAGCCTCTCTCTCTGGAGGGCTGTGTTTCTCAGGGTAAATGCTAAAAACAGACATTTACATGATGTGTAAAGAGTATCCATTAAGTAATAGAGGTGGGATAAGTGTCTTAAAAAATGGAGAGATCTATGGTTATGCCTGAAATTAAGACAATACTCACAGTCTATCTCTGAAATTAAAAATAACTTCAAATACAAATACTCATTCTACTCAGAACTAGCAATGTGACATGGGAGGGCTCATCATGATAATAGTCCACTGGTTTGGAAAGTATACACCATGTAAATAAGGGTTGGGAGGGACAGCTACCTAAGGAGGAGTCAATGTCACACACACAGAAGATGCACTGTGATTATAGCCTATGTTGTCAAAGTTATAATGTTCTCAATATGGTACTAAGATTAAAATAATGGATTGGTAGGATTTCTGCCCTCGAAGGGTAGAAAGCAGGGTGAATCTGTGCTTGGTAATAGAAGAGCCATAAGTTAAGTGATATTCATAAAAAGTTTTCTTTGGTAAAATTCTTAGAAGTAACCCATACGACACCATAAAGATTGAAATTCTTTTGCCCCCCAAAAAGTTTACGATTAATTGGCATTTAATCTTGCATTATAAAACAAATTTAAACAACAACAAGAAATTGGAGTCATTTTCTAGTCGGCATATAGCTAGTATTACAGAATACTCAGAAGGGCAATGAAAACCATTTTCAAAATGGTTCTTAAATATTGGATGAACAGCCAGTTAGTATGAGGATGTACCATAACGATGTTAAACGAAGAGTGACACAACTCAAAGAGTTACCAAAAAAAAAAAAAAAAAAAAATCACAGTTTCAAGATATGTTGTGCTAGAGAAGTCTGAGAGCCTCCTCTCCTTATCTTTCTTTTCAGAGGCTTTTTGTAAAGAGAGGATGGTGTGTGGGCCTTGCACAGCCATACAGAGAAGACGTGTATTAGTGCACAGAAAAGCAGGACTCTGAATGAGTTTCCCCATTGAAACTGTGTTATTCCAGTGAAAGAGATTCCTGCACACACATGAAAACCTGTGTAACTATTAGCAACACTCTTGGAAAAATTCCCCACTGGACACTCCTTGATACTATTCATGGAGTCTCCTAATACCATCAGAAAAGAATTTGTTAAATGGTAGAGCTGGTGGCGGGGGTGAAGGTGTCTAAGGGCATTTGTTCTCGAATAAAGCACACCAAGGTGTTTGTGCCCCTTCCATAAACTACTATCCTACAAAATTTCCTGGTTCTTTCACTTCTAACTTGGGTCAAGTAATGAAAATACTACAGATGTTTCCACCCCCTTCCAAACTGTTGAGCTCTAGCTACTCAGTTGGGCCCCGAACTATCCGGGCCATTGAAAAACCCTTTTCTAGAGGGGAAGAGTGGTGCTGATGGTATCCTCAGGGTTCTGGGCACTGGGGTAAACTAATGCTTGATTAATCAGAAGAATTAAAGTGGAATCTGAACCAGAGTAGAAAAGCCTTCCTAATGTGACAATCCTCCTCAAACTCCCCAACACAAAGGAAGAGGGTATCTATAGTTTAAAACCACTGACTACGATACCAAAGACAGAGCTGTCCCTCTCACCCAAGGTTTCCAGAGAAGATAATTCTCAACCTCCATACATAGGTATAGAGTCTAGTGCTAGGTATCAATTACTAAAATTCATTTTGGTCCCTTTTTTCTGCACTATGGTCAGACCATCAGTGGTAAAGGCATAATAGCACAATAGTTTAAAAATATGTCCTCTGGTCAGAAAACTTGGCTTCAGTGCTTGCTCAATCTGTGACCACATACAAAGACGTTAAGCAACTCTGATAAAAATAACTGCATAAATTTGCTGTAAGCATTACATGCAATAATGGACACATACAGAACCTGGCAAATAATACGTGATCAATAAATGGTGGCAGAAGTGGGTGTTGCTATTGCTAATGTCCCATAAAAGATGAGGGTAAGAAAAGAGAAATATATCAAAGCCAGTGCAATCTTATCTGTTCTATTCTTCTAAATAGAGAAATGATTAAAACCATTGGCCTATTTCTATGCATCAATTTCCAAAAATGCTAGAAAGCTGAAAGCACCACTGAACAAAACTAGAATATACACCATTATGGAAAATAATCTAAGTTTTATGATATCTGCAGAGGACAGGGTAATTGTTAAAGCCTTTATGAAAGCAAGTACACACATTAATTGCCTATCTGTTGAGATTGGCAGAGACATTCCCAAGTAGTATTTATGTAATATGCATTTCCTCTAAAATGGAGGCCTAATTGCTTAGTTATTCTAAATTGCAGAATGGAAAACAAACGAGCCATTTCGGCCATGTGGGTAAACAACAGATTTCTAAAAGCTAATTATCTCTTTATTTAATAGACTGAAGTTGTACCAAATGAGACATTTAAGTCTAATAAATAATAAACAAATTGTAACCTAAAGACTGAAATATAGGAGCTGCTCATATAGTTTTTATTGCTCCATTAAATAAGCTCTTACTTACTTCCCCCACAAAACATAATTATACAACACTGGGTCCATTTCAAGGCCATTCTGATGTGCTACTTAAAAATTATGTGAATCAACTTAAATACTCAGGAAGTCTTAAAGCATAATATTTGAATTATATTATCAAACGCCCCATTCGTTTCCACGATTAAGAAACAGAAATACAGTCTCGAAAAACTTGCACATAATCACATAAAATTGCTATTACTATTTGTCTCACTAGAAATGATTACACATAAGCATAGCTGTGCACTTCAAACAAATAAATACGAGCGTCTATACTTACTAGTTTCTACATCAGATGTTTAATACTTTGGGTATATTCTCAATTAAAATAACTCAAAATGTAAATACCAACCTCAGAAAATGTATTCGAAATTCACATACCAATTAAAAAAAAGACATCACGAAAATGTAGTTAATTTCTTTGCTTAATGTAATAACAAATCATTCAACAGAAATAACCAGAACTGTATGTGTGAATATTTAAGAGACCTCCAGGCTCATCATTTTTAAAGAAAACAAAAATGAGAAAAATGACCTCTTAAAGCTATAATATGACAATACAAGATTCTGTGCTTTCTTAGTTTCACTGCGCAAAAGGATTTTCAATGCTTCGTTTTTCTTCTTAGGGAAATTTAGCCCACTATTCTATTTTTATTTTCATTCTATTAACAAAAATCACATCCTGAAATGATAGTGATAATAAATAGTAGACTTGAAAATCGTTACCTGCTCTTTCGCCAAGGGCAAGTAATGATTTATGGTGGATAAGAAAGAGCAGGGATTTAATTTACTCTACTACCTCAGGTGGTGAAACAAGAATTTGTACATCTGTGAAAAAACACAGTTCTTATTTGCATGGTGAAAATACTAAAGTCATGAAAATATATGGAAGGAAGCTCCCTGTGGGTTTATGATGGGGTTATGTGAACATTCTTCTCTCTCAATCGTTCAGGGCTGCGTGCCCTACATATGAAAATAAAACAAAAAGTCCCTGGTCTAGAGAGGTGACAAAGCCCTAATGTAAATTCAACAGTTCGCCCTTCTACATTTTTTTTTTTTTTTAAAGATTAGGAAAGCTAGGGGCGCCTGGGTGGCTCAGTTGGTTAAGCGACTGCCTTCGGCTCAGGTCATGATCCTGGAGTCCCTGGATTGAGTCCCGCATCGGGCTTCCTGCTCGGCAGGGAGTCTGCTTCGTCCTCAGACCCTATCCCCTCTCAGGTGTTCTCTCTCTCTCATTCTCTCTCAAATAAATAAATAAAATCTTTAAAAAAAAAAAAAAAGATTAGGAAAGCTAGGCTGACAACTTCCACAAAGACTGAAGCAGTATTATGTTCTTCTGTACTAAAATAGAACACCCACAAGGAAAAATAATACAGAGTTTTAGCTCACAATAAGATATTGAAAAAATAAACCATACTGGCATATTTAGTATAGGATATGCTATATCCTATAGCATAGGATATGAACATGGACCTGATTTCTCCTATCAATTTCTAAGGAGTTTTAGAACCAATATTTTAAATTAGTACATTCCATATACATTGTATTCTTAGTTCTCTAAGACCAAATTTTGTCACCACCACCCACCATGCCAGCATCTCTATCTTGTTGTCTTGCCTTTAGTTCAGGTAACTGTTTATAATCTGAAATTATCTTTTACATGTGGTTGTCTGGTTGACTTGTTAGAATTAAAACATCATTCCATCGGGGACTTTATTCTTATCAGTGTAATGCCAGCATATAAATACAAAAACTATTTCTCGTTAAATAAAACAAAAGTGACCTATTAAATGTCTTTTCTCTACCAATGAAGTGGAAAACTGTAGCACTTATATTTTTCATGGTGATACATTTTAATTAAAGATAGTATTTGTCAAGTATAGGAAATGTATAAAATCCAGTGAGTGTATTTGTTAACAGTGTCAAAAACTGATATTTTGCATATGAATATTTTCTGTAATTGTTAATTAGACATACTACTTTACTGACTTCTACTTCATAAAGCCTCCAAATGTTAGGAAAAATCATGATTTGACAAAAAGCATATTCTACATCTAATATGGAAAGGAAAAGGTGATTGCATATCTGTACTATTTTTAAATGTAAAAAAGATATCAACAAATAATAATATATTTGATACTTATATGACTACCTTAGCTATAGCAACTATAATAAGAGACTATTTTGTTCTTCTATATTAGCAATCTTATGTTTAAAGGAAAACTAAAGACCACTTGAAATAATCATCATTTACTAGGGTTTTAGAAGAGGTATTTCACTTTGGTGAGGATATTGTAAGTTTAGGTGCTCTGAAATTTGGGATATATCCCTAGATTTGTTAAAATTCCATGGGCTACAGGAAAAAAAGAAATTCAAAGTTGATTTCCAAAATTTTCAAGTGTTTTCAAAAGTAGCGTCCTACCTGATAACTTTCTGTCCTATCAAATGACTTTCCGACTAAATATATTAAAATATTCACAAATACAGAGTATGTAAAGATACACTGTCTTAAAGTATTTATTTAATATTATCTATATAAATTAATGTTGCCCTGACTATCCTTTGAAGAGCACTCTCCTGGGAAATGTCAAACTGTGTGGCACATAAGGACCTTAGCATTTTTGGGGGAGCGTCTATCAAGTGAGAACCCTACAGCTATTGAGACCCATGTTTGGGAAGATATAGCATAAAGTTTTATAAGGTAATTCAATAGGTCAAATAAGATAAGCTCTATGATTCCCAAAAGATGCAAAAGAAACTTTTATTTAAAAAAATTCATATCTACCTTATTACCCTCTGTAGGAAACAGGATGAAGTTTCCTCAAAAAGTTAAAAATAGAACTACCCTATGATCTGATCCGGTAATCACACTACTGGGTAATTATCCAAAAAATACAAAAACATTAATTCAAAGGGATACATACACACCTATGTTTATTGCAGCATATTTACAACAGCCAAACTATGGAAGCAGCCCAAGGATCCATTGATTGATGAATGGATAAAGAAGAGGTGGTGTATATACATATATATATATGTATATACACACAATGGAATATTATTCAGCCATAAAATCTTGCCATACGCAATGACATGGATGGAGCTAGAGAGTATAACGCTAAGCAAAACTAGGGAAAGACAAATATCATATGATTTCAATCATATGTGGAATTTAAGAAACAACAACAACAAAACGAGCAAAGGAAAGACAGGGTTGGGGTGGGGGGAGAGGCAAACCAAGAAACAAACTTTTAACTATAGAAAACAAACTGATGGTTACCAGAGGGGAGGTGGGTGAGGGTATGGGTGATGGGGATTAAGGAGGGCACTTGTAGTGATGAGCATTGGGTGTTGCATGGAATTGCTGAATCACTATATTTTACACCTGAAACTAATATTACACTGTATGTTAACTATACTGGAATGAAAAGAGAACTAACCTTCTCAACAAAAAATTACCTATGTGAAACCAATATAAACCAATTATTAACCATAACTGATGGGTAAGTATTAGAACAGTTTTGGTAAATTTCAAAAACAGACCCTAGTATATAAATAAGTAAGAATTACAATTAAGTGGAGGAGAATAGTATTATGAATAACTGAAGCTAGAAAAATAATTGAAATGGATATAAAACTGCTGTAAAGATGACTAAATTTAAAGATAAGAAAAATCACAAAAGCAAAAATTATAAAACATTTTTATATATCCAGATATAAAAAAAAGTGAGAAAATATACTTAAAAGGTAAATATTGATGCTCAATGAGCTAACGTGTAAATCAATAAGAAAAAGACTAAGACAACACAATTCACAAAGAAGGAAATACAAATGGACCGTTAAATACTTGAAAAAAAGTCCAACTTCATCAGTACTCAAAGAAAGGCAAATTAAGATAAAACAGAACTTTCTACTTTATTAACAAAAATCTTTAAAAATGACAATATTCAACCAAAGTGTGTTCATAAACTAATACTAAAAGCGGGTGAAATTAGAATAATACTTTTGGAAATCAATTTGGCAGCATGCATCAAAAAGTCTTAAAACTTTATCCTAATAATTACAAATATTTGTCAGCCATTTATGCATAAACATATCACACTGAAAAGACAGAAATAACTATTGTTCTATGACCTCATTAAGACTAATGCAAATTAAATTAGATATGACATACCCAGTGAATGCAATGACACAGGTATTGCAAATGACAAATTAAGAATCACAAGAATAACAGGAAACATTCAGAAAGTACAGCAAGATGCTAAACAGCATATTCAGTACTATCATATGGCTACTATTAAAAGGTAGAAAATTTTAAAACTGAAAGAAAGATGTGCCAAAATATTAACAGGGATTTTTTTTTTTTTTGGATGGGACGATTATGGGTAATGGTCTTTCGATCAATTACTTTTTAGGTGTTTTCTGTAACACAGCCGTATTATTTTTAAATTGGAAAAATAAAATGAACTTCGTTATTCTTAAAAATAAAATGCCTTCCCACCAACAGTGTAGGAGGTGGGTATTAAAGAGGGCACGTACTGAATGGAGCACTGGGTGTTATACACAAACAGTGAATTATGGAACACTACATCAAAACTCATGAAGTAATGTATGGTGATTAACATAATAAAATAAAATTGAAAAAAATAAAATGCCTTCAGGAGAAAGGAAAATTTAAATGAAAACATTACTGAGATTACATTGGATCTAACATTTCATTAAAATTTTTGTTTCCTATCAGGTTTTAACTTTCCAGGTTGATAGAAGAGAACTGCTGAGAGGCTCTGTATAGGCAGACCAGAGGGTCTGGGCAAAACCCACAAATACAGCCCATGTGCTTGCTATCAAGTAACTCATCCAGATGACACTTTGGCCGATACTAAATGAACTAATGTTCTAATATAAGAATGTCTGGTAAATTAGGCGTAGTCAATTATTTTAAAATGATTTCCAAAAACATTAAAATCAATATTAAACCTTTCTGATCTCCATTTTAGTTAACACTTTAAGATATTTTTGAGAACACTTCCTGAATTTCAAGTGTACTCTTCTAAATAAGAAGCTGTGCTTAGATGATTATTTTTTTCTCCTGGAAGAAACGTGTGATACATTAAGGTACTCAGTTTGCTTTATTAAAGATAAAATATGTCTGTAAAAGTGAAAGTAAAAGAGGCAAAGAAGGCATCTCTGTCTACCCCTGGGGAAACTTTAGGTGAATTTGCAGCCCTGAGTTGTAAACTATGGTAATTTAGCAGTGAAGTTGATGGATTTTAATTAAAGCCTTCTGCAATCCTTAGTGGCTTAGAGGTGGAAGAACCAGAATTTTGAGGGAGTGAAATGTAACTAAAATTTACTTAATTCTTTCGCTTCTAAGTTAGTGGTATCCTCTAGCTTTGGAATATATACATAGATATCTTTGTAAAACTGTAATTTTTCTATTTTTTTTCCAAGAGCTTTTTATTAAAGAAAATTTCAAAATATACAGAAGTAGAGCAAATGGTATAGTGAACACACCCTTCCCTCTAAGCACCCATCACCCAAGTTTAGCAACTATTATTTATAGCCAGTCCTGTTTCATCTACACACCCGCCTATTTTCCTGGTCATGCTAGACTATTTTGATTGAAATCTCAGACATACTTTTGTCTGTAAAATTTCAGGATAAGTCTCTAAAAGATACTTTATAATATATTCGCAACAACATTGTCATGTCTACAGGAAAAAAAAGGTATTCAAATATTTCAGACTGCCTTTGTCTATACTTGTTTGGATTAGAATATACGTAAGTTCCATTTATTGCAATTGGTTGATAAGTCTCTTAAGACTCTTTTAATCAATACATTTCCCTCCATCACTTTTTCCCTCCCTTAGAATATTTTGTTGGAAAAAACAAGTTACTTGTCCAATAGAATTTCCCAGTTTTCTATAGTTGTTAATTTATTGATTGACATAAACCATTACCGATTGGTTACTGAAGTAGCAGTCACAACAGCGCGAATATACTGGGACTACAAGAATAGACCAGGAGACCAGTATTACCTACAACCGATGACCAGTTAGGTAAAAGCACTACTTGTGAGTAAACTAAAGGGGGAAAGCCATTTAAAAAAAAAAAATGCTCTACAGCTTAACTATACAAATAGGTGATCATATCTTCTTTTTTCACAGAAGTTTATTAAACTGCTAATAACCAGTACAAATAGCAAAGCTGACAGTACTCACCAGTCTTCATTTCTAATAAGCGCTTTTTCTTTTGTTGGCGTTCAAGCCTTTCCTTCTCTGCCAATTCTTTGGCTATTTGGGCACGTTTTTCCCTTTCCTCTGCTTCTCTTTTTTTGACATTCTCCTTTCTTGCTTGCTGTTACAAACAAATTGTGGAAAATGATCAATTTTAACCACAGCGATTCCACAAAAATTATTAATCTGTAGAACTGGGATTAAATATCTTTTAGATAATGGCTACTTCTAATATTAGTAACACAGTCTTTTAAAAGATTAGCACAGGAACCCTTGTTAAATATGGATCTATAAATACAACTTATGTTTGAAGCACCTGCATCTTAGTGAAATCAACTAAGAGAAGGGAGACAGAAACTAAAAATAAAAAAGCACTTAATTTACAAATCAAAACTGTTTCCCTACATGTATTTCCAAAAGAGGGTCTAGCAAATGTATTAGAGCCTCCCATACATCCTCTGCTAGGTAACTACTGAGTACCAGAAAAGTAGTCGAAAAAATGATAGAAAAGAGCTGAAATTTTGCAATGATTGTTTCATATTACAGTCCATCATTTAACAATTTCTTTCATATAAAGACAAGTGTCACAGGATGACTAGAGGAGTATCTGGCATTTCAAAGCTAGACCTCTGACTTCTCCTCAAAACCAATAACATGTGAACTATAGGATCCTGAACAGATATGTGATTTAATTCTTTATTTTCTAAGTTTTGTACAAATCAAGAAACACCTCTCACATGGCATTAGTGTGAATTAACAGGTAAACAAGGATTTTTCTATGTGCCAACAAACAGCATAGCACATATTACAATCTCCTATTGTGATTCTCAGTACCAAGGGATGCAAACAGACTATCTAATTGCTTGTTTATCACTAATATTAGTGATTAATAGTATTAATATTAATACTATATTAGTATTAAATAGAAACATGCATAACTAAACTTTAACAAGTAGGTGGCTTATGTTATTTTTGGGAGAAACTTTCATTTCTCTACTGTCATAGTCTTTGTTTTTGTTAACCCTAGAGAGGGTACATGGTCTTCATTAGAAATCAAATAGCAAAATTTAATATTATTGACCAAAACGATGAAAAGTACATGGAAAAAAAAAGAGGAACAAAAAGCCTAGGTTAGAAGCAATATTAATTCATCCATCCATCCCTTCATGCAATACATACCGAGACACCGAATAATAAGTGGTATTATGCTAATATCACTTGGCATATATATATGTGTGCATATGACTTATATATGCATAGATGTATATATAGTTCTAAAAAAAACAAGTTTATATTCTGTGTGATAGGGTGGGCCAGGAGGCAAAGACAGACAATAAATAAAAAGAGTTTGATAAATATTATACCATGAAAAAAACAAGTGATGTGATAGAATGCTTGGGGAGGTACTTTACACTGAGGCGGTCAGATAAGGCCTCACTCACTGATTGATTCACGCTGAATCTTCAATGTCAAACAGCTAACTAGGTGATAACCTGGGGGAAGAACAAATGCAAAGGCTGTTGGTGCGTTTGAGAGAAAGAGAAGGCCAGTGTGATGGTAGAAGAGGAGGTGAGGAGATATGCTGAAGCCTGATCACTTAGGGTCTTCTAGCCAAGATAAGGAGGTGGGATTTTCTTTCAAGGGAACTGGAAAACAACTGGAGATTTTCAAGCAAGAGAGTGCAAGACCAAGCACTCTAAGGTAAAAGTGCTAATCAAGCACCTTCATTCCCAACAATCTTTTCAAAGATATATTATGAATAGTCTTGGAAGATAGAGGTAGGGTCTTCCTCTTAAGTAAATGGATTTGTTCACCAGCCAGTATATAAACTGGGGCAAAGGTTGGGCTGTCTTATTACCTCTTAAAAAAGACTGAGTTCCCTTTATTACCTCTTAAAAAAGACTGAGTTCCCTAAGTTCACGATTTCACTCCAGTAATACAAACCACTGTGCATGTAGGTATTAAACTGGCCTTCTTCACATCACCCTGTGGGAATAGAGACTCAGGAATCTCCACAACTGTTGACTCTGGCTAGTGCTATTACTGTAATAAATTCTTTGACTCCAGTCTTGTGTCTTCTGCCAACATTCATGAAGTGATGGCAGGCTAACAAGGTAAATTCTCCTACTCCTCACAGTTCATGACATATATTAACACTATTACTGCTAAGCTACGAAACGCCGGCTGCAGTAATAGGTGCTTTCCCATGCAATCCCTCCAATCTTCAAAATGGATTCTGCATTCTCCATTTGACACAGAATGGTCAATAGTTGCTCATTGTAATGAATGTAGGAAGAGGCAGAGGCAGGACGGAAAGCCTGCCTGTGGTGTATGTTCTTTCTACCATGCTGCTTCAGACTTATGGCAGCATATGTTAAGCACCAACTCTAAGACAAAGGCTGCTATAAAAATCAAGATAAGGAAGGTAGGAAAAGGCAGCATAAAAGTAGAAAACAAGTGTGGTTTCAAAGACAAGCATGTATACGTGTGTGCACGTACACACGTATACATGGGTACCCATGTGTGTATAGGTAAGGGAGACAGGGAAGATTGGATTGTGGTAAAGAAAAAGATGGGCAAATATTCAGAAATCAAAACTGTATTTCTTGCTTGAGGGAAATGAGTAAGAGGAACCTACAAAAAATAAAAAATATATATATCATGTAGCTTATTTATTAAACTTATTAAAGTACAAAATTTTCTGATGTAAATTTTCTACTTTAATGACTGGATGCATTTCATTGAGAACATTTAATAGACAACCTATAACCAGACATACTTGCCACACCCTTTTAGTATTCCATTGGGCAAGAAGAAGTCAAAATTACTTCCTGGGACCTATAAAAATAATGTTTACATTTAAGGAATAAGCTCTGTATAGTTCTTAAAGCTGTTTTGTTTTATGGAAAATGCACTACTGATTTTCATTTAAAAGCCAATCTCATTTAAAACATATCTTATTCTGACACTATAACTACTAGAAGAATTTCAGGTGGAAAAATACCAACAGACAGCATAGAAATAGGTATTTAGTCTGAAACTAATATCCCAGTTCAAACAGTAATTGGGAATTTTCTTTTATTCTAAATGTTGAGAAGCAAAAGCAGCCGAAAACAGAAAAGATGAACAGTTAGAAAGCTACATTATTCTAGATACAACTGCCTCTTAGTTACTTCAATTCTAAATTCAAAGCTAGAAAGAAAAGTTAAAGATGAGCTATACATAAAGATAGCTATAAGACATTGATTTTTTAATCCTCTCATTTTAACTTTTTATTTTTAGTATAGTTCACACATAATGTTGTTAGTTTCAGGTGTACAACTTAGTGATTTGACAAGTCTATATACATTATGCTATGTTTCCCTTATTCTTGGCCTGGTTTTCTATTTAGTCAATTGGCAAATAAACTGCACTGCCACCAACTACTTTCAGCTCTGCAATGCCAAAAAAAATTTCTCTGGGTGCTTGCAGAATGTTCCCGCGATAGCCTGGCACATGTTCGGGTCTGAAAGATCTATGGGCAATGACCACAGACGGTTTTAAAACTTCAGTCACATTTTGACTGTTCGTTTCAAAGTTGTAATCAATAATTTACCTGAGCTCCTAAAGCTCACATGCATTTTATGGTAACAGCAGACTCTAAAATAGCTCTATAAAAATACATAGGTAGGCTAAAAAATAAGTGTATACAAGAATATAGATATGTCAAATATATGTACATATGTGTGTGTGTTCTAAAAAAAAATGAGCTCACAATTACTTCCCACCTATAATTTGTTTTCTGCATAACAAGAACTTTGCCACGAGTTTCAATATACATTATAGCATCATACATTTTGTCCCAGAGAAACCAAAATGACTCAAAGCCAGTGAATTTCAATAAGCACACACAAGTGTGTGTGTGTGTTTAGAATTAGAACAGTCTGGCAGAATACGCTGTGACTATTCTCCTAAACATTATCTTTGAGTTTTTTTTTTTTAATTCATCTTTATTACAAACTTCTATGACTTGCTTTTTCCATTCAGCATTATATTTCTAAAACTCATTCACATTTTTATATAAAAATAGAACCTCATTTTCACTGCTTATAATATTAAGTCATTTTATTATTTACTCACCTATGGGTGGGATTTGAACTGCTTTGGATTTTTGGCTATGATGAACAATGCAGATACCAAAATTTTTACACATGTCTCCCTGTACCTATGTGTAAGAGTTTTTTAATGGTAGATCCCATTAGTTCGTTCTTAAATCTGTTTAGAAATTGTTGATAGTTTCTTTAAGTGAAAGAGAACAGAACATTTTAGAATGTAACACAAGCAGTAAGTATTCTTTGTTGATGCTTTTTGTTTTTGTTCTAAGGAGTGCTGGGTCCCCCTGTAAAATATTATTTGACAGTGTGGGTTATGACCAAAATAGTTTGAAAGCCGCTGCTCTCTCGGGTCGGAGGAGAGCTGGGTGATGAATAAAAGGAGAGGTTCCTCTTCAATCTTACTAGATGGTGTCAAAGCATTTCCTGAGTGGTTGTGCCAAAAGATACAGCTACCATCAGCACATAATCATAGCCTACATACTAACCAGATTGTTATCATCAGTCTTCTATTTGGCAAGCTTATAACGGTATCACATGGCGCTTTTAACTTGTATTTCTATGGTTACTAATTAGTTCAAGTTGCTTCTCACATGTTTATAAAACATTTGTATTTCTTACTCTGTGAAATGCCCATTTCCACTTTTACCCACTTTTACCCACTTTTCCATTAGGTTATCATTTTCTTAATTTGCAATTCTTTAAATATCCTGGATAGTAATCTTTTGTCAGTTTATTTTATAAATAGATTTTGGATTTTAACTGTCATACTTCATTTACTTATGTAGTCTTTCAGTAAACAGAAGTTCTTAAACGTAGCCAAAAATATCTTTTCTATTACTGCTAGCACCTTTTGTAACTTATTTAAGAAATCCTTTCCTACTTCAAAGACAAAGAGATTCTTCTACACTTTCTTCTTCAAGTTTCAATGATGCTATTCACATTTTAGTACCTACTTTATCTGAAATCAATGCTTTTGAATGGTGTGAGGTGGAGACCCTATTTACTTTTTTCTATGAAGAGTTGAACCATAACTTTTCACAACTAAGCCAGCCTTTGCCCACTGATTGGCAAAGGCCATCTCTTTTGGATTTGAAGTGGCCATATATGTGCTGTTGTTGGGGGCTATTTCAGTCCATCTGGTCAATATATCCCTGTTTGCATCAATAACACTGTCCTAAGTATTATAGCTTATGCTTGATTTTTCTTCTTCAGAATTGTCTTCACTCAGTCACCTATTTTTCAGAGCAAACTTACTGAAGTTTTTGAAAAGCCCTATTAGGATTTTGAACAGAATTGCTCTGATTCTGCAGATTTAGATAAAATTGGTATCTTTATAATAATGAGTCTTTATAAACATAATGTGGCTCTCCATTAACTTGGGCCTTTTCAAAGTCTTTTGGAAAAAAAATACACTTTTTCCATCCAGGGCTTAGACAGTTTATGTTCGATTTATTCTCTGTATTTTCTATTGTTCTTCTAAATGGTACCTTTAAAAAAAATTATGATTTCTAATGTTTTGGAACTAATACACCTTTTTATATATTCCATTGATAAAATTTATTTCCAATAATCTTCTTGTGGCTTCCTTTTCGTATATTCATTGACAACCATAATGGATGGCTACTTGCTTATCAAATTTTCTACTTTGTATTTCTTTCTTGTTTTATCATACTGCAGGAGTTAAATTCCCATTATTAGATTACGAGGGTTCTCTTTGTCGCTAGTTTTCTACTTAGGGGTAGAGGGTTTGACCGGTTTATTGTTCTTGTTTTAAAATCTGAACACACGTTGAATTTCATCAAATGTTTTCCTCAATCTATTTAAAGTCTTAATGCAGTGAATTATATTAATGGATATTCTAATATTAAACCACACTTTCATTTCTGGGATAAACTCAACGTGGACAGGAAGCATTTATTTTTTTTTTGAACATTTGGTCATTATGCATATATATTTATATTCTATCAGTTTAGAATAATCATTTCATTAAATTTGGTAAAACTCATCTGTAAAACTTTTTGGGCCAACTATTTAATTTGTTCAAAGATTCTAAATAAGTCATTAAATTAAAAATTAGTTATAAGCTTATTCAAGCTTTCTTTTTCTTTTAAAGTAGCTTTAATATGTAGTAATTTTTCTAGGAACTTACCTATTTCATCAACCTAATTCTGGCCTACAAATTTTATAGTATGCTTGTCTCTTTTTACTATCTTCAGCATCTGTAATTATAATCCTTGTTATATCAACATTTCCTTTTCCTTGATTAATCTTTTCAGAAATTTATCTAATTTTTTTTTAAGATTTTATTTATTTATTTGACAGAGAGAGTGTACAAGCAGGGGGAACAGCAGAGGGAGAGGGAGAAGCACACTCCCTGCTGAGCAGGGAGCCCGATGTGGGGCTCCATCCCAGGACCCTGAGATCCTGACCTGAGCTGAAGGCAGACGTTTAACTGACTGAGCCACCCTGGTGCCCCCTAATTGTCTTTTCAAAATAATGACAATTCGGCTTTTCAAAAATTCTCTAAGTCCTTTTTCCTTCATTCCTTTATTTTCTTATTTTTTCTAAAATTATACAATTCCTTTTTAACCTCTGAGGTCAGATGCTTACTTTAATATTCAGTCATCCCAATTTTTTAACATAAACACTTAGGGTATAAATTTCTTTATACCACTATCACTGCATTCCATAAATTCTGGAGTATTTTCAATAAGGTCTAATTTTTCTCTATGATTTCTTCCTTAACAGGAGTAATTTCATGTAATTTTAGAATTTTCAAAACAGAGGTTTTAAAATTTCATCCTTTTTCAAATTTTATTGCTAACTGCATATTACAGTAGTTAAGAAAGATGCAGCTTAGAAACTTATCAAGATTTCATTCATGGTCTCTGGTGCGTGATTACTTTGATAACAGCACCACTTATGATTGAGAAGTGTACTCTTAATTGTTGAGTTGGGTTCTTTCTATATTAATCAAATCAACTCTATTAATTGAATTGTTTAAAGCTCCCATATCTTTGATGATATACCAATTAGAGAACTTTGTTGAAGTTTCCCAATATAATGCTAAATCTGTCGTTATTTCTAGAAATTATAAATTTTTACATGTCTGTTTTGGTGCAATGTTATTATGGTCATGCCAATTTTTGAATTGTATCTTTCTGATGAATTATGCTTTGTATCATGAAGTAACATTCCCTTGTCTTAAGTCTATTTTGTCTGTTATCACCATAGTTTCCCATTTTCTTTTGATTAATATTGTATTCATTAACTGTTCTGTTATTTCAAACTTTTGCACATATTTGGTTTATAGGTAGGTCTCAAACAGCATAAAGCTAGGTTCTGTTTATCCAATCTTAGTCTTCTAAAAATTTTATTATGATTTATAAAATATTTGTTTCTACCACCTTGTATTAATCCTTTTATTGGTCCTCCTTTATGTGCCTTATTTATTTTCTTTGTATGCCTTTCTTGGTCCATTTCTCCCTCTGTGGTCTGGAACGTATACTGGATATATCTATCCTTTTACTGGTTATCCTTGTAATTTTATCACACAAATTAGTTTTTTTTTTTTTTAAAGATTTTGCCCATCTATTCGACAGAGAGAGAGACAGCAAGAGAGGGAACACAAGCAGGGGGAGTGGGAGAGGGAGAAGCAGGCCTCCCGCTGAGCAGGGAGCCTGATGCGGGGCTCGATCTCAGGACTCCGGGATCATGACCTGAGCCGAAGGCAGCCAATTAATGACTGAGCCACCCAGGCATCCCTCACACAAATTAATTTAACAAGACCTGCAAGTTCACTGATAGCTTTATCTCCCTTCTTCTCCTTTGAACAATACAGAAAGGATAAAACACCTGAACTCCAAACACCTTGTTCAATTTATTTCACAATTCTGTCCAGGAGCTAAGCTCTGTAACTCCTTTTCTATAAAACAAGTTAGACATTGTTTTATTGTATACTTTCTTTATATTTAGTTTCATAGTAGGTAGGCCTTCTTGTCTCTCAATTCTTTCTTTCTGAAGAAAAAAAATGTTGCTTCTTAAAATACATCCTTTAGAGGAGGGGTCAGCAAGCTACATTCGTGGCTTGGCCAGCAGTTTTTGTAAATAGTTGTATTGGACATAGCCACACCCCCCTCATTTACATACCACCTATGATGGCTTTTACAAAGCTACTGCAGAGCTGAGCAGTGTTAACATCTGGCCCATTAAACAGTTAGGCAATCCCTGCTTTGGGAGATCCTTTAACAGAGAGATGTTCATGAAAAACAACCCTTTGCCCTTGAAGATTCCCCCAACTTTCTCACAAGACAGCCATGTTTTAAAATATCTGTTGTACTGTGGTGGGACTGATCTTTGAATCTCTATTATATTGTGAGAAAATTCTCACAAGTAGCTTCTTATAGAAGGCTGACCAACACAGAGATCTTTATTTCTTAAACACTTCTGTATAATGTGGCAATTCTTATACACTATATATATTTCTGGGTAACTTATACATGTGTGTTTTAGGATCCAAAGGTAAACAATTTAACACTGAACAGCCATATAGGGTCCTGGGCACTCACTCAAATAAGTGTGTTGACTGGATAATCAAGAATATCATCAAAAATACAGTAAGTATGACATTTCATTACTTTCAGAAATGATTTTTTAAAATCTGTTTATTATCGCTTCTTAGGAAGGCAGTAACATCGTTAGGAGGAAGAAATCTAAAGTCTTGTGTCTCAGTTTCCTCTTCTGTAAAATGGGCAAAATAACACCTACTTTATGGTGATATTTTAAGAATTAAGTGCCTGGCACACAGTAAAACCTATATAAATGCAGCAATTATTAATAACATTAGTAATATTACTAATTTACATTATTTCCATTACTATATCATTGGTGAAATGCCCCATACAATTATTTATCCAGCAACAATTCATGCAAGAGCCACTTTCTAGCTTGCATCGATTATATATGCTTCTATCAAGCATATGGGGGAGTGTCAATTTTCATAGTCCCTATGAGAATATAAATGTTTTCCATTCAGAGATGGTCACGTACACTGACTCAATAGGAAGTTCCTCCAAAGCATACATCTAATACAGCTGGATTACTTGGTAGGGAAGGTACAGAGGTGAATTAAATATGGGAGGCAAGATATACACTTGTTCTCGTCTAGCTATTTGCCACTAAAAATTTATATATTTATGTTTTCCTACAGAGGTACACTTTTTTTAATACTTCTAAATCTAATATACTTTATGAGATTTTATTCTGAAAGAGTTTAGTTTCCTAAAGTAGTTCTCCTCCAAAGTACTGCCTGCTTTTGAAATTAGACATTTTTGATAAATTAACTTAAAAATGTGCCCAATGACACAACTCATTTTTTTTTCCTCAAAAGCAAAATTTAAAAAAATCAATGTGCATATTGCCTCCTTCCAAAAAAGCTTAGTAGTCTATATTCCAAATATACCTTTTCTTGTCAAGTGTATTAGTCTTAGAAGAGAAGAATTGAAACACAAAAGAATAATTTTTCTTATAATACCAGTCACAAAAGTCTTTACAAATATAAAACATACGTGACCTATTTGTCCATTTTCCATCAAGATTTTCTTTTGTAACTAAATACAAAATTTCCCCCACATGCAAAAAAAAGAAAGAAAACCAAAACCAAAACCAAACAATGGAATGTAACTACTGTGTGGAAAATGAGTTATTCTTAGAAATCCCTATTTGCAATACTTATAAGTAGATGCTTTAGAGAGGAATCTAGAATGACAGTAAAAATTAATTTCTCTGCTATTACCAAATTCAGTGATGAAATGTTATCAATGAGAATAGGAGAGTATTATATACTCTAAACTGGCACAAACAATTCGTCATCTTAACATTCAATATAAGGTGTTATTAGTTGAACTTTTCATGACCATGAAGCTTATGAAAATGGGAAACTATCCTTTGAGAATGTCCCCCAAGAATGTGCAGGTGCTGATGATTAAACTATTTCAGCTTCAAGTTGCTCTTTTTGGTAAAATCAGTTTCAGATGAAACAGCAAATTACCTATAAGCTTATCAGGGACTTAACGTTATTGAGCCTATATAACTCCTATATAACGCCAATGAGTTTGTTGGTGATTCTCTCACACATTTTGCAAAATTCTCAAATAAATGAGATAGTTCAACCTATTCTACAACTTCTTTAACAGAAAAAGTATGGAATATTCACAATTATGATTTCCCAAAGTACAACCTGATTTTCCATTAAGTGTGTTTTCTTCCTTTGTGCTCTGAAGTGATATAGTAGTATAAAAATACTCT
The DNA here is from genome assembly GCF_002201575.2 of Neomonachus schauinslandi. Lineage (NCBI taxonomy): Eukaryota > Metazoa > Chordata > Mammalia > Carnivora > Phocidae > Neomonachus > Neomonachus schauinslandi. Next base: position 45,389,338 of record NC_058405.1, on the reverse strand, counting down.
TTTTATCCCGCA